>NC_046664.1:53036364-53056290 GCF_010883055.1 Belonocnema kinseyi
CTAGTCGGGAGTGGTGCTGACTGAAAACAGATGATTTGGAGCGATTCGCGCGCCATCTGTTGGTCATTCTAAGGACTTATTGAACTACCCTCGTACTATGAGGACTTTTGTCCGAGGATAAAAACCCTTTAAAGCGCTAAATAATTGTTCACTTCAATGTACTTGTAAAAAAATGTATTTTCATTCAGTACAACGGAATTTCTTTATTGCAATTCGGTTTTATCAGTACACTGTAGATTCATAGAAAAATTGCATTCACTTTATGATATAAATGTTTCGTTATTAAGATGATAACCTTCATAAGGATCTGTACTTCCATAAGTTATTCTTTATTCTCTTCAATATAATGTATTTTAAAAAAGAATAGAATGCAGTAAGAAAGGAAAAATTCAGATAATAAAAGAAAAAATGTAGAAAGAAAAAGTATCTCTTGAGAAATGATAGAAGAGATAAATTAAAACAAAAATAAGTAATTTAGGAAATAAAATGCAAACATAGGACAGAAGAAAAAAATGTAAGAGAATAAGAAAAATTGTAGAAAACGGAAAGGAAGAAGAAACAGATATAACTAACGAGCACAAAAAATTGATAAATGAAAGGAAGCTATTGAATGCTGTGTCAAGTGAAAGTAATTGTCTTCGTGGAAGGAAAACAGAAAAGTGTTTAGGATCAAGGTCCAAAAGTGATGGATCTGTTGTGCTGTAATTAGCCTGAGACAAAAGCAGCCAAGCATTCCATACGTGCGACGGAGCATGTAACTGTACGTAAATGTTACCCTCGAAAGGTACGTACATGTGTCGAGTGCACACGAGGTCGTGACTTACTCGTGAAATCATCTTCTCTTCTTAAGTGTGGAGTATCGCAATGTGCATGATCGAGCTACCTACAGCATCGATAAATTCTTCTTCGTTGTACTACCATGTAATTCTGAACTGATTCGAAAAATTTCCCATAGTGGGTGGAAACCCATGAAAAGAATATCTACCTCTTAGATTTCCTTTTGCTTCATTTCTTTCTAATTCCTTTTCCTTTTTCCCTTCTTTTCATTTTCACTACTTGCTGTTTTACTTTAGTTACAGTTTCTCTAAATTTTATGGTTTATGAAGTATGTTTTATGTTATGTGTATTATTATCTATCTTCTCTTTCGATTTTTAACCATTCCTCGCATTTGTTTTCTTTTTAGGGCAGAAACACTTATAATTTCAATCCGGTGTCCGTACATCCGTCTGTAGTACTTTTATACCAAGAATAAAAGAAGGGCAAGGAGGGGAATGTATTTTCTAACAACTACCTCCTTTCATATTCACAATCTTTCCTTCTCCATTCCTCTTCTCCCTGCATTATCTTTTTCTTCATCTTTCCCACACCCCCTTCACCCTTGCTACAGCCCTTTGCCCCCCCCCCTTTTCACACCAACAAAACCTTTATATTTATCGCACTCCTTTCCACCTTCACACACTCCTCGAACCATTGATCTAGTTTTGCATCTCCCTTTCCTCATAATACAGACATCCTCTTATCTCTAGAAAGCCAGAACCTAATAAAATCTTCCATGCATCCGCATCTCATACTCGCTATAAGGTTCCGTTCTTCTTATTCCACAAACACTCCTTAACCAGCTTACTTCCCTCTTCTTCCAGAAATTTATCCTTATATGTACACGTTCAACTTGCAACTATAATCCCTAAACTTGTTCTCCCGGCACTCTTAGGAAAATGTAATTGAGCCAAGAAGGGGAAGTATAGGAGTGATGTGGAGGGGATGAGAGGGCAGTGGAGGAAATGGTAGTAGGGAAGATAGAAGGGGGGTAGGGGGTGTTATAGGAGTTGAGGGGTGATAAAAGGGTGCAGAAAAGCGTAGGGAATAGCAAGGGAAAGGCTAGGAAGGAAGGGGTGATGATAAGATAGGATTGGATAGGACAGGAGAGGAGAGGAGATGGAGGAAGGAGTAATAACGTGAGAGGGGAGATTTAAACGTTTTAATTTATTTCCTAATAGGCTACCAAGCCCTTTTTTTGTAATAGCATCTCGCCTAATTTTAATAATTTTCTTCCTTCTCTTTTTCTTTCATCCTATTGTCATTTTTGTCAAATCCTGCTCTTTTATTTCTTACATCTTCCTTGCTGTAGTTTTGCACTTTCTGCTTTGATTTTGTTTCTTTTTATTCTTTCTATCAATATATTTCACTATTATTATGTCCTTTTTTATATCACCCCTTTAAGATCTTTCCGTTATAAGTTCTTGTTTATCTATTTACTTCATCTACCCCTTTTTCTTACTTTTCATTTTTTATTTCTTTTCTTATTTTTTTATCGTTGGGTAATCTTTTTCCTGATGACCTTTGTAATTTTCTTTTGCATTTAATCTTTCTTCTTGTTGGTTGCTAAATTTTACCCCGTTTTTTCTTTTTCTTTTACTTCTATTTTGCTCTTTCTTCTCTCCTTCCGATCTTCTTTGTCGAGAATTGACATTCACTAACATTGGAATGATGACATGTTTTAAAAACACAATAGACCCTAACCGATTATAATTAAAGGAATAGGAATAAGTATGAAGAAGAAGGATATAAATTTGACTTTCGAGAGAAATAGTGAGGGAATTGGAGTATGGGGATTGTGGACTACAAAGAAAATAGAAAGAGAAGAATGTGTTCGAACCGTGCGAATCTAGAGGCTTATAGGTACACCGCGTACAGAGAAAGAAGAGAAGGATGCAGAAGAGCGAACTTCGTTCTCAGTCCATATGTGAGCGTCGATTTCGCGGTCCGCTGCGCCGCGTGAGTGGCTTGTTTCTCGCTTAAAAGAGCCAAGACACGGATACCAGCGATGGTACACGATAACTCTTGAATTTGTTCAACCACATATATATATTTTTTTATCTTCTCATCACCTTCTAAAAAAGGAAAGCAAGATTAAAGTTAAAAAAATTTAAATCAGATTAAAATCAAATTTAAAGTTCTATTTGGGGTCCAATAATCAAATTAATGTACAGAATTCCTGAAAATAAACCCAATAATCAAACGAATAAATTTGGAGTCTTTCGTCTTGTTTTTTTCTTCTTTCATGAGATTACAATAAAGAAACATTTGTAAAAAATAATCAGAAACGTTTCAGCATTCATGCAGCACCATTATCAAGGTAACAAATAAATAAGTGATAAAAATAAAATATATAATTCTTGGTTTTCTTTTCAGGAATTCTGCACATTGAAGAAAGCAAGATTCATAAAGGAAGAAAATTCTGTTTCCAAATTCAAATAAAAAAAATTCCGAAACAGGGGAATAGGACAAAAAAAACATTATAATAAAAGAAAGAATAGAAAAAGAATGAAAATGACAGTAAATAGTAAAAAATTAATTAAGAAGAAAAAGATATAAAAGGGAGGAAGGAAGGTCGAAATAAATAATAGGAGAAACTGAAGAATATACAAGAATAAAGATGAAACAAATAAATAAATGAGGATTATAAAAAAATAGAAACTGGGGTAGAAATAAAGTATGCGAAAAAGCGCAAGAATCAATTAAAAGCAATGAAAATGGTCATTCACTTAAATTAATGAAAATAACCTAATTTGGAAATGAGGAGAAAGAGAAAGCATTTAATAATCTCTAAGGATTTGTGTCATCTTGGTGGAAGAGTTTAAAAGTCAATTTCAAATTGCCATAATGAAAAGCATTAATTTTTTCGATACCCGCTTTTACAGAGACAGAAAGTCGTAACAAAGAACTCGCGAGAGGAAAAATAACGAAATCCCTTTAAGGCATTTTCCTCTGAAAGCCACATTTTCAGCGATCTTTTCCGGAAGGTAGTATAGTGTCAAGGTTGGCGCTGCACCTGTTGCTTCTGTTCATCCCTCCAAATCGAAGGTCTCCTCTAACATACCTACACTATGATGAAGAAACTTTGCTCACTGAGAATCATCACCTCTGCACTTTCAAATTTTCGCACTTGTATTAGAATTAATTTATGAACTTTGCTTCAAATAATCCAATTAGAGGAAGACACCGCTGCGAATTGCTAATTTTATGAGCACTCTGCTTCCTCCTACGTATCAAATAAATTTGCTTCTTTATTGAGGAAGTTTTTTCTCTAACCAAGGAAAAAATGAACACTCAATATTTTTCAACCTTATGATTCTGTCTTACCGAAATTTTATTTTCAGAAAATCACAGAGAGCATCAAAAGGTCTTCATTTTATAAACAACGTACAAATTTGATTTACAAAGTAAATAAACGTTATTAGTAAGTCTGTCAACAAAAAAGTAGATTTGAAAATGTAGGTCATGGCAAACATCCCTCATTGAGGCAGCTATATTATAAAAATATTAAAAGTATGCGTATCAGTGCACAAAAAATGAATTTTAATTAATTTTTTTATCACTTTAAAACATTTTCCTTTGACTGAGTCCATTTTAAACTGGTAGGTTCTACTATACACTTCATGTCAAAAAATTAATCAGCTTAAAAATATGCTGTTTTTAGAAGAAATTAGTCCATACTTATTTTTCCGATTTGAGAAAACAAAATCTGTCAGAAATTTACGATGAATTTATCTATAGGAAAAAATCCTGTGAGTTTTATGGTGGCTAAACAATTTTGGCGACGAGCATTTTTTTTCTAAAATCTAATTTTTGTATTATTTCAAAGCAACTCACGATAAAAATGAGTTGTAATTAACAATATTAAACTAATAGGGAGACTTTTTTTTAAAGTATAAACTCTTTAAATATATTTTAAAAATTGAAACTGCAGGGTTTTCAGAAATTTTTCTTATTGTTTTTAAAATTAGAAGAAAAAAGACCTTAGATTGATTGTTTTCAGAAATATTCGTTAGAAATTTCTGCTTATAAAAGAAAGAAGAGATCCTATCAGTTTTATGTAGGCTAAATAATATCTGCAGGCGAGAGCATTTTGTTTTCTTAAAATACATTTTCCTCATTTTTCTTGTGAATGATGGTAAATATCACAGAAGAGAAAAATTCAGTTTTTGTAATTTTTTATTTAAGTATAAACTTTCATGTTAGTATTGACTTGTATTTTTTCTTGTTTTTTGTGCAAATTAAATTTTTAAATTTTCAGATATACCGTCGAATAGTGGGACAAACCATGACAAATTTGTTTTCAAACAGCCTCGAGTCTACAATTCTTAACTAATTAATTTTTATAAACAAATTGTATAAGCAAATATAAAATTCAAGCATTTTGAGAAAAAAAATCAATTGCTTTCATCAAAATGTTTTGAAGTTGGTTTCAACCTTATTCTTCATTAACGTGACAAACAAACTTTATAAACAAATGTACTATTTCGTCATTTGTTTCCAGAAATAAATTGTGTTTTCAATAAGACGACTTGAATTTGATTGATTAGTGATTTTTAATCAGAAAACATTGTTTTTCTAAAATATTTGTTGTTTTTATAAAGAAATTATATAAAATATTACATATATTTTAATTGGCTGTAACACCAGATTTTGAATTTGATTATACAATTTGTTTATAAAATATCATTGAAATACCTAACGAATTAACTTTGTGTATTGGAAGCCACTTTTTAATCCCTTTTTAATTGTTAATACAAAGTGAGTAAAATAAACAAAAAAATTCGAAAATCGGCTTTAATTATTATCTTGGAGATTCAGGTAAAAGTATTCAAGAGAGAAGGTTGAAAATTCATTAGGAATTGCGTGTAGGCTGTTTTGAAAAAAATGTTGACGTTTTGTCATACTGCGAGACGCTACTTTATTAATTTTTCATCTTCTTCAAATTTTTCGATAAAGAACACTTTTGGTGGAAATTTTGTTTCTCAGACCTGAGAAATACATATCGCCTAATTACCTATAAAACAAAATTTCCAAGCGCTAAGGTATTCTGTAACTTGAAATGTGGAATCCGCCGATTTGATTTTTGTTTCTGTTAAATATTTTTCCAATTGAAGCTAAAGATTTTTTTATGTAAATAGTAATTATGAATAAATATATTGACTATAGATCGAATTAAGATTTTTTAGATGGATTTTGACAAATACATAAGAGTAAAGGGTGATTGGCGTTCATGGGCTGAGAGGAACAAATATTCATTATCCAGATTGTCTGGCTATATGCCCAGCATATTTATCCATATCAACCAGGATGGCCCTTTCCATATGGAAATATACAGATATTTTCAAAGGAAAAAAATATTTTGAAATAATTATAATCCCTTATTATAGGGATGAATAAACAAATCACAATTTATTTTTACAATTAACTACTTCATTGTCTAGTCGTTGTTAAGTTTCCTTCAGCGAGGTTTTATTTTTGTTAATGATTTAATAATAATAATATAAGAATGCTTTGTGCTGCATATTTATCACATTGAAACTTTCTGCGCGTTAGTTACCTCAGGTTGCGTCATGCACTTACATCGAACGGAAATGATACACCCAACCCTGCCGGTTTTCGTTAGGATGGTTTGGATTGCTAAGGTCATTCCAAGCAAGGCCCGAAGCGGCTCTTAATTCCAAGTTCCAGTGTAGTTATTTTTCAGAAGAACATTGTTTGTGGTACTGGTTAAAGAGGATTGTAGTTAATTTATTGACAAGGCCACAAGTATAGTCACCATTGATTTTGAATATAGTATTTTCGTTATCTGGAAGAGATGAAGAATGTAAGATTATTTGAGTTTGCAGCAAATAACTCTATAAAATGAGTTCTTTCAATAAAAATTCCTAAGGCAAGCTGTATATTCGTAAAGAATGCTATGTATATTCGTATCAATTCAATAAATAAATATTGGTTAATCAAGTTATCAAACACGAACAGTAATGTATATTAGGACCTAATACCCGGTGTTTAACAACTTTAAAACGACAGTGTAGTAGAGTGGATGATATAATCCCAGGAGGATAAATTATACATAGTGGAGAAAATTGTACATAATTTTAATATTAATATTAGAAAAGGTGGGAATCTTGTGTAGAAGAATTCTGTATCTTAAAAAAAATGTTGTTGTTTATTTGTATATGTATTTTGAATATGAATCAAATCAAAACTAAAGAACAGAGGTGTAAGGAAAGGGAACACAGGATGCCGGAGAAAATCATTTATTTTTTGACCAATTACATGAATAGCTAAATGAAAGGAAAAGATAAAAGATAAAAATTTAAGAAAGAAAGAAACATTCCAATCAAAGAAATTTTCCAAAAAGTAGAAACAGGGATGTGAAAATAAAGCAATGACGAAATAATAAAAAAATTGCGGTATACAGATGAAAAATATACAAGGAATAATAGATGGAAAAGAAATAATAAATTTTAAAATATTGAAAACAAGGAGAGACGGAATATAAAAAAGAGCTAGTTCGTTATTTGCTACTTGTATTGTATCAATCTAAATAATTGTACCATTCCTTCTGTTCTTTCTATACCAACAGCAATTTAAAAAATGGGCAACTCGCAACTTCGGTAGAGATTCGAAATTTGTTAAAAACAAGTTTACAAATTTTGTTTATTTTTAAAACCTCGTAAATTTATCGGCAGCTTGTTGTGCTGCTTGCGAACAGATCCGTGTATATACCGGATAACCAGATTTTCAAATTTTCTATGCAGCGATGTATTTTTAATCTTTGGGTCAGTAGAAAAGGGGCCCAATGGGCCACTAAAAAAGTTAAAAACCCAAAAATATTTTAAATAAAAAACGCGGTTTCCTCAGGTTTGGAAAGAACTTTTTTTCCAATAACTTTTTATACTACGCCTGTATATAACGTTTTATAGCTACTTGAAAATAACTAAAATTTGAGGATTTTTTCCATGGTCGTATTCGTATACAGCTCACTAAAATACATCGATATACGAAGACCAAAAATAACAACAATTTATAAATTTATAAGAAGGAAATTTCCACTCTCTCCCACAGTCGCAAGTTAATTATTTTTTAAATTGATGCATTGAAGTTCCGTACATATTTCCGAAAAAACTACAATAAAATTAAACGAATCCCTCTAAAGAAAATATTGAAAAAATATATGTATAAAAACGGTTTTATTGTTTATTGAATAAATAGGCAATATCGGCATTATTAATTCATACGATCCAGAGCTGAAGCCAGAACATCAGCTCATCAAGCATACTAAAAACACTTTGAAGTTCCGTTTCTTGGCCTTGAATCCACCGACAACCTAATTCGAAATAGAATAACATCATTTATTATAAAAATTACTTATTTTATTTCATACAACACCAATTTCTCAACAAAGACCCATTAACGAGTGAAGCTTTTGCTTCCAGGTACCTACTTTTCAATTATAATCAATCAAGATAACTATAAAGTTTATAAATCTATTGTATTTGGACTTATTTTGTAGGTAGAATCACAACTAAAGAGCTCAACTTTGAAGTGGTTTTTGTATAGTTGGTAAGCTGTTGTCCTGGCTATAGACCTGGATCGTACGAATTAGGGATGCCGATGTTCCCTACCTTTTCAATTCTAAAATGCAACTGTCGTCACGATTCTTGAACGGTAGAAAATAAAAATGTTCTTTAAAACCATGGTATTTTTTAGAATATCTTCAAAGGTGAATAGTTTTACTATGCATTACATTTTATCGGAACGATGCACAGAAAGTCTAACGCAGAAATTTGAAAGATTATTAAACTCACGCCTTGAGTATAGATTAGGATATTTTTAACAAGTTCATACATTTTTTTGTTTTTGAATTTTTAATTTAAAAAATACATTTTTTTTATTTTTAGGCTGGAAAATGATATTTGTGGATATTTCTATTGGCATATATAAAAAAAGATAGGAGAAAGGAGGAATATACTAATATCCTTTTTCTTCACATGCCCTTCTATTCATCGATGTATTTTCACCCTATATCGGTAGGTCGAAAAGGGACACATCGAGTTTAAAAAAGACCCAAAAACCCTCACGATTTTTAATCGGTTGAAAAAAAATATGTTTCTTTGAACCGTTGTTTTTGTCCTCACTATTATTACCTTCAGAGGTAAACAGTTTTACTGTTTACTACATTTTATCGAACAGATGCACAGAACTTCAACGCAACACTTAAAATATTATTGATATCACGACTTTAGTGAAGATTGAGGATTTTTAAATAACAAGTTTATTAATTTTTTTTCAATATTTGTATAACGATCTTTATCATACGCAATTAAGAATAAACCCATACAAGATATTCGCAAATTATAATTTTTATCAAGCGTAAAACTCAAGAAAAATGTTCTTTTAAAGAAATGTGTAATCTTTTCTGTTTGAAACCTGTTGGATCTCTTCTCTAGCTATCCAGAACGTAAATAAATTGTTGAATGAAAAGGAGGTCTACTTCGTTCCTATTATTTACGAACTTTATTTTAATCAATTCAAATTTTTCCAAAGTCGCAAGTTTGATTATTTTTTTAATTTTTGGGTGAGAATTTTGTGAATCTTTCCACTAGAATTTAGTTTATAATAAAACTATATTTCCGAAAGAATTAGAGGATGACTTGTAATAAATTAATTGATAATGGTCATATAGATCAAGAATCAAAATTAATTAAGTGTCCTGAGTGAACATTCTGTACGCATAAGAATATTATTATATATAATAACATATAATTTTTTTTCTCTTAATAATTTTTTCCTTTCATCATGGAATACGTTTGTTTTCGTTTTTCACATTATCTCTTCTTATTTTGATTATTTTTACATTTGTTACAACTTTTCTATTTCTTTCATATCCATTCTTCCATTTCTTCATTATTTCTACTTTGTCTTACATTATGCCTGTTTTTTTCTTAACAAATATCTTTTTTAAGTTTTTTTTAGAAATCTGCACTTTAGTTTCAATAACACTATTCTACTATATATATAAGGCGCATCTTCTCTGACATTATCGTTTTTTTAAATAATTTTGTTTCTTTGATACCCTACAATAATTTCGAGATAAAAAAAACCGATTCAAATTTGGACTGAACTTTATTTTTAAGATCTATTTTTAGGTCATTATGTACATAAAGCCAGTTTCAATCAGTTTTTTTTTTAATTTCTTCTTTCCACACCATCCTTTGTCTAAAGAAGTGTAAATATGAATTTAAGTCTGTAAAATTTTCCTTAAAAATAAAAAAAAGAATGTATTATGCTTTTTATAGTTTAGAAGATATGGCCTTAAGAAATTATTTTTTTAGTAAAATGCATATCTGAAAATATTTTAAAATTTATTTCTTGTAAATCAGCTTCTTCCTGTGAATGCAATTTTTGAGGCATTGAGTTCTTTCTAAATAACTTGTTTTAGGCAAATTCTTATTCAGGCTACTTAAAAAGTAATTTTAAAACGGAGAAATTTCAAACAAAACTTATTAAAATGGTGTATGATCCTATTTTGAATAGTTGCAATGCTTTCAAGGTGGCCAAATGTATTCAACATCTAGAGCCTCTTTTTGGAAGCTAACTAACAGTCTTGAAGGCAGAGCAGCTTCACCTTGTAGTCATTAACATGAAAACAAACATAATAATCTCAAAATGAAAAATAAAATTCATTTAAAAATCCCCCTGAGGATTTTCTTTTTTGCCTTATAACGATCGTATGGGATCGCAGAAATGAGATAGAAAACAAAACGAAAGTTGAATGCCCTTTTGGATTACAGTTACGCAAGGCACGTTGTGATCTTTTATCTTCTAGCCCAGAATGATTGTAAAACTGATAAATAAAGAAAAAATAATAAGAATGAAGAAGTATTTGGATTGTTTGAAAGTAGCGTATGTTTGAATCCATCATTACATGAGTAGTGCACAAAGTACCTATTCTCGAGACAGGATAAAAATCCTGATGCCAGACCAGCGTGGGGTCTGGACTTGTGCACGCTTCAGGATCCCGGACATTTTGGATTTAACCGAGTGCCCGTACGAGTAAATAATCACTTTGCAATTACGATCCTTTTCTATTAATTAAACTCCACTTTCGTACCGGTTCTATAATTCTTATTCCTCATTGATTACAGCTTTCTGAAGTGATTAATAATACCAAAGATCAATAGAAAAAGATTTGATTTCAGGAACAGTCACATATCCATTCAATTCATAATTGAAACTCGATATTAATTTTAAAGAGTCAAAAACATAGAATTACTAAAAAATAAAAGAAAAAGAGTGATGGTATTGATTCTACTGCACTTTTGAAGAAAGGCCTGTCTACATTTGGAGTCGAACGAAGATATTGAAAGGAAACGTGCTTTCATCTTTACAGATTTGAACCTTACAATATGTGATTATTTTTTAAAGAAAAGTTATCGCTATTGTGCAGTTTGGATCTGCTCTATTCATTGGTGGAAAAAATTAATAATTTGTATTGTATATTGTATATTTCGAACCGCCTTCTTAGCACTGAGGAAGGCCGCTTTCATGCTAACAAAAGGCTCTATCTACATTTTACAGGGCAATTATTTTGCACTACGTAAATAGTTTTATGACTAATTATAACTCATGTAATACAAGGTATAAAAATGTAGAGACATATATTTTCGAAGCTTAAGATCTCTTCTTTCCGATAGTGGACATGAAAGTGTGATAAAATGTTGGTAATTATGGAAAAACATCGTTTAAACAAACAAAAAAACACGATTTTTTCTATTTTTTTTTATAAAATGGAGTTTTCCAAATGGTTCTCAGTATGCAATCTACTTTGGACCTCAATAACCGGTGAAATAAATGCCTAAGCTTTCAGAATACTTGGTTCCGAGATCCTTTTTTTTTTATCTTAGTGTGTTCAAAACGGCTCGTTGATGACAAAATTTTTACGAAGACATTCATGAATTTTTTCTCAAAAAGTATGATCTTTCCGAGAAAGTGCAAAAGAAGAAGAAGAAGAAGAAGAAGAAGTTCTTAAAATCACTCAAAGAATACGTGAGAATTTTTCCAGAAAGTTTTAAATTATTTTTTTGATTTTGCAATTTGTTAATTTTTGAAAATTTAAAAAATTGCTCTAAAAATTCTTTTAAAATTCAGGTGAATTCTCTATTTGATACTAACAACTTTTTATTTTTGTTAACTTTTGATATAAGCTCATGGTTCTCAAGAAAAAAATTCTTAAATGTCATCATTGAAAATTTACATGATCAAGAATGATGCCATTTGTGAATTTTTTTCTTGGGAACCATAAGCTTATAGCAAAAATGATTAAAAATAAAAATTTGTGAGTATCAAACAGAGAATTCATCTGAATTTTTAAAGAATTTTTAAAATTTTCAAAAACTGACAAATTGCAAAATAAAAAAAATAATTTAAAACTTCCTGGAAAAATTCTCACACTAAGATAAAAAATTGATCTCGGAACCATGTATTCTGAAAGCTTAGGCATTTATTTCACGGGTTATTGAGGTTCCAAGTAGATTGCACACTGGAAACCATTCGGAAAACTCGATTTAAAAAATTAGAAAAAGTCACGTTTTTTTTGTTTAAGCAATATTTTTTTATAATTAAGAACATTTTATTACATTTTCATGTCAACCGTCGGAAAGCAGAGATCTTAAGCTTCAGAATTGTGTGTTTCTCAATTTTTTATATCTTGAATTAGAAGAGTTATAATTGCAAAAAGAGTGGTGTACCCAAAGGGGCATTCTCGGCGTTAACGGGTTAAAGGACATCTAAAATAAATAGTGATCAAAACGAAAAACGTCTGTTTGTGCATAGATTTTCTTTTCTCGGAGCGAGTGCCTAATTTAAAGGCAGCAGACCCCACAATTTTGAAATTCACTAATTAGGTTCTATTTGTCTACGAATGTAATTAGCGTTTCCAGTTATAAACAACCATGTTAAAAACAACTACTAGAATAATTATAACTCTCTGGTTTAGTATACCTATTATTCATAAATATTTGGAATTCACTTAAATTCCTTTAAACTCATTCACAATACTTTCAGTTCACATTGACTCCCTTGGAATTCTTTTCAGTGCATTGCATTCTATGTGTTCTTTTCGATTCATTTGAATTTCTTTGAAATGTTTTTTAACGATTTCAAATTGTTTTTTAAAATTATTTTATCTTCATTTAAATATTGTAAAGTACTCCGCAACCTCTCCATTATCTGAATTCCTCTACATTCTTCGAACTAACTGCATTTTCTAAATTCTCTAAACTAAATAATACTTGCTGGTTATATTATTAAAAATGTCTAAAGTTAACTTCAATACTTTAAATTCATATTGAATTCCTTTAAATTTTTTTGAGTTCTTGAATTCTATGTATTCTTTTTCCTTAAATTTGTCTAAATTTCCTCAATAATTTGCATTATTTTAATGTCCTTGAAATTACCTGAATTATCTAAATTCAAAGAATGCAAGAGATTTAGATTTGATAAATTCAATCAATTCCTAGAATCAAAGCAATTAACAAACTTCAAGGAATGAACAGAATTAAAAAAATTCAAAGCATTCGAGGAGTTCACAGAATTAATGAAAATCAAAGAATTTAAGAAATTTATAGAATTCATGATCTAAGTTTAGATAATTCAGGGAATCCCAAGTTTTTATAATAATTAAGGAATACAGGGAATTTTCGTGCGAATTCAGAGAGTTCAAAGAATAATCAGAATTCGCAGAATCAGGAGTATTCACAGAATTGGAAATATTCACAGAATCAATATAATTCAAGGAATCCATCGAATTCAAGAAATTTAAAGAATTCAAGAAATTCAAAGAATTCAAGGAATTTACAGAATTCAAAGTGTTCACAGGATTTGAGGAATTCACAGAATTCAATACATGTACAGAATTCAAGGAATTAGTAATGTAAAGAATTCACAAAATTCATGGAATCCAATGAATTCACAATATTCGAGGAATGCCGATAATGGAATGCATTCACAGAGTTCAGGGAATTCTTAGATTTCAAGCAATTAATAGATTTTAAACAATGAATATATTTCAAACTATTCAGAGAATTCATACAATTCACAGAATTCGATTAACTCACGAAATTCCAACTATTCCCAGAATTCAAACAGTTCTCAGAAATTAGCCTATTAACAGAATTCAGTCTTTTTATAGAATTGAAACCATTCTCAGAACTAAAAAAATTCTCAGAATGCAAACAATTGACGGGATTCAAATCATTCACAATCTTCAAGGAATTCGCAGAATTCAACAAATTCACAGAATTCAAAAAGTACATAGAGTTCAAGAAATCCACACAATCCAAAGAATTCACAGAAATCACGAAATTGACAGAAACAAAGAAATTCATAGAATTAAAGAAATGCACAAAATTCAAGGAATTCGCAGGGTTCAAGGAATTCAAAGAATTCATGGAACTCAGGAGATTTAAAGAATATAGGGAATTTAAGGAATTCCTTAAATTCCTTTTTTCTGAATTTAGATAATTCAGTGAATTCCAGATTCTTAAAATAATAAAAAAATTCAGGAAATTCTTACGATTTTATGAAAGTCATGCGAATTTAAGGAATTAAAACGAACTCAAGGAAGTCGCGCGAATTCGAAGAAGTCATATGAATTCAAAGGAGCCATATAATCAAAAATCTGTTATTAATAGTAATATAAATTGTTTCATAAAATTTTATTTTAAATAATCGACAAAGGAAATTTAATTAATTAAACTTTTGCACTCATTTATAATTAAATTCGTTGTCAAATCGTCAAAACTATTCAAAGAAATGTTGCTATATATGGTACTAAATAACCTTAAAAACAGACCCAATGATTTTATATAATGTATTCAATATTTTTTATCCTGTCCAACCTTCCGTTGATGTTGCAAAACAAAGTAAACGACAGGTGTGCACCTAATGAGTGTTGACCTATTATTAAAGTTTTAGAATTCACTTACATGGTTTTGAATCTTAAAATATTTTCATAAATAAATAAATTATTTAATATGTATATAATAAAAATGCTTTCTCATTGTGCACAGCCAGCCTCATTTGAATGCAATAATTTTTAAAGTCTTAATTTTCCAAAGTCAATCTATTTAACTTTGTATCTTTATATTTTGGATAGTTTCTATAATTGTATTCTTAAAAAATCCGTCAACTATTGTAAAGCTTCCATTTGAATGCTACCAATCCATTATGGTGTTTCGCCTCAGGAAAGTCAATATATCGTTCTCGAATCGAAGAAATCGAGTAAGTCGACTTATCGTGGGAATATTGTAGATCAAAGACGAACTAAAGGAGAATGAGGAATGGGGAGGAAATTCGTGTGCCGGTTGTCGGAAAAGAAAAAATGCCTAGACATCCGAGCGAACATATACAGCAACAAAGACGCTTGGTCCAACAAAGGATCAAGAATCAAGAAGATCGCTCTACTTCCCTCTCCAGGATCCCGATGTGTTCTCCTCCCATACTCCTCTTTCGGTCTTCCTCTGTCCATCTGAGTTCTGACTTCTCTCTCGATCTCCACCCGTTGCTCATCTTGCTGCCCTAACAGCGAAACTCGAAACACGTACCATGTAGGTGAGTCAGGTCTCAGGAAACACTTGGGTCTGCGATATTGGATCCTCTGTATGAATACTCAGGATAAACCTTGACCTTGACAAATGAGAAAATGCTCAAGGGTCACCTCATGTCAAATCAGGAACGCATCAGAAGTCAACCGGGGCCCAAAGTCATCATTTTTTGTAAAAGACTTTGACTTTTTTTCCATTTCGGTAAAACACTGAAAAAGGGAATAGTAAGGACAGCTAATACAATGTTTGGGACAACTATTTTAGTTGGTGAATGATGGTACTGCTACTTAGGGTTTGTCCATAAACTACGTTATCAATTTTTGGCTATTTCTAACCCCCCAACCACGTCATTGATGAACTTAGTTTTTTATTACATACCCCCTCCTCAAAAGTAAAGCAGCCCTAAATTCTCTCAACATGGGGGAAATAGGGTGATTTTAAACAAAAATAGGGAAAGAAGAAGATAATGAAATGTGTCAAATTTAAGTTTGCAATGTTTTCTAACAAAAATATGAATCGTCCACTAAAATTTTTTTAATTTGGTACTTAAAAGACGAATTTTCAACAGAATAGTTGAACTTTTAACGAAAAAGATACAATTTTGAACAAAAAAGACGAATTTTTTCAAAGAAAGTTACATTTTGAAACAATAGTTTATTTTAAACCAAGAAAGACCAGAAAAAAGATTGATTTTTGACATTAAAGATGAATTTTTCATCCAAAATTACGAATATTTAACAAAACAGTGGCATTCTGGACAAATAAAGAGACTTTTTCTTTACTGAAAAGTTAAATTTTTAATCTAAAAATATTAATTTTTAATAGAATTTCTTAGTCTTCAACCAAAAAGATGAATTTTCAACCATAAAAGATTAATTTTCTATCATAAAAGATGAATTTTCTATCAAAACACAAATTTTCGACGAAACACATCAATTTTCTACCAGATAGTTGAATTTGTAATTCACAAAGCACACATTTTGTATAAAAACTGGAATACTTAAATTGTATGGGAAGAAAATTATTTCTTAAACAACTAAAAACTCGAAATTGAATGATTACACTTGAAAAGTTCGAAATTAGGACAATGTATAAACATAAAAAATTAAGTACTTAGAGATTCGAATTTTAAAATTTCGAGAATTAGAATTTTAAAGTAATCGATATTATACTATTTCTTATTAAAATCGTTTAAATTTAAATAAAAAAATTCCAAAGTTTTGAGTAAACATAATTTCAAATTCAAAGCGATTAAAATCGGACAACTTAGAATTAAAAACAAAATTGAATCTTCTAAAGTCATCACTTCTGAAGTTCTAAAATTTACAATTTCTATTGCAAAAAAATTCTAATTTAACATTACAACGTTACAAAAAAAAAACGCTTCACATAACTAGTAATTTACAATGGGAAGAATTGAAAATGAAAAAACGTGATAAAAATTCGTCCTTTTTGGTGGAAAATTCGTCTTTTTGGATGGAAAAACAACTTTTTGGTTTAAAATTAAAATACTTGATTGAAAACATTTATGTTTTAGCCAAGGATTTAAATTTCTTTTATATTAAAAAATTCGTGGTTGAAAGTTAAACTGTTTTGTATAAACCACGTTTTTTCACTTCTTGTGTATTGGCTAAAAATCCTTTCTCGTTTGAAAATTCAATTCTTAATGAAGATTCGTCTTTTTGATTTGAAGATTCATCTCTTTGGTAGAAATTTCACTACTTTTTTAAGTCATAAGAAAGGGTATACCCCCCCCCCCCCTCACTCTTAAGGTCTTACATTATTTTTTGGGTGAGCTTTAAATAAATTCACGAAAAAATGTAGTAGGCAAAAATTTCGTGAGATGTTTGGGGGGGGGGGGGCAGGGTCAAAACTTACCAGCACAAACAATGGAGTGTACGTGATTCAAATTTTCAAAAAGACAGTTCAAGTAATTTATGTACGTTCCCCTATCAATTTTTAGTGTGAATGTTCTCAATCGATTCTTGTAACTTTTTATGAAAGAAAAAATGGAATTCGATACCAACAATCTTAAATCGCAGTTCTGAGGTATCTTAAACGTGATTAATAATTGCCATTGCTATGATCGTTGATCTGATGACCTCCTTCCGATCATCTCAAGAGGTCAAGCAGCGCGAACGCCCACATGGGAACCAGGAATTTAATAGGAGAGCCATCGACCGTGCACGAATCTTTGCGATTAATCCTCCACTAATCGATACGAATTGAACTTCGATCAATGCCACGATTAATACGCCGAAGAGTATCCCCATTTCCTTTGCAAAGCTTATCTTATTCTTAGATAAGTTTTGATAAATTGCATCTCTTATCAAATAAGGTACATAATTAAATAAGACACATAATGAAATGAGAAATTTAATCGAATAAATTAATAATGAATAATAGTGAAAGATATTCCAACTAATATAACTAATGTCTTTCTATACTATAAAAAGATCTTGCCACCATCGCCACTGTTGGGTTGTCCTTAAAAACCTTGCATCTTTATTTCTGCAAACCTGCTGACAAGATCTGCCCCTTTACCACTGCAACCTTCCTTAAACACCTGCCCATTAGACTCTGCAACCTTTCTCACAGCAGGTCCCCATTCTCTACTGAAACCCTCCTTAAAAACACATGCCTCTCATGCCCTACAACCCTCATGACAACACCTGCTCCTTAAACACTAAAACCCCCCTTATAACTTTTGCCCCTTAAACATTGTACCCTTTGTGAAACTCTGCCCCTTATCCAATACAATTTTCCTTAGAACACAAACATCTTGGGACTAGAAAAAAAACCAACAAGTTTAGTAGTTGCTTTTTAAATCAAATAGTTTAATTTTCAAGCCAAAAAGATGGCGTTATTAGAAAAAAATGCAATAACCCAAAAAGCATCACTATACACAAAAAAGTTCATTTTCAGCCAAGAGAGATCAATTTTCACAAAAAAAAAAAGTAAAAAAAAAAATAATTTTTAACAAAACAGTTGAATTTTGGATGAGAAAAGGTGTCTTAAGAAAAGTCATTGTATTTTTAAAAAAATAACTAAATTTTTAAACAATAAACGATTTTTTTATGACATGCATAATTTGAGTCCTTTTCGATATCTATAAAGCGGGACTAAAGCTCTAATTTTCATTCCCTAGGGTATGAAAAGTGACGTCAGAGGTGAATAATGAAGAAAATACATCTATGAGCTCGCATTTTACGATAATCAGCCCGCTAACAGTAGAAACTAAGGAAATTTTGGTTGCAGATAATACAAGTTTACGGTTATTTTATGGATATTCACCATATATAATTGATTCTATAACAATAAAAATTCCAAAAATTTCCGGAAATTTATAGACATTTTAAAATTGTATTTTGGGTAATTTATATTCAGTTACCAAAAATTACCGGTAATAATACTATAACTTAACAAAAAATTTCATAAATTTCCAGAAATTTATTTTAAAATTTCAAATTACATTTTGGGTACTTTATGTTAATTTACCATATTTACCTGTAAAATTATTATAAATGACCGAGCATTTTGATAAATTTCCGGAAATTTATATATTTTTAAATTGAATTTTGGGTAATACATGGTAAGTTACTATAAATGACCTATTATACTACCAAAAATTACCAAAAATTGCATAAATGTCCGAAAATTGATAGAAATGTTTAAAATTGAATTTTGGGTAATTTATGTTAATTTACCATATTTGCCTGTAAGATGTCAATGAATGACAGAAAATTTCCACACATTTTCGTAAATTTCTAGACATTTTTAAATTGAAATTAGAGCAATTTATGGTAAATTACCATAAATTACCCTTAAAATTACTGAAAATCATGCTTCCTTTATTCGAAATCTAATATGGGCTAAAATCATTACTGCATTTCAAAAATGTCTAAAATCATCTATTTGCTATAAAAAATATATCGTATAAACTCGTACTGAAAACATACACTCGTTAAAAAAGTCCATTTTTTCCCTACGTGCATAATATACTATTATCAAATAGCAGAATTTTTAACCTACAAAGGCCAAAATATGAATATTTAGTTGAATTTTCAATTAAAAAAGATTAATTTACACACAAAAATGGAATACTTAAATTTTTAGTTAAAAAACTAAATTTTAACAACAACAAAACGGTTTATCAACCAGTTGAATTCAACGAAAAAGGATGGATTTTTAACAAAATAGTTGAATCCTAAACCAAATAGGTAACCTTTCAACAAAGTAGATTAATTTAGAACTGTTAAAACCTTTAAAGTTTAATTTGATACGAGGGTAGTTCAATAAGTCCTTAGAATGAAGTATAAAAACAATTTTTTTTGGTAAATTTTTTTTATTTTCCAACATAATCTCCTTGGTGCTCTACACACTTGGTCAATGGCTTTTCAAGTTTTTTTAAACCTTCAGAAAAGTGCGTTTTCGGAAGTTCCTCAAAATAAGCACTTACAGAGGCAATGACGTCTTCGTTGTCTGGAAATCTCT
>NC_046664.1:53056390-53061320 GCF_010883055.1 Belonocnema kinseyi
ATCTAGTCGGGAGTGGTGCTGACTGAAAACAGATGATTTGGAGCGATTCGCGCGCCATCTGTTGGTCATTCTAAGGACTTATTGAACTACCCTCGTACTAATGAATTGAATTTTAACCCAAAAATATAAATTTTCAACAAAAAAGTTTATTTATGATCATACAGTCGATTTATGAAAAAAAAATACTCAATAAAAATCAACTAGAAGATATTCATTTTCAAGTTGCAACCAAGTACCAGGTACTTGAATATATAACTAAAAAATTTAAATATTCAATTTAATACTTGAATTATTAACCAAAAAATAGTCGCGGTTTGTTAAAAATTTGGTTATTTTCAACTTTTCAGTCAGAGCAGGGCAATAACCAATTAATTTGAATTAAAGAGTAATTGCTTAAACAATTTATCATTATTTATCATTAATATATTCTTTTAGAAAAATCCTAAAAATACGTAGTTTCTTTCTAAAAAATTTCACTTCGTGTCTACTTTTCAATTAAATGTTGATAATAATTAACTCAAGGATACAAAAATAATTGTTTAGATAGTTTATTGTTTTTTAAAGAATATATTTTTTGAATAATGCAAGAAATTTTCGATTTTTCAGAAATATTAATTTTTTAACATGTTTAAAAAAATTGGAGTTTTTAAAAATCTTTTACAATTAAAAATTTTAAAGTTCAGTTTTCTAAATAAAAAATAAAACAAATTTCCAACAAATTTCAAGATAATTCTTTCCCTAATCCTGTCTAAATTTTTAAACCTAATATTTTTAAATTGCTCACATTTTTCGTGATTTTCTTGTTAATTCTGCAGAAATTTAAAAATTGAGCTTAAGTCTTCCATGTTTTTTTCGACAAATTTTGAAACCTTCAAAACTGAAAATTATTCTCTTGAAATTAAACCTACACCATTTACAATTTTCACAAAAATCTTTTAAAAAATTGGATCTCAAAATCTTTCAAAATGATTGAAAAGCTTTGAAATTTTTTGTCGTATTCTTCAAAATAAGTTTTACCCATATAAACAGATTTATTTCCAAATTTTAAACAATCGTTTACAATTTAAATGTTCACTTCTATCAGTAATGTTTAGAAACATTAAAAAATAAATTTTAAGATGAAGTAAAATGAATAATTTGGAAATTTCGATCTATAAATTTTCGATATCATAAGTCTTTAATAATAGATAAACAACTTGTAAACAGACATTTAAAATTATATTCACGCGGTGTCCCAACAAATCAGGTTTTCGACAACAATGTGTTCAACATTTTCGAGATATTTAGCAAAATCGGTTTTTTTAGGCAGTTGAAAATTTTACGTACTTGAGTATAAAGTACCCCCTCCCCTTCGGTCCCCCACATGAAAGACCGTAAGGAAACAAAAAATTCCTCCCCCTATTTAATGCTAAGTGATATGTTAATGCTATCTAAACGCATGTGACATTTAATCTAATTCAAATCATCAAACACAACTAAATGATGGACCGTACTTAAATTACGTAACGGATTATAGGTCCTCTCTAAGACCCCCACCCATCCCTCTGAAACAAACCGTAAGAAAATACTTCTAGCCGCCACCCCCCCTCTTGCTGTACGTAATTTTTAGTTTTCAGAAATGTTTTGCTAGTTATTGCCAGTAGAATTGTATTATTAATATTCAAATACCAGCATTTTAATATTGTAATACTTTTGACAGGGTCTTTTATAAACGAAATAAAACAGATAGAAGTTTAACCCGTGGTTATCACACTTGTGCAAATATGCACCAGCAAAATTTTCAAATAAGTGCCTTTTTTCACTCGGTAGCTATAAGAGACCTCCCCCCTACGTTAAATATGTCTATCAGATATTGAGCTATGCTACGTAGGGCCCAGCTTCATTCGCCTTCTATTTTTCATGAGGTTTACTTCGAAATTTGGGCTTGGTGCAAATTTGCACGCGTGTGGTTTCCTAGGCTATAAAGTGGGTGCTTGGAAAAGAATTAACTTTCTGCTGATAATCGTTTTTTCGACTACATTTGCTCTAGAGGTAGGGATTTTTACATAGTATTTTTATTTTTTATTATAAATTTGCCAAAAATCAAACCTACGTGTAAATTACGTCAATTTTCTAAGTTCTTGATTTTTTTTGTTACAGAAATTTTTTTAAAGTTTAAAGCTCATAACTTTAAATCATTGTAAAAAATTATAAATAATGGTAGTACATTAAACTGGTAAAAACTAGTTTTCAATCATTTGTTTTCTTTCAGAATAGCTGGCGCACTAACTTCTGGTTATAATTTGCGCAGCAGCCAAGCTGATGTGCGAACACTAGACGCTTCGTCTGATGAAGATGAAAATTATGGCAGCGACTCGGAAGGAGATGAGGACGAATTTATTGTCTCTGACACTGAAAATATTGAGCAGGAATCGGAGAATCCATTTATTAAAGAGTGACTCATATTGCATCGTGATGCATTATGCGTTGGATGCACTACTTTTGCGGAATAATTTGTAGAAGAACTTACTTTTAGCTTTGTATTAATATTTTATAATTATTGACGTTGAAACAATAAACAATATTATTATTCATTAATTACTAGATTTTTTTGTTTTCCCTTCTATATTAAGTATTTACTGATTTTGCTTTGCTTCAAAAATACCTTCTTTTCAGACAGCCATACAAAATATTTAAATTTGATTTAATGTGTAGTTCGTAATTTTTTGGAAACATGTACTTTTATCTTTAATTTAAAAAAACGAAAGGACAATTGAAATAATTACAAAAAAATGACATTTCAGAAAAGTTCTTTTGATTTTTTTTCTTTTTTTGCTATTTAAAAATGGTTTATTTGAATTATTTTTTATCGCCATTGCATATCTCAGTAATTTTGACCCCAGAAAAAATATATTGTGTGTTGAATTTATTTTATTTATGCAGGAGTTATTAAAATTTAAAAATGCGAAATCCCAAATCGCACAAGTGTGGTAAACACGTATGCGCAGATGGAGTGTGGTAGTGGTTAAAATCTTCAAATTCATGAATTAATTTAAAAGAAAAAAAGATTGTTTTCTATTGTAGAAGGTGGCTTTTTTAACTACATACTTGAATTTAAAAAAAAACATAATAGTTGAATTCTGAAACAAAAACAAGACAAACTGCCAAAAACAAAGTGTCATACTTTACATTTTAATCATAAAAGATGTAATTCGCACAAAAAAAAGAAAGAATTTCAAAACAAACAAAACGAATTTTCAACAAATAAAGATTTTCCACTCAAGAAAGAAATAGAAGTTTATCTAAATTATTGATCCCTTAAGCCAAAAGATGAATCTTCTCTACAAAAACTGAATTACCGACCAAAAAATATGAATTAAACAAAAAATTTAATTTCCCCGAACCTGATGCATGCTTACCCAAGAAAAATGAAATTTATAACCAAGAAAATGATGTTTTACCAAAAGAGGACAATTTTAAACGGAAGAACATCAATCTAATAAAAATGGAAATGTTGCATTTTCAGTTAAAAAATTAATTTTAAACGGAAAAAAAAACTTTTTCACTAATCTAAATTTTCAAACAAAGACATAAGGCTTCAATCAAAAAAATAATTTTTTTACAATTTAGTATTACGTTTATCCAAGTAGTTGAACTATCAATTATAAAAGATTATTTTTTAACAAAAAAATTTAACCAAATGGACGAATTTTCAAAAAAAGAATTGAATTTTCTGTTAAAAAAAGTTGCAATTGACTTTTCACAATAAAAAGATAAATTTTTAAACATGAAAGAAGAAGAATTTTTTACCAAAAAGGAGGACTTTTTAACAAAATTGTTAGATTTGTTACCCAACATTTGCATTTTTATCCCAAACGGATGAAATTTATTTTAAAACGGATGAATTTGATTTAAAAAATGTTTTTTAAGACTTCAATTTACATCTGAAAAAGATACCAGTTGACTTTTCAAGATCAAAATATGCATTTTTTAACAAAACATAAGTTTTTAAAAAAAAAATGCAGTTTTCAATCCAAAAAGACGAATGTTTTATAACAAAAAGGACGAATTTTTAACAATACAGTGAAACTCTTTTATACCTCGCCTGAGTGACAACCGCAGACACCGCGGCCCCGCGCAGTTCCTGTTACACCTACCTACGGCGCGGTTTCAATTCTCGGAATGGCTATAGAAGGGAGGGCTATTGAAGTTTTTCACTGTAGTTGAATTCCCAACCAAATAGTTACATTTTGATCAAAAAAAGATCAAATTTATACTAAAACAGATGAGTTTCTTATAAAAAACAACAAGTTTTTTTTTAATTTGAACTTTCATCCAGAAAATATTGCAGTTCATTTTTCAACACAAAAAAATACAGTTGCATTTTTATCCAACAAAGATCCAATATTTCTACGTAAAAATATGAACTTTAAAATCAAAAAGACAAAGTTTCAGAAAAAAAGACTTTTCATCCAAAAAAGATTTCAGTTGACTTATACGCAAACAAAATATTAATTTTAAACAAAAGGTTAATGTTCTATGAAAAGTTCAATTTTTAACAAAACAGTTTAATTTGCAACCAAAAAGGATGCCTTTTGAAGAAAATTGTTAAATTTTCAACCAAATAATAAAATATGTAACTAAGAAGATAATATTTAGGAAAAAGTTTTTGTGAATTTGCAAAAATTACGTACATGAGTGTCTTGCGCCTTCTCCCCCCTTGCGCTGTTACGTAATTTAACCCTCTGTTTACAGACAGGGGATTTTAAGGCACAAACGATTTTTCAAATTGAATTGTCTCGCCTCTGGGAAAATGAGGAAGTTCGGTACCCCCCTCTCAAAAAAGTAGGTACGAGGGTAGTTGAATAAGTCCTTAGAATGAAGTATAAAAACAATTTTTTTTGGGTAAATTTTTTTTTATTTTTCAACATAATCTCCTTGGAGCTCTATA
>NC_046664.1:53061420-53076148 GCF_010883055.1 Belonocnema kinseyi
CTAGTCGGGAGTGGTGCTGACTGAAAACAGATGATTTGGAGCGATTCGCGCGCCATCTGTTGGTCATTCTAAGGACTTATTGAACTACCCTCGTAGTAAAAGGGTTAGGTCATGTGATGGAAGCTGCAGTTCGTCAGGTAACTTTCGAGCGGTGCGCGGTGAAAGTGCGTACAGTGATATAAAAGACCCTGCCTGTAAACTGCGTTAATGTTTTTACAATTAGTGAACGTTAATTGTTTTGCTTTATTTGGTATTCTCCGGTATTTATATGAGCAACATAAAGTTTTTCATGTAATTCTGGTCTATTTTTGTACAATAAATATGGATTACCATTTAATATCCTGCTTTTTCTATATGAATCTGCATGAATCACTGTAAAATATTCTAATTTTTCAGGTCTTCAAATAATTCAACTTTTTGAAGCCACCGCCAATGAGCCTGTATTTTTTCAAGGAAAATAGTCTAAGCTTACAAACCCTGCAATGATTTTATAAAAATTTTATTTGTTGTAAAATTATGAATTTTTTAACAAGCATTGATTTTTTTTACTTTTTCCCCAAATTCCAATTTTTATTTAAAAAATTGTTTAACGGTTGACGCCAACAACAATTCGATCGTGTAATAGACACTTCAAAAAATAACCCTGCATTTTACTAAATTTTTTGATAGCCAGAAACAGTTCAAAATCTGAATAGGACTTAAAAGACCCTGTCTCTAAATGGAAGGTGGGAAAAAGAAGTCTGTAAACGGAGGGTTAAGTACGGTCCCTAACTGGGACAACAGATATAAAGGTTATTGAGGATTGTCAAATAAGGAACAGCTGATACCAGATTCTTTACACGAACTCACCCAAACTTCAGATCAAATTATATAGAGCTGTCGACAATAGCTTTCTCTTTAGCAGAAATGTACTTTTCACTCAACCTCTCTACTTGGGAATTTTGAATACATTGCAGGAGAAAAAGGAACATAATATAATATGTAAATGAACGGAAGACAATAAAAAAGTATGAAGCAATTGTGGAGAATAAGTAGATAATGTGCTAAAATGAGGTAAGATGTTTACATAGTATGAAAATTGTTAACAGAGAATAAAGCAGAGCTCCATCGAGCGCCACCTAAATAATTTCTGATAGAATAATGAAGCCCACTGCGGAAGAAGTGAAGAACGACGCAGCAGGAAAACAAGGAAGCCACCTTTGGCGCCCGTCAATTTCTGCGCTTTACTGCAGTTGAGCTATTTTTTATTCTTATGAATAAATTCCTTTCTTCTTATTTACGAGCGCGGAAAAAGGAAGGTGTAGACCGGACAATGTAGAACACACGAGACGAAGCTCTCGGAATATACCTATGTATGAGTTGAACTCGAAGGGGATTTAGCTGCATGGAGGAGGGCGAGGAGGAGGACGAAGAGGATGTGGGGCCGTCACGCGTCAGAGCGTCCGAAGCTTCTTTCTTCTGCGATGGACCAATGCCCATTGCCCACTCTTTCATGTGTACATACCGTAAAGCGAAATATGTGCAGATTGTACAGTGTACACGCTCGATCGGCCAAAACTGTTGAGAATCTTCGATCGAGCACCTGCACAGCTTAGGAATACTTTATTTTAACTTTATCACTCATTCCAGGAAAACCACACTCAATCTGAATTAGTGTAAATTGAACCACTTATTTACTCTAACAGGAAACCCACACCCTTCGGATTCTTGTTTAGATTCATACTCGTCCCAGAAACTCCCAGTTAGATCAAGCGGCACTGTTCTGACTTTGTGACCGGAAAGATCCTTCGAGCGCCATTTTTTTCATGCGGCAGATTAGTGATAGGATATCGACATCGAAACTATCGATAATCAGAGTCCAATGTATCGATATTTGATATCGATATTTATAAAACGATATATCAAAATCAATATTGATATTTTGTGATAATTTCGATATTTTTTCAGGCAGGTATTCTTTTTTCCGAAATCTCATCTTCCCTAAAACTCATTTTGCTGGAAAAATCACTCGATTTGCGGGATATGTAGAGATAAATGATAGACGAATTAGAGCTTGCGAATTAGGTGGAAGTGGTTCTAGAAACATACTTTAGGTGGTTTTATGAACATTCTTTGTCGTTTAAATTTGCATCTACTTTTAGATTGAATAGAGAAAATAGAAAAAGGGAGCAAAGGTTGGATTATTTCAAAAAGTTTAAATTTGTAAGAAAATATGTAATTAAATAATACTAATAAATATAAGACAACGTGTCAATTAAAAATTATGTATATAATTAATTTATTCATTGTAAAATACACTATTTTCGTGGTTACAAGTGTTTGTAACATGTTTTTAATTTTTATTTAATTTTTATTTATCTTGACAAATGTCAGATATCTGAAAAAATAGTTTTTTTTATAATTTTAAGAATTAAAATATTATAACTGATGTCATTTCAAATAAAAAACATGCATTTTTATGAAAAATGTTTAAAATAGAAACATTAACTTTAAATATGTTTTTACAATTGAATTTTTTATGATCGCCGTTTCTTACCAAATTTTAAAAAACGATTGCGTTCTGATAAATGATGGCTTTTTTCCGGGGAAACTTTCTCTACAACTCTACTGTTTTAAATTTTTAAAATTAAATTTTCACATGGCTGAAATCGTTAGAACAATTTTTCTTTTAACATTTTCTTTTAAGAAAACATTTTTTAAACAAATAATTATATTTTAAGATTATTGAGGTATTATTAAAATTGAAACTACTGGAGCTGTAGAAAATGTTTTCTCGGAATGATAAGCCTTCATTGATCAAAATGAAATCATTTTTCCAAAATTAGTAATAAGCGACAATCAGAAAAAATTCAATTTAAAAAAACATGGTAAAAATTAATGTTTTATTTTGTTGTTGTAAATCTTAACATTTTTATAAAATATATTATTTTTTATTTGAAATAACAGCAGTTATAATAGTTTGATTCTTAAAATCATAGACATGGCACAACAACTATCTTAAATTCAAATAATGCGAATTATTTTTCAGTAATGAAAAATTAATATTAAAATGATCGAAAAATAATTAGATAAATAGATTCTTAAAGGTTCATTTGTTCTGATAATTGATCCTGGCATTCCAGATGTTGCAAATATACATCTTTCTCGGGGAAGTTTTGTTAAAAACTGAAATTTAAGATACCTGGATGCCCGCTAAGAAGAGATGAATTCAGAAAAATTCATAATCTGAATTCTTATTAACACTTTAATTTCTTTTATCAAAAGTTTCACTAAAGAGTAGGAAAAAAAGCAGAATCTGTCCTTTTTAATCGACTTAGACAAATTTAATTAAAGCGTATTCAGAGGAATTAAAAATGAAGCAATGCAAAAGAAAGAATCGAAAAAATGAGAATAATTTCATTTTAAAGACGCAAAACCTACTCCTTTTAATCGATTAAAAAAATTTCAGTTACAAAGATAAAATTATTATGTTAATAGAAATAATTTGTAGTATTGTCAAAGAACATTTTTATAATTCTGTTGAAAGATTAATACAATTTGTTTACCTTACACAACATTATCAAAAGAGTTTTTTATTATTCATTATATTATGAAATCTGTAATTTGCTTAAATAATATAAAATATTATAATTAAAATTATTCTGCCGTTATGGCAGGCACAAAATTGAAATTTCCAAACTTATATTCTACAAAATCGAATAGAAACTATGCATGTGCACATATTTTGTGAACAGATTAGAAGGAATTAAAATAATCGAAAATAAAGCATGTAAGTATGGAATTAAAAATATGATTTAGAAAAAAATTGAAATTTCCAAACTTATGTTGCACACGGAGAAATAGAAACTATATAAGTGCACATGTTTTGTGAACAGATTAGAAGGATTTTATAATGATTGCT
Organism: Belonocnema kinseyi; assembly: GCF_010883055.1. NCBI lineage: Eukaryota > Metazoa > Arthropoda > Insecta > Hymenoptera > Cynipidae > Belonocnema > Belonocnema kinseyi. The sequence goes on from NC_046664.1 coordinate 53,065,322, forward strand.
AAATTGACATGGTGCAATGCTGCCAACCCTTAAAAATGGTTATTTCATTGAATCCATAAGTGAACTTTCACCATTTGTCAGTGACCCATTTTTAGTCATTTAAATTAGTAAAATCTCACTGAAAATCAGTAAAATTGCAGAGATTTTTTGGTTGGGTACTTCTCCTGATGAAAAATTAGCACATTAAACAAATTTTAATAATGCTTACTCTTTCCCAGAAAACAATGTGCGCACACGATGATAGCGTATTGACTCGCACGCGTGCGGATTGTCCCGCACACGCGCCATCACCCGAGCAGGCATATGCGCAGTCATTTGCGACGCATATCGCTCGCACACGTGAAGGTCGCACGCAATTGACGCAATTGACGTTAAAACTGCGTTGATCGAAGGAACTAGTGTAAAAAAAACCAAAGCGTCAACATCGGCAAATATTTCACTTGAACTATATTGTAATAAAATGCAGAAGTAAAACGGGGAAACTTTGAGTTTTAGCACTAAAAATCCGGACTGACGCGTACTGATGGAGGGTAACTGCGTTGGTCAGTGATGGTCAGGGGGAAGTGGGGAGACTAAGTGAGAACGTCGCGCGACGGCGATCATCATTTTCAACAACTGAGCGCGCTTTTTAAACTTGTTATCTGAACTTACAAGAATGAACATCATTATATGATTGATAAAAATTAAATTAGATATTAAAAATGTATTAATTCATTTAAAAAATAAGTACATAAAGTTAGAAAAATTCGATTAAACATTAAAGATGCATTTCTGCAAATACATTAACAAATGTCTGAACAGTTATTCTAAATTTTATGCATTGAAAATTACAAGTTGCAATTTTGAAATATAAGTTAGTCATAATTATAATTTTACTTACAACGACATTTAAGAAAAAAATCATTTAAATATAAAAGTTAGAAAAAGTATTTGGAAAATTTTCACATTTGGTTTGGCAAAAGGCAGACTAATCATTTTTATTATTTTCTTTATATGAGGGAATTCGAAATATTTTAATTTAACAATATATCTAGGATTTAATTAGATGATTTTAAAGGGATTAATCATTAATTGTCGGTATGATCTGGGTTCGTTTAAATCTGAAAATATTAATTTTTCTCTATTCTTCTCTTCTTATCGGGTGGTATTTTAAAAATTTACCGCTGCGAAATTTTACATGCTATTTGGCGAAAGTGTATCCTACTATAAAATATAAGCTGTCATCTGCTACTGCGTCCTTAGCAGCAATGAGAAAAAGGCAAAGTATGACTGAATTCGAGCTATAAATTGTTTGTTACAGGTCAGACTTTCAACGGTTAAAAATTAAACATATTTCGGCGAAAGTTGCTCCGAGGTTAGGAGAATATTTCCGATCTCGTCTACTGCGTCACGCTGAAGTGAGCAAATTTCAGTAAAACATGTAGAATTAGCAACAGAAAATACACAACAAATTTGTTCTTACTGATATATCTCCTCCAAAATAAATTACACGATTGTAGATGAATTATAACTTATCTAGTACTATTTAACAAAAAGTGCAAAAAGCAACTTACAGATAGGAATCCTCATTTTTTCGAATTTAATGAAGTTAAACGACGATAGATAGCTCTGGCGTCGTAATTCTCACTACAAATCGAACGAAAATAGAGCAATTATAAGGGGGAAGATTAATTATCCAGGCAAGTTTAAAAAGCGGAAATTATCTTCGATTCATATAAAGTTTATTTGGCAAGGTTAATCTTTGTTGCGGTAAATCTTTCACCTGGAATAGATGTAAACTTTATTTTTCGTTTTTTCGGTGAGGGTTAGGAGCCGAAATTTGAAATACCTAGATTGTTCTTCAACTGTCTGGTCATTCCAATAATTAAGACTAATACAGCAGGTGTTAAAATCAAGAAATGGACTACCAGCTTTAATTATTAGCATGAGCGGAACTTTAAAAACCCTTCCGGGTCTAAAAAATTTCAGTTCCTGAACACACTTTCCTGAGGAAGATGTGATTTTAACACCTTGCCTACCAATTTTCATTATTGGAAAGACAGGAACGTTTAAAAACTATCCGGGCATCTTAAACTTTAGTTATTATCCCTACATCGCCGAGAAAGAAGTGTTTTCAATACCTGAACTACCAGGTTTAATTACTAAAATAATATGACACCTTTAAAAATCATCCGAATTTTTTTAAATTTCAGGTTTGAACCAAACCTCTGGGTAGGAGATGTTATCAGAACAAACCGACCTCTGAAGAATCATCCATCTAATTATTTTCCATCAATTTCATATAAATTTCTTATTATTGAATAATAAGTCGCATTATTAAATTAGAAGATAATTTAAAAAGAGGTTTGATTCCTGCTGCCGGAATATTTTTTTCATTCTTCAGAGCGTCCGCAGTGTAAAGTGAGCCACTTATTTTCTCTAACAAGGGGAACCTACACCGTTCGAAATCTTTATGGGAATCATACTCCTCCTAAAAATAGGTAGTTAACAAATTTGTAATATGCTAAAACAGTGAGGAACTCTAGCCGTTATCCAGAAAAACCACTATAAAAAATCCACACACTTTGTATGGACCGCGATACGAGTTTTTTAATTCCCGGTTAGATCAGGTGGCACTGCTCCTACCATCGGCGAGAAAATTCGATTCCTCTGGCTTTGGCGTTGAATAATTATGTGAAGAAAAAATGGTAGGTTAACGAAAGAGGTATCATTTTAAAGGTGCAAATGTTTTACGTTAATGGGCCGAAAAATAATATTCCAAGAAATTATTTGTAGCTTAGAGATCTGAAAATACGATGAAAAGTGAGGAAATTTGATAGCTTTTAAAAACAGTGAACTTTGAAGCATACCAACCCGACCTACCCAACTTGTGCCTCCGAGCCTCACTCTGGCCTTCAAACCCTTTCCCTGTGATGATGAAAACCGAGCCCGATCCCCTGAAAAAACGGCACCACGCTGGGCTCTCGCACTTGCTTCCCTATATAAAAAACTGACTTCAAATATCGCAATTTGTACAAAGACAACAAGAAGCACATACTTCCTTCAAATTATAAATTATTACAGATAATTCAACTAACTACCTGCAATTTAAATCACTTCATTATCTTCATTAGACCTGAAGATAGTGCGCTCGCATATTTATTCACAAAAAGCGAACAATTATTTATATCTTGTAAATTTTATGACGGCAATCTGTTCAGAAATGTGTAATGTACCGCCATGATTTTTTTTCATATTTTCCCTATTATTTTTTCTATAAAGAACTATGCTTCAAAGTTCACTGTTTTTCAAAGCTATCAAATTTCCTTACTTTTCATCCGATTTTCAGATCTGTAAGCTAAAAATAATTTTTTGGAATATTACTTTTCGGCTCATTAACTTAAAAAATTTGCACCTTTAAGGACATGTGACGAGAGGGTCACGTGGCCAAACCTGGTCTTCGATTTTTCTTCCCCAACTTAGGTCTAAACGAAATGAGGTATTGCTCTGAAAGTTTGGGAAATGAAAGAGGAGATCATAAAGTCCATGTCTTTGCTTTATTCCGGTGGAAATTTTGAGAAAAAAATTTTTTTGAAGAAAATACCAGTGGAAGTTTTCTTTCCCAACTTACGTCCACACGGAATGAGATATCGCGTTCAAAATTTGGCACGATAAATAGAAGGCATGCAAGAATTTTTCTGTGGTCCTAAATAATTAGAATCATGAAAAAAGTTTTTTTTTTAAATTTATATTTTGGAGAAATACCGACCGTGCTGTCGTCAAACCCAGCAAGCAATTTGCAATGTTGCCAATAGGCTAGTTATGAGGTTTATATTTATCAAAGTGGGACAAAACAACAAAAATCGCTCACGAACATTATGCACCAATAATGAAAAAACTAATGTTTGCACTTGAAATGCAAATAAACATATTTGGTCTCACATATGTATCAGTCTGGTATCAGCTGTGTCAAAGCAGCACTAGCGGAGCGAGTAGACAACTTCGAACTTCTAGGGGTCGGTGGGTAAAACAGATTGCATGATTACCGTCAGAGGAAGTTAAAATTCGAACTTTTGCTGTAAAACCTAAATGTGTCCGTCGATAATCATTATTTGCATAAATAAACTTTTTTCTTCCTCCAACTCTTTGCAAGGCCACAAACGATCCTTTAATATTTATTAATATTTCCCGAAAAAAATTTCCGCGTTATTTAAACTTTTATTTTTCAATATGGGCGAAAAAATATTGATCTTAGGGCTGACTTGATCAGCTGGTACACTCATCACATGGCCTTAAAATACGACCTTTTTCAATAACCTACCATTTTTTCTTCACATACTCATTGAACATCAAAGCCAGATGACTCGAATTTTCTCGCTGATAGTAGTTCGTAACTGGAAATTAATTTTTCATAAAAAAAGAACCATTTTCAGCTAAAATTATGAATCTTTGACCAAGAGGATTTCGTCTCTACGAAAAAGATAAATATTTATTAAATTGCATAGATTTTAAACTTAATATTTTGAAGAATGGATTTGATGTTATTTTGCAATTTTTTTAAAGAAATGGTGGAATTTCGAATCCAAAAGAAGCAATTATTAACTAACACTTGAAGTCCTGCAAGTTTCAAAATTTTTTAACCTAATAGTGAAACTTTCAAATGAGTTGAATAATTGAATTTTCTACCAAAGTTTGAATTTTCAAGGAAAAACGACGAACTTTTTGAAAACTGGTTGATTTTCCGACCTTAAGATATGAATTTAGAAAAGCAGAAGTTAAATTTCAAACAATCGGTTGAGTTTCCAAAAAAAGTTGTTAAATTTTATTGTAAGAAATTAATATTGTACCTCAAAGAAAACAAATTTTCAACACATTTTCTACAAGCCAGTTGAGTTTTTTTTCAAAATCGGTGGATATTTGTAGGCTGTACGTTATTCTGAACCAAACAAGTCATTTGTCTTCCCAATGAGCGTTACTCCTTTAGGTACGAAACCAAAAACTTTCTTTTTTTAGAATAATATTGTAGGGCATTAAAAAAGAAAAATTTTTCTTCTCTTGTTTTTTTCCATATCGTGCGTTATTTGGCTTAAAATGTTAATTGTCGTGTGTTTTTTGGAATATTATAAATGCTATAACTCTGGTAAATTTTGGTTTGATAAAAAAAAGTCATTAGGATAAATTGTTCGTCTGTTTGAATACTATAAATATGCGTACAGAAAATTTTTTAATTTTGAAAAAAGTGGTCTTGAAAATTTTCAAAATACGCTCACTTTTAAACTTTTATTTAAAATGGCTGGCTAACGAACTTGACCTTTATTTTAGGACACTAAAACAGTATACCAAAGGCCAATCCAATCTGTCAATTCTTTCGAAAGTTATCGTGCTGACAAACTAACACTGTACAGACCCACGGAGACACAGAGAGAGAGAGAGACAGGCACATTCGTAAAAACCTATTTTTCGGATTCAGGAGTTCTCAAAACGTGGACATTTTACAAAAACGGGGGGGGGGGGAGGGTAAATTTTACACAAATTCTAATACCTTCTCTTGATAAGAATGTAAAAATTAATTAGTTTGCCATGAATAATGTTTTGGTAGTTCTGTTTTTTGTTCGAATCGTGAAAAACAGCATTGAGAACATTTAAAAAAAGTACATTTTTTGAAAACTACGCACGAGACGAATAAGAAAATTAAAAAACATAAGTTGTGATAAGAATGTGCCTACGCAGCGGGCTTATTTTTTATTGTCAATATAGTTTTTCACGATCAAAATACAAAATACTTTTGTCTAGCCATCTTTTCATTTATTTTGCACAGTTTAACCGCAAAATGTAATTTTTGATTTCCCATTATTTTTGTATGCTTTTAAAATTTGAATTTTCGTTTTTTAACAAAATTCAAAAAGTTGTTAGAATAATCTTGTAGGGCATTAAAAAAGAAACATTTTTCTTTTCTTGACTTTTTTCCATATCGTGTGTCAATTCTTTCGAAGGTTATCGTGCTCATAAACAAAAAATTTACACACACACACACCACACACCCACTGATTTCGTACTTGTTTGGATTCAATCTCCTCCTGGTAATAGATAGTTAACAAGCTTATAATATGCTAAAGCAGTCAGATGCTCATTTTCGCTATTCTACAAAAAAAAAGGATTAAAAAATTGGTGCTAATTACATGAACTGCGATGCGCTTATTTTAACTCCCAGTTAGATCAGGCGGTAGTGCTTCCATTTGTTTACCGGAATGTAATTAATGTTCTACGAAAAGACGAATTTTCAATCAAATAGTTGAATTATCAACTAAAAACAAAAAAGTTAAGTTTTCAAAACATAAAGTCGTTCAAAGGTAACTTTAATTGAAAAAGATGAGTTTTCAATCAAACAGTTTATTTCAACGAAAAAAGAAAAGTTGAATCCTAAACCAAATACATTAATGGAACACTAAATTTTCAATTTTTGCCTATTATACGTTTTAATTTTGCAATAAAAATTAAAATAATTGAATTTTGAAAAATGCCTTAAAATTTTTTAGATGGCAGAGAAATAGATTACTAATTAAAAAGGAAACTTTTGTGTCATCGTTACTATACTGCTCACTAATTTCATAAAAAAGCAGTTAACAAGTTTCTTTCTTTGCAAGAAAGTAATCTTAATGATTTAAATTTTTTCCAGTTTTAAATGAAGTTTCGTGGTAAAAACTTGGATATCTGTGATGTTTTCCACGTAAAAATAATAACTTTTTATTTATAACGTATTTTAAGAATAATTAAAATGTAAATGTATATAATTTAATTTTTTTACGTAATAACAATTAAAAATTTTTAATTTATTATTGTTGAATTTTAATCTCCTCGAATTGAACATTAACTAAATTTAAAACAGTTCAATATTAAATTGTTTATTTTTTATCGTTTCTAATTAGAAAAAATACGATTTTAATTCCCTTGAATTTTAAATGATTCCATTTTCAAAATCGTAATATGAAAATATTCCCTTTTGAACGGTTTTGTTCGTTTCTCTTATTTTCGACATTTTAATCTGAAATCATGCAAGTTCGATGAACGACTAGAAAATTGCAAAAAATAAAATTCCCTACCTTATAAAATGCTCGAAACGGAAAATATATGAAATAGAAAATTCCCGAAATTATAAAATTTCTTAAATATAAAAATTCAGAACCGTAAGACTCTCAAATATAAAATTCCCGGACAATTTGTACTATTAAATTTTTGGAAATCTTGTAATAATAAAATTCCCAACGTTTTATAATATTAACAAATTTGAATATTTTCGAATAATAGAAATAGCAACAGAAATTGTCAAACTATAAAAATATCTGTGACTGCCAAATTTCTGACACCAGAAAATTCTAGAATTTAAATAAGTGAAAAAATCAATATTATTAATTTTTCATAAATAAATTAGTTAAATAGTCCAAAAAATATTTTCTGTAAAATGAAATTAATTTTTCAATTGTTTATATTCAAAATAATTATAATAAATGAAAGAAAGCCTCAAAGCATGCGTTTCTTGAAAATGTGTATAGTGTTTTTTTAATTATTGCTTGTGTAATAAAAATCACGTTCTTGCATTGTTATTTTTATTTAAACATATTTTTTCAATTATTATTTATTTCAATTCAACCAATTACTAAATAAAATACATTTAAAATACGAACAAAAATTTTAAAAATATTTAGTGAGTATATTTTTAATTAAATAATGTCGAGACTTTTGAATTAGCGGATATTTTAGAATTCGGCAATCGTATTCAAGCAATTTGTTAATTCTCTAATATTATAAATTGTTGGGAAATTTTATCATTCAAGAATTTTTCAATTCAAGCTTTTTATATTTCAGTAATTTTCTAATTTTGTGAATTTTCTAATTTTAATGTTTTCTTCTACTGGAAATTTAGAGTGTCGGGATATTTATTTTTCGTGATTTTTCAGTCGTCCCATTCCCGAGACTCCTTCATTCAAGATCAAATTGCTGAATTTTAAAATCCTTTGAGTTAGGAACGAAAAAATATTAACTCTTCTCTAACAAAATTATCTAATTTAAAATGCAATTAAAAAATAAGCTTATCTATGATTTTATATTATTAGTTTTTGAACGCAAAATAATCTGGGACGCAACAATTTTGCCAACTACAATTACATAAATTTGTGAGATCAAAGTTGGTCAAGTATGTTAGGAAAAATTATTCCTAATGAAATACACAAAGAAACTTTTATAAAGTTTCTTAAGAGATTTTTCAAATAAGCTTTAACAAGGCATATTAGACATCAAAGAACGTGGCGGGATTGAATATTGTAAGCAAAACGATTTTTATGAAAAATTGCTGGGTATGGGAGATTAGTGTTACAATATAAGTCGGCCAGCTTGTATAATATCTAATGTAGCTGTTTATAATTATTTAAAAAAATTCTGTACGATATCTTATAAACCTTTTTTTTTATATATGTTATCATAAATATTTTTTCCCAAATTACTTGACTAACTTTGATTTCAAAAATTCATATCTTATTTGTACTTAGCTAATTTTCTAAATTGCAAATGTTTTAGGTGGGATTTGACCTGATCTAATACAATGAATTTCCATATTGTTTGTATTATTAATGTCATTAGTAGATAATTCAATTATTACTGATTTCTATCGTTTAATTCTCCGTACCAATTTAGGGGTTTAAATATTTTACTTTTTGTCAGGAAATTTGGTCTTCTGGCCCTCTGCGCATTCTCAAGTTCAAGCAAGATATTCAATTTTAATCTTTTTGAATTTCGCGATACGTGATTTCTTGACTAACCGTAATTCGGTAAGATTATGACTTACCAGAAGTGTAAAATCAACGTTGGGTTATTACAAGGATACCATCGTTTACGTTACTGCTTCCAGGAACTCCGCTGGTGTGCCAAGTTATAAGAATATGCTCAACATCTCAAAGAAATAGAGACAACGAGCATATGAGGTTTCTCGCGAAAATAAAAAACACTACAATTATTGTGTAATGAATATGGAGGCACAGATTGTGTAGCAGAAGAACAGCAATTTGACTTCTGTTTCTTGGGAAACGCGTTATTGGAAATTTGCTCGTCGGAACTGTAAATTTATTATTAGCCAGGAGAAGAAAAAGTTATTCTCGAAGAAACATACTCACATATCCCTGGAGGAGATTTGTAGGTTCAGGAAGCAGTGTTTAAGAAATTAAGTTTGAAAATTCCAATTGTTAAAGAAAATGTGAAAGAAAGGAAGCTGGGATAATTAAAATTTGTAAAGGCATTTATTTAATAGGATTTTTTAACCGTAGGTAAAAAATCTATTAAAATATGTACTACCTAAATTTAAGGAATGGATTTTCCTCGCTCTCACAATCTAGTCTTATTCAGGTTTCAGCAAATTTAAATCACGCGTTTTGACTCACACGAATCACACGTTTCACATGACAAAAGTTTGGCCATAAAAAAGTCACGAACTAGTAGCTAGGTCTCGGATACCAAAACAATTAATCGGATATTGATGGATATTAATTAATAATCTGCGAACTTTAGGAGTGAATGATAGAATGCGAGGTGAAAATTCAAAAAGAATTTATTCCTTTTTTGTCAATAAGTACAGAAATAATACGAATCATAACGAAAAAATTCTCAGACAATTCACAAGCTGGCTCAAAAGGTCTAGGAACTGAGAACTAGGTTCGCCTGCACGATGGGAATTTTCTGGAACTGTTCGTAGAAAATTTGAACTGTTCATAAAAAAAAAAACGATATTTTCTATACATTTCTCATATAAATAATGAAGATATTCAATATCAAACGGAAAATTTCAAGAGATGATTAGATATTAAAGATGAAATTTTAAGATTGTTAATAATTTTTGAACTTTACAAGGATCTTGTAAGATTTCGATATAATTTCAAATATTTCGGTTAATATGCGGTTTTCAAGATATTCCATGAATTTTTATAGTTTTGAAAGAATTTCATACGATTCATAAGATTTTAAGATATTAAAAAAGATTATAAGGAATTCCTGAGGGATTTTAAAGTCTATCCATAAGGCATTTTCATAAATTTCCCAGTTGGGAAATTTATGGTAAGTTACCAAAAATTACCTGTAATATTGCCATACATTAAGAATTTTTTATTAATTTCCGAAAATTTATAAAAATGTTTCAAATTGAATTTCGGGTAATTAATGGTAAGTTACCATATTTACCTGTTAACTGGCCATAAATGATCGAAAATGTCAATAAATCCAGATATTTATAGACATTTTTAAATTGAATTTTAGGAAACTCATGGTAAGTTCTAATAAATGACCCTTAAAATGAATTTAAATCATGCCTCCTTTATTCAAAATCTAGTATGGACTGAAATCTTGACTATTTCACAAAATGTCCGACACTCGTCGAAAAAGTCCCTCTTTCTCCCGACAGGTGCATAATATACCATTATTCATCGAATTGAGGGATTTGAAAGGATTTTAAAGATTTGCAAAGATTTTCAAATATATTCAATACACTATGAAAAGTAAAAATAATTTTAAGGTATTTCTAAGAACTTTGAAGATTTTAAGGCAATTTAAAAGATTACCAGGAACATTCAAGTGCTTGAAAAAATTTCAAAGTATTGACAATATTTTAGGTTATTTCCAAGGATCCTAAGGCATCTCTAATATATTTGATGCAACTAATAAATTTGTCTAGAATTTCGGACGATTTGGCAGGATTTTATATGACCTATAGGCAGTGCCGGATCATGGGGAGGGCTTGGTGGTGCTGAAGCACCGGGCCCCACGCTAGTGGGGGCCCCCTTCTCCCCAAGAAAAACATATAATATACAG
>NC_046664.1:53076248-53082635 GCF_010883055.1 Belonocnema kinseyi
AAAAAAATTTTAGTAAAATTTTTTCAATTAAATTTTTGAATTTTTTTATCATGAACTAATTTTAAATGAAAGTAAAATGTTAAGTCCAGCCGCCTTAAAGGGTCCCCAACGTTATTTTAGCTCCGGGCCCCGAAAGGTCTTAATCCGCCCATGCCTATAGGGTTTCAGGATATTTTAAAAGATTCCAAGGAATAATTAACAGATGTTACCGGATTTAATCATATTTCCGAGGATTGCAATGCTTTTAAGGGATTTTTGAAGCTCTCAAGTTATTTCAAAAACTTTTCTAGCATTTAGGGAAATGACAGATTTTATAAAAATATTTCAAGAGATTTCGAGGAATATCATCAGATCACATGTAATTTCAACAAATTTTATAATATTTTAATAGGTTTCGAATAATTTATTCACAAAAACTAAGCAATTTTAAAGGATTTTGGAGAGTTGAAAATATTTTCAAATATATTAAAAATATTTGAAATATTTTTAAGGCTTTTGAAAAGATTTTAGAATGATGTAAAATATTCCAAAGAATATTCAAGCGATTGAAAAGAATTAAGTAAATGGAAATATTTTCGGGTACTTACCAGGATTCCAAATAATTTCCAATAGACTGTATCTGATTTTAAAGAATTTCGGGAGATTTGGAAGGATTTTATAGGGCCTAAAAGGTTTTATGATATTTTAAAAGACTCTAAGGGATTTTAAAATAATTTTAAAGCGCTTAATAGAAATTTCTGTGGTTTGCAAGTATTTTAAGGGATTTAGAAAGCTCTCAAATTATTACAATAAATATTCTAGTATTGTAGGAAATATGTCTATTTTATGAAAATATACCTGTTTTTACGTAGTGCAATTTATAATTAAATACCTTTAAAACTGATTAAGTACATTTTTAATAAGTTTGATCTGGTTAAGAAACTAACATAATAAAATAAACATTTTTAAACTAGTAAAGTTCCTGATTGACAATTTTAAAATTAAGAACTTTAAAACTAATATTTGCTTGTTTAAACATTTGAAGCAAAAGTAACAACTTCATTTTTAAGGCCTCAAAAAATAAACTGCTTCAAAATTGTGGTGTTTTAAAGATGATAATAATTATTAAGTGGCATACGTTCCAGATTTTCTGTACTGGCCAGCTAGAGTCCGAAATTAAAAACAATTTTGGAACACAAGTTAAATTTTTTCATTTTGTTAGATTGTAATGCATTTGCTGATTAAAATCAATAACTTTCTCATATCTAGTGATGAAAAGTAACTAGTTTCTTGTAACTAGTTACTTTTTATAGATAATGGTCATAAAGTTACAATTGCAAATAACTAATAGTTACATTTTTAACTCTGGTATTTATAGTTTTCTAAAATCTGTAGAAACACTTTTAGAAATTTTACAAACTTATATCAGAGTTAAATATTATTTTTCTTAAAATTATTTTAACAAATAAAGAGAGAAAAGTGACTGCTTCTATTTTAACAATTGTAAATTTTGGACGTAATGGCGGACATGTGAACGAGCGATCGAAAGCGAGCATACAACCATTACTCACCAATCTTTACGCTTCTATGCGACTAGGGTTCCGGTTTCTTGCACTTCTTATTTACCTCAACGTTTCAATTATTTCCCATTCACTCTTTCATTCTTTCTCACTCGTTACTCTAGTCTCTTCCAATTCTTTCATCCACTCCTCAAACAATCCATCCTCCCTTAAAATGTTCACCAAATTCTCTTGTCAGCTTCCCTTATGTTCCATTCCTTTCCTACATCTTTCCCATAAATGTTGTCCACCTTCTCTTATTTCAATCCTTTTTTAAATGCCTTGATTTTCTTTCCTTTTTACCATCATATACAATTTTAGCTAAGCGCCTCCAGCCCCTTTCCTGTATACTTAGTCCTAAAGAGCTCCTTTTTTTCTTCTTCTCACCTTGCTCATTCTATATCACTCCCTCTCATCTCTTCTACCTCCTTGAAACACTTGATCGCCAATTCCCCTCCTTTTTCTTCCTTAAGCTTCCCGTACAACCTTTATGCCCTCTTTCTCACTTTAGCACTCAATTTATCGATGCGTGCTTTTTCTCTTACAATGTCTTCAGGCGTCTTCCAGTCTACTCCTACCTTATATCTTATACATGTTTCTTGTAACTTCTCTTCCTCTTCCTTTTCCTTCTATTCCCTATCTCTACTCCAACTCCTTACACCCAGCCATACCAGCATCTTAAATATTCACGTTCTTCTTTACACATCTTCTTTTAAATTTACTTTTTCTGTTTTCTGTATCTTTTTATTACCCTTTCTGTTTTTTGTCCTTTCTCTTATATGAGTCACATGATCTCCATTTGATTGTACGGTATATCCCAAAATTTTAAACTCCTTTTTCCCATATCAGTATTTCTGCAATCTTCTATTTAAGCCCACCATTCCTTCATAATCATCTAACATCCATAAGTATAGTTTTATTCCTTTCCATTTTTAATCAATTATTTACTTTTCCCATCTTTTTCTAAACCTCATTAACATTACGTTTGTCTCTTGTACATTCAAATATAACTTTTTCCCATCTTCCATACTATATTTTCCACATATGACAGTGTATATTGAGATCTTTTCTTTTTCCATCCTAACTTCTTCTCATACTTTATTTTTTCTTTTGATTCTGAGATCAATATATTAAATAAAAGTGGTCTATGCCAGCTTTACCCTAGTTCTCCTTTTTGTCATCTTGTGCCATTTATTATAATCGCCCCCAGTACTACATCCTACATCCTTAGTCCAAAAGAGCTCCTTTATTTATTCTTCCAACCTTGTCAGTTCTATCTCCCTTCATCTCTTCTCTTCTACCTCCTTCAAACAATTTTTTGCGAATTTCCCTCGCTTTCATTTCCTTTGCTTCCCCTTGAATGAATAAATAAATAAATAAATATATATATATTGCATGTTACACCTCCATCTCTTTCATTTTCTTCCATCTCCATATCTATGCTCCATAGCCGAACACCTGGACATAGCAACATATCGAATAACCACATTATTCTTCGTTAATCTTCTTTAACCTTTTTTCCTCCTATTCCTCATATCTGTTTCATTTCTTCTGCCTCTTCCTCATCCTTCCCTTCCCACTTCCTCTTCTGATTCTTAAATTATTATATTCAATAAAAGTGGGTTATCTTTCAAAATAACTTTTTCTATCTGGACATGCTCAAATAAGTCAAAAGCTGCCTTTAAGTCCACGAACATTGCTATCAATTCTTCTTTATCCTTTCAATCCTCTTATTTACTAGATAATTCCAATCATATATGTTTTCCATCACCCCAATTACTTTTTCAAATCCTGCCTGATTTTTTGTCTCTTTTTTTTTAACTTCTTTCTTCAAACTCTTGAGCACTACCACCTTATCTAACTGAAAGTTAAGAGACTTGCATGGCGAAACATGCAACGTGTGTGGATTTTTACATTATCATCAGAGAAAGTATTAGATTTGTGAAAAATTTGACCCCCCCCCCCCCTCACTTTTTTGTCAAATGTCTACGTTTTTAGACCCTCTATATACGGAAAACAGGTTTTTACGAATCTATCTGTATTTGTGTCTGCCTCTATGTATGTATCTTTGAGTATCTTTGAGCGCAATACTTTTTGAAAAACTTGATCTATTAGATTGAACTTTGGTACACTCTTTTAGTGCCAAAAAGTTCGTTAGCCAGCCATTTTGGATTTAAAAAAAGCGGAAATGGAAATTTTCAGGTAAATAAAGCACTATAATAAAAAAAGACAAGAAAAGCTAAGCGTTCCTTTTTGAAAACCTTGTAAGATTATCATAACAACTTTTTGAATGTTTTGAAAATTAAAAAATTTAACAGCACAACAAATAATGAAAAAGCAAATTTTCATGTGCGGTCCAATTATCAGATATACGACAAATGATAAATAGATGAGAATTGTGCACTCAAGAAAGACAAATTTGTTATTATTCACTTTTTGATAGGACGCGTAGTTTTTGTTTGGTTCATGAAAACAGAATTAAAATAGAAAAATTACATTTTTAGAGAAACAACATAAGCTGTAAAAAAATAAAAAGGCCGTATTTGTTCATCTAAAAAAAATCTATTAATTTGGTATTAATCACTTCTTTATATAATACGCAGTTTTGTTTTTAATCGTGAAAAATAACATTGGCAATAAAAAATCAAATCTTTGGAAAAACGAAGCAAGTTTCGAAAACTCGCAAATGAAAAAAAGTGCATTGACAAAAGATTCACAAATATGCGATAAAAGTTTAGTATAAAATTATATTCAAAATAAAACATTAAAATTCACTTTTTGGAAAAACGACGCAAGCTACAATAACATTTTAACTAACAAAATTTCTTGGCTAAATTATATCTACAAATTTTCTACAAGCCACTTAAGGCGATGATACTTATTTTTGGTTTAAATCATAAAAAATGAAAAAAAAACATAAAAAAGAAAATATTAAAGTATCCATAAAAAATAAAATTTTTACATTATTTTGTAATATTTACATAAGCTGTACCAGCCGGAGGTGCAGAATTAAATATAATGTACATTTAAAATAATAGTGTTAAACAATGTGTAGAAAATTTCACATTTTGGACAAAATCAAGTGAGAAGCACGATATATGTGATATGTGATGAGAATCTGTTCGTTAAAGCCGAAGGAGCTTTCCCAAAAGAGAATTAACAGTCACCAAAATACAGATATCGATGTGTTGACCTTTAATTTTTAAAGGCCTGAGCACAAGTGTGAAGGGAATACAAAGACCGAGCGCGTAACGCGAGGTAATCCCATTAATGAGCGCGAAGCGCGAGATAAACTTACTATTAAGCGTGAAGCGCGAGAAAAGATAGTTAAAGCGCGATGAGAAAGTCGTTCTTCTCGAAAATGGCTAAAGATAGAGTCTTAATGCTTTAATAGCATATTATAAGTTTGGTAACTACCCTATTGCTAGGACGAGTATGAATCCCATCAAGATTTCAAAGGGTATAGGTTTCCCTGGTTAGAATGAATAAGTGGTTCACTTTAAACTAATTCCGATTAAGTTTGGTTACATATACTTCATACAATGCTTGCATTAGCGTCTTCCCTATTTCCAATCTTCAATATGAGTACAACTATCAGTTTTCTTTATAACTCTGTGCCTTCCTATCTTAGTGATTCCTAACACCTTGACTATTTCTTCCCTTCTTATATTCTGTTCCTTATCATTTTCCCTACGATATTTCCCTCCTTTCTTAACTTTCCTCTCTACATGCCCTAGCAAACCCATAAAATATTTTTTTCATTTTACCACAACAATATCCTGAATTACTCTTTTTTTTCTTGTTCTGTCTCTATTTACTACCTTACAAACCTCTTTTTTTTACTAAATTCTTCTCCACTCCTCTTCCCTTTTCTTTATTTTCTCTATTACTTTCTGACCTTGTATTTATTTTCTTTATATTCTTTATCACATACACTTCTATTCCTTCCTCCAGTAAATTCTTTTTTGTCTGTGTACTTTAATCCTCTCTTTATTTCTCCTATCATTATTTCGATCTCCTTGTTTACATTCTCTTCTGCCATTTTTTTGCTCGTGACATTTTCCTTTAACACTTTCTATATTTTCGTTTTAGATGAACTATTTCATCTCCTCCAAGCTTTTCAACAATTTCTTTTTCTCTCCATATCAGTATTTTGTCTTTAAATTTTCTTCCTCGCTCTCTTTCCCATTAAATTCCTCCTCTATCTCCTGTTTCTGCTTTAAAATTTCCCCAAATTATGAGCCTCTGATTTGTTATGCATATCACCCTTCATATACACCCCCACTATGTTCCACCTCTCTCATCCCATTTTTACCTATTCTTTTATTCTTCCTTCTCTTTGTTATGTCATCTCCTTCTTACCCTTTCCCGTTATGCATTCGTTCGTTACTCCTATGACCATTCCTTCCAATGCTTTGCATTTTTTCTTCTTCCTCTTTGCATTTTGCACATACCATTTGTAACCTCTTGGGAACCTTCTCCTTACTTTTTCTCATACCTCCTAATCTAGCCAGCTCTCCCTTATTACCACTACATCCCATTATATCAAATTTCTCATAAGGTCCCTATCGATACTTTCTCACACTTTCCTATTTTCCAATAAATGTTATTGAATTCTTTGAGCTTATCTTACAAAAAGGAGATAAACAAATAACACAAAACGGATTTGAACCCATGAAAGAGAACATTTTCTCATAGGGTATGAGGCGTCTTTGAGCTGATATCATTTGTATCGCCCTCATCCAGAACCTTCTGCTTCTCCCTTACCGACTCCTAAAATCTCTCACATACTCACTTCTCTTTCTCAGTATTCCACCTCAATTTCATCGTTTCTTTATATAAAGTACAT
>NC_046664.1:53082735-53084075 GCF_010883055.1 Belonocnema kinseyi
GCTATACATAGGTTCTAAGTCTTACTTTATGATCAAGGGTCGAAAAAAGTTCTAGTTTTGTGATTCATGTAGTGGAAAACCTCCAGAACAGTATCCAAAACACCGACTTTTTGAAAAAAATATCAATTTATCACGTTTATTGTCCACTTACGCCGACTAGGAGTTGTTTTTTGAAAAAAATGACTTAAAATTCGTGATCAGCGACCTCAAAAACCCCCAGTAAAGTATTTTCAATGTTTATAAATCTGTTTAAAATCGTAAAACTTGATTTTAATCAAATTTGAAGCAAATTTGAAGCAAATTTTCACTTTTCGCGATTTTCTGCATTTTCATCGCCTTATGGTGGGTTGAAATTTTTGTAAAAAAAAATCAAAACATGGTTTTCGATGTATTTTTTCCCGTAGAATTCGATTCTGAAGTCAAAAAAATAAAAATTTTCTTGATTTTTTTTTATTTAAAAAAAACGATGAAAAAACCGTAAAAAATGAGGTTTTTCGATCAAAACCCCATAAAAAAGTAGCTGGACCCTACTTTTTTATTGCAAATTCGGATTCAGCATCGAAAAATACATAAGAATATATAGGTCTGGTCAATTGCACAGACACTTTTGTTTTTTTTGTGGGCCTGTGTAATTTATTCACTCAAAGTATTGAAAAACTAAAAGTTTTTACATCACAATTTTTTACGCTTTAATAACTAATTACGTAAACTGTATATTGTCTTAAATGAAGTTTTGGGGACTCATAGAATATAAATAATTTGTATATTATTTCATTTATTTGTTATAAACCAATTTTCTGAACAAATGAGCAAATAGTCGTATTATCGGCAACAAAAAATTCTGTTGCCTAGAACTGCTTCATATTAATGTCGGAATGATATTCAATTACAAAACTGATTCAGAAGTTAAAAATAAATTTTGTTATAAAAAATTCTTGTGACAAAATATTAAAATTTGAAATTTTTTAAATTATAATTTCCTTCAATCGCCAGAACAAATTTAGGTATTCCTTGAAATAATAGTAGCTTATTATTATTTGATAAAATATAACAATGTAAATGTGTATAAACAAATTATATACAAAATTCAAAATGTTGGCTCTTTTGGATAGAAAATTTTTTTGCACTGAAAGTGTTTTAAGCTATGACGAAAAAATGGCAATTTTTTCTATTTGACGTTCCCGGTGCTCGTTATTACGTGGGTAGTTCAATAAGTCCTTAGAATGACCAACAGATGACGCGCGAATCGCTCCAAATCATCTGTTTTCAGTCAGCACCACTTCCGACTAGATATATGGTGCAGGCACAGTCCACATCTTCTGAGTTTACGTGTTTTTATA
>NC_046664.1:53084175-53095328 GCF_010883055.1 Belonocnema kinseyi
TCAGCCTTGGAGGAGATTATGTTGAGAAATAAAAAAAAAAATTCTTAAAAACGTTGTTTTTCTTGGTCAGGCCGGAAACTTATCAATCCACCCTCGTAATAACTTTCACATTTCCATAGACACATCAATATGTAGAAGAATGCCGTACGAAGTTGAAAGAATAACTGAACAAAGTCAAAAGAATAACTTTCTCTTTTCCATGAACATATCTATATGTAGAAGAACACTGTACGAAGTCGAATGAATAACTGTACAACGTAAAAATAATAACGTTCACTTTTCCATATACACATCAATATGTAGAAGAATACTGCACGAAGTCAAAATAATAAGTAAACAAAGTCAAAAGAATAACTTTTATTTTTCTATACAAATATTAATATGTAGATGAATACTGTACGAAGTCGAAAGAATTAATGAACGAAGTCAAAATAATATTTTGCACTTTTCCATATGTATATGAATTTGTAGAAGAATACTGTACGAGGTCAAATAAAAATAATAACTTTCACTTTTCGATACACATATTAATCTGTAGTAGAATACTATACGAAGTCAAAAGAATTGGTGGTGTCAAAATCTTGCGTTAGACTTTCGAGACCCGCTTTAGCTCGACTCAGGTGCGACTTCCAATATCGAGGTCTAAGATGTTTACACATCAAAAAATCGAATATTCTAATTGGCTTCTGTATTGACTTCATATTCAGTTTATATTTAAGTGGGAAATGATAAAAAGGGGAAAAACTGCGATTAATAAGTGTAAGGTAGGAATTTTGATAATATGCTGATTGAAGAAGAATACTTTCAATAAAAATAATAACTCATTTTTAATCATTCTAAAATACATAATTATAATATAATACTTTTAAATTTGGACTACATGAGGTGTATCGTAATACGCAATATTATAGACCCGAAAAAATTAGTAATAATTTGTTTGTTAAACTAAATTCTTACTGTTATCAAAACATTATTTTCAAAAACTAATTTCATTAAGTTTTCACGTTTATTGAATTAACAGAATTCATATCTTATAAGCATGTTGGTTCCCTCAGTTGATAAAATCTTAGTCAGATTTTGAGTGAGTCAGAACAAATCTCAAGGTATCTTTCATGAGAGGAGGAGGTGGTTTGAAAATTTTAGAGAAACGCTCTATATAAGGTTTCTCAGAAAAATCTATACCTCTTTGTCCCCACCCGAAAGTCTGTACGTAATTTATGCTCGTCCCCTAAGCTGTAATTACATTTCTGACTTCGAAAGCTTTTATCCTGCAAATATTTTCCTGATTTTCGAATCTTCAACCTTAAACCTTAATTAAAAAAATTTTAAATCTATCGAAATGCATCCTATTATAAAATCTCAAAATAACAAAATTCCTGAAGAAAAAGTACAACGTATCTTATTACTTCAGTACACAGAATTATAAAATCAATGCGGGACCAGCATGTGCGTGCTGAACATGAGTATCTTCAGAAAGTTGGAACCGGTTCGAAGTTGTTTCCCTTGCGATAACATTTTCGTGTGCATATGTCATGCGGTCTACCCTTTTTCAGTAAATAGTAGTACCTCTCTCTAATTTATTTATCACACATGAACCAAGATGCACATTCCCCGATTCAAATTTCAATGGCCTGATCCAAGCACTCATGAAGAAAAATTTACGAGCAGGTGGGTATTAAAAATTAATTGCAGGTAATTTAATTATCAAAGTTCCAAGGCGAAAAAAATACAATAAAACAATTTTGTAATTGAAATCATTAAACATTTTTCCCATCAAGATATTCTATCTAGATAAGAGAAATTTAAAGAAAAATTTCTTTAAATTTCTCTGAGTGACCGCTAATTTAATTTTTAAGCAATTGAATTCAGGAAAAAATCAAATATGGAACTGTTCTTCAAAAAAGATTCCACGCATGACCATAGCCCAGGTTGTACCTATGAAAAATTGCGACAGAGTCTGTGCTTCAGTAGTGACATGCTGTTATGGTCAGCCGCCGGACTGTCTCCATCGTCCGCGCTGATTTTTCTTCGCTAATGCGTGATAAGTTAGAGTTTCACATACATAAAATGGCCCTGAAATATTTTTGCAAAACTTTCATTTTTTGAGTCGTTATTGTTATTTAACTTTTTTAGCATTGTTCTCGTAATTAATTTTTTTCTCCCGATCGGTACAAACAATCGCCATAATTTTTGACATGTTTCGTTAAATATGTTCATTCTATAAAATAAAAATCATTTTACCATTGTTGCATAAATATTGATGAAATTAATAACAATTTTTATAAACAAATAGAATTTGTTCTAACTTTTCAATTGATTGCAATGCTTTAGTTGACTAATTACGATAGCTTGCTTAATTACGAAGATTTGGTAAAAAAAATTAGAGAACTCGCATATCATCAAAAGTTGGGCGTGTTTTCGTGTTGACGTTCCGCGCTTCATGCCGCGCGACGTACGAAACATTTTTTGTTTTTTGTTTAAACAATTTGTTAAAAAAATTTCGCTATTTGCTATCTTTCTGCAATTGTTATAAAAAAGTATTCATCGGATCGAAAAACCAAGTGCACCATTGCATTCCACACGAAGATATCTAGATGTGAATTTTTTTGTTTTTTTGTAAAACCATTTTTTAAACAACGAGAGCATTTGTTGTTTAGCGCACTGTTGCACCGTGCCCGTAGATATGGATTTCAAACTTATGTAATTAATTTAAAGAAACCAAGCGGCATGTAAAAAAAGTTAATATACCTCGGGATTTGTCTGGGCAATGTCTCGATGTGCATTTTTTTTTGTTTAAACAATTTGTTACACAATTGCGCTATTTGTTATCTTTCTGCAATTATTATAAACATAGTATGCATCGGATCGAAAAACCAAGTGCGCCATTGCATTCCTGTTTATAACAATTGCAGAAAGATAACAAATGGCGTAATTGTTTAACAAATTGTTTAAGCAAAAAACAAAAAAAATTCACACTGAGATATTTCCGAGACGAATCCAGAGGTTTTTTTACTTAGTGATATGACTCCTAGTTTTTTAAAATTAATTACACGACTTTCAAATCCATATTTACGGGCACGGAGGAACAGTGCGCTGAACAACCAATGCTCTAACTGTTTAAAAAATGGGTTTACAAAATAACAAAAAAAATGCTCATCTAGATATTTTCGTGAGAAATGCAATGTTACACTTGGTTTATCGATCCGATGCATACTTTGTTTATAACAATTGCGGAAAGACAACAAATGACGTAATTGTTTAACAAATTGTTTAAACAAAAAAATGCACACCAAGATATTTCCGAAGCGAATCCAGAGGTGCTTTTGATAGGACTCTTAGTTTTTTTAAAATTAATTACACAACTTTGAAATCCATATCTGTGGCAAACTTTAACGTCGTGATTATCGTACGTCGCGCGGCATGGAGCGCGGAACGTCAACACGAAAACTTGCACAACTTTTGATGATATGCGAGATCCCTATTTTTTTTTTTACCAAAATCTTCGTAATTAAACGAGCTATCGTAATTAGTCAACTAAAGCATTGCAATCAATTGAGAAGTTAGAACGAATTCTATTTGTTTATAAAACTTGTTGTTAATTTCATCAATATTTATGCAACAATGGTAAAATGATTTTTATTTTATAGAATGAACATATTTAACGAAACATGCCAAAAATGATGGCGATTTTTTGGACCGATCGGGAGAAGAAAATTAATTAAGAGGACAATGCTAAAAAAGTTAAATAACGACTCAAAAAATGAAATTTTTGCAAAAATATTTTACGGCCATATTATTGATGTGAAACTTCAACTTATCACGCATTCCCGAAGAAAAATTATAACCCATAAAAAAGTGGCCCACTTGACAAGTTTTGACACGTATAAAACTGCTTTATCTTCATTCTCCAGTTTTTTTTGTTGCGATTTTGTACCGAAAAATTTTTTTCAACAATATTAGAAAACGAATGCTAGGAACAAATAGAATATCTAAAAAAACCGCACACTGAAAATTAATAAGAACAAACAAATATCTATAGAGAAAATAAAAATACAAGGATATTTTTATTATTTGCGTAACATCAAATTTGTTGTAATCTGAAGTCAAAAACTTAAATGTGAACTTATATTACTATATTTAAAAAGACTTATCTCAACAAAAGATTTATTATTTCAAACACGAATAATGAACATAATAATAAATATAATAAACATAATAAACACACATTTTTTACAAAATACATAAACTTCTTCTAGATAATTAAATTTATCACTTGATATTTCGAATTTTCAACAAAAATTTAATTTTCTACTAAAATGGTTGATTTTTAAACAAATGGTTGAATTTTCAAATACAAAGAAGGTTTTAAACCAAACATGGAATACTTACATAATAAGTTTAAAATTGAATTTAGAAAAAAATAAATAAATTTTATACCAGTTAAATTGAACCAAAAAACGAATTTCTGATAAAAAAGTTTAATCCGCAACGAATTTTGTTTTTCAATGATAACTACATGTTTTTTGAAAGACGCGAAGTTGGCTTAACAAAACTTTATCGCTCAAAAAAATTTCCTGCTACAAATTTTATTCTTATTTTTTCTGCGTTAACGTAGCAGAATAATAGAAATGCTATACGTCTTTTGAAAGTAGATGGAGCTGTGAATGAAACATTTTTAAAATTATTTTTATTTCTGAAAAAAGTTCTTCCTCGCTCTGCTGGTTATCAAACCACAGAAGTTCCGGTTGCTGGTTGGGTGCTTTACCATTAAGCTACTAGGGAGATCAAAGAAGCATCCTTTTTCAGAAATACAAGCATTATTTTGGCAAGTGTTACGCATTGAAATTTTTCAAGAAATCTGTATTATCATAAGAGAACAACATACGGTACATTTTTAACGTCATCACAGACTAGCTGGAGCTATGAATTAAAAATGTATAAAATAAAATTTTCTCTAAAAAAAGACCTTCGTTCTGCTAGGAATCGAACTACAGAACTTCCGATTGCCGGTAAGGTGATTTTCCCTTAAGCTACTACAGAGGCCGAAAGAAGAATCCTTTTTAGAGATGCATGCATTGAAGGAAGGAAAAAAAGAGAAGATTTTTTTAAAAGAAAAAGTATAATTTTAAACGTTATTTTGTTGTCTTCTTTAAAGTGTACTTTGAAGTATCAACCGTTGCTTCACGAAATCATCAAACTGAGCGTAAGATTTGATTTACACCGCATAAACCGTAAATAATACGATAGTCAAAAGGTCGGGACCCCTCGCGAAGCACATATGTAGGTACTTATAAGAATACATAACAAGGTGTGCGAGAGAGAAAAAAAAAAAAGAAAGATGGATGGAGAGTTCGTATGTAACATAAGCGTGTATGTCACGAGCGGTCACGACTGCGACACGGCCTCATCTTTCTTGAGCCCTCCAGTACTTGGAGTACGTACTTTAGTACTTGAGAACTCTTCCAGGCCTTGCAATGCACTTATAGTAGGTATACACATATGCCAAATACACACGCAACATGGGTGTTATGTTACGTTACCCCTTTGGGCTCCTTCACAGTTTCAAAAGACAGATAAGACAACAGGATGTCTTATATCAAGGCCTTTGAGGTTCATCTCAGCTACTAAAACGGTGCTTCAAGAAATTGTTGATGTACTCCTTTATCTTTTCTGTATTCCAAGAAATTCTGATCAGGAGAAAATTTCAGGTTTGGACAAAGAGTAGCACTAAGAGTTTTGCACTAAGAAAAAGAAAATAAAGTTACGATAAAAAAATAATTATTATGATCAATTTTTGCTCATTTCACAATAATTTTGTTGGGATTATCAAAACTTTGGTTTTGATTACTTAAAAAGTGGATGATCTGAGAAAACGAGTTATTTGCTAAACAAATGTTTTTTTTTTGAGTGACTGACAAAAAACTTAGCCTGCTTCACGTTTTTTCAACATGATGCCAACTGAAATAAGAAAATCCTACTATTTTCGTTAAAATTAAATTCTTTTTAAATTAAATTTTTTTAACTCAAAACTAAATTAATCTATTTTTGACTGAACATTAATTGCTTTTATTTGAGAATTCAACAACAGTGAAACTCTTCTATAGCGCCAAATTGGGGGCTGACGGATGGTGGGAACTAACTCATCGTAGCCCTCTTCGCTTTTGTTTGTTCACGCTTAAGTCTCGCTTGAGTGAGAGCCGCAGATCCCGCGCACTCCGCGCAGCTACTGTTACACCAACATGCGGTACTTGATTCGCTAAGGATAGAACTTTTTTGTTAAAAATTTATTTTTATTTTAGTCGATAATTAATTTTTTAACTGAAAATTTAGCTGCTTCATTATTTTTTTATAATTTATTATTTGTAGTTGAAAATATATGTATTTTGTTGTACATTCGTCTATTTGCTGCAAAATAAACCTCCTTGTTTAAAAATTAAACTGTTTGTTTGAAACTTGAACTACTTTGTTAAAAATGTATTTTATTAATTAATGTAACGAATTTTCAGAGGATAGTGATGAATTTTTAATCGAGCAAGGTATATTTTCTATAATAAAACATGAATTTATATTTCCAGATGACGAATTGTGAACAAAGCCATTGAATTTTCAACAAAGAAAAGATGGCTCAACGCAAAAAATTGTTACTATTTAAACTCAACGAAAGAGACGATTTTATAACAAAATAATTATGTCCTCAACCAAATAAATAAAATCAACAAAAAATATAATTTGTTACGCTAATAGACCCTTTTTTTAAAGAGTTAAAATTGTAAGCTAAAAAGTTGAATGTTTTGGTAAAAAGATTACTTTCAATCTAAAAGAACATTTTTCAACGAGGAAGTTAATTTTCAATCAAGAAATCTGATTTTTTAACGAAATACATATTTAAAATTAGAAAATAAATGAACTTGTAACAACAACAAACTTTTTTTTCAATAAAACGGTTTATGGTAAATTTCAAATAAATAGTTAATAGTTGAAAATCAGTTGAATTTTGAATTTAAAAACATGAATTAAAAAAAATCAATTAAGGACTAAATAGTTAAATTTTCAACTGCAATAATGTATCTTCAAAAATGTTTTTTTTTATTAGTTCAACCTAAAATGAAGGACTTGATTTTTAAAAAAAAATTAATTTATAACGAAACATGTGATACTTATTATTTTTATTAAAAAACAGCTTTAAATTGAAAATCGAATCAGTTTAATTTAGTCAAAAAAGATAACTTCTAAAAAAAAATTGAATCCTCTAATAAAAAAGAATAATGTTTGACAAAATGGTTGAATCTTTAACTAAGAAAGATAAACTTGCAACCCAGAAGCTTGATTGACTACAAAAAAGACGAATTTTCAAGTACAGAAAAGTTTAGTTTTAAATTTAAATTATCAATATTTAGCTAAAAATTAAATAGTTATATTTTCAGACAAAGAAATTAATGTTTAATAATAAAAAAAATGAGTTCTTTAGAGAATTAATATCGACCAAGTACTTGCATTTTAAACTAAAAACGATAAATATCCAACTAGATAGTTTCATTTTTAACTATAGAATATAAGTTTTTAATGGCAAACAGAATAGTTAAAATTTTAAGTTAACACTTAATTTAAAACAAAACATAAACTAATTTTCATTAAAGAGTTAAATTGTCAATTAAAGAGATAAATCTGTAACAAACAAAAAAATTAACTATATAACCAAGTACAACTTTTAACCAATTTAGTTAAACTTTGGACGAAAAAAGATGAATTGTGACTAAAATAGTTATATTTCACAGAAATTGATTAAATTTGCAACCACGTAGTGGAATTTTTAACCAAACAAGATGAATTAAAAGCCAAAAATATGATGATAGACTTTTGCAATAAACAAAAAAACTTTCAAAAAAGAATAGTTTGATTCTTTTATTGCGTTATATTAATTCAGTTAAAATTGTTAGCGTCGTTTACGGATCGCCTCTCATCTTTTAACTTAATATTCTATCAACTTTAATATCATTTTATTCATGTTCTGGATTAAAAAAAATTGAGAAGTTTAATTAAATTTATTATAATACTATAGAATCAAGTTTGAGGTCTCCAAATCGTTGTTATTTAGCTCAGTTATAAGCAAACTTTGTCTTTAGAATTCATTTTTGCAAAAATAATCGACTTCAAAGAATTAGGTACTTTAACTTTAACCACCAGCTAACTTTACTCTATTGACTGTTGAGGGGAAAACAAGGGACCTAAAGTACGGGATTCCGTGTATTTTTTGAACCATTTCGCAAAAATCTTCGTAAAAACTATTTTTTTCTATATAAGTGTATTTGAAAAACAGTTTTTATTTTTTAATTACTATTTATTAAAATAATAAAATGATAATAAATGTTAATAAATGCAAAGATATTAGAGACATAAAGTTTTGTTCTATTTATTTGGTCCATTGTTTTCCCCTCAGGTTTCACTGAAGTGAAGTTAGCTGATGGTTGAAGTGAAAATAGCACAAACATTCGTCGCTGAGAAACCCAGTGCTACGATGTATCAACCATAAAAAATTCAACTTTGAGTGGATTATTAATTTCGAATCAATTTATTTTATCTATGCATGTAAAATGCGTTGAGTAATAATATAATTATTAATAATTTCATTAATTAATAATAATAATAGTTTAAAGCCCTTTGAAATTTTAGTGGCACTATATTTTTCTAATGCATTTTGGCCTGCTAAACTTGCAAATCGCATTGAAAACATTTTTTATGGATTAATTTTCGCGAAATGTATTTTAAATAAAAAAGTTTTTATGATAGTTTGACTCTGTGAACCAAATCTCAAGATGGAAGTGACCAATCAGGTTGCAAAAGGCATCAAGGTAAATATCATCAAATCTGAAACGAATATTAGTGCCTTTTTCTGTGATCGATTTTATAGTTATTGTGCAATGAACCAAACTGTTTGAAAAAGTCATAGTTATAGACAAAAATAAACATATACAATTTTAAAAATCAATCCATAACAAAAAGAGTGACGCCAAAGTTAGCCTATTTTTTTATAAAATCATTTTTCATTGTATTTTTTCGATAAAATAAACCTTACAAAATTAAAAGCACGTATTTTCTTGATTGATAAGGGTTTGATGTGCAAAGTGATCTTATAATTAGTGGTATTTCCTATTTTTGAATTTGACATATTTTTTTCAGATGTTTAGCGAGGTCCAAGAAATAGACTAAAACAGCCTATTTTGGCATCACTCTTTTAATGCAATTTTTAAGTTTAGAAGGTAAATGCATGGGGAAAAATAGTGTCACTTAAAGGACAAACAATTAATAAAAACTTTTAAATTAGTGTAATTAATTAATTATTCGTTATCTGCGCATTGCAACCCGACGTGCAATATTGTAAATTGGGTGGCAGCGTAACCGTTCAGTTGGCAAGGTCCGCCAAGGACAGGAGGTGCATTGTTTTGGTGCTTTGTGGGTACAATCAATCAACGTACAATCAATCTTAAAAGTTTCCTATCTTTAAAATGATTTATAAAATCGACAAAAAAAGATCTATTATTGATTTCTGTAAATCTTGATGGAGGCTTATAAGCACACTTCACGAAAAAATAATGCAGGTTGAGAATGCTTATTTAATAGCAGTTATTTCCAGGTTTATTTTTTTCTTTCTATTGAGGGAAAAGTTACAATTTTTATTTAATCCCAATGATCAAGGCCTCATTTTCTTCTTTGAAAAATTCTCTAAAATTCAATTTGGGTGGCGTTAATCAAAATTTAATGCATGATTGTTTATAACAATAACAACTGTATGATTTCACAATTAATTTTTTAAATAAAATCAACCCTAATCGAAATTTAGAGAATCCTTCGAAGAATAAAATGAGGCCTTGATCATTAGGATTGAATAAAAATTGTAACTTTTCTCTAAAGAGAAAGGAAAAGCTGATTCTTTAAATAACTACTGTTAAATAAATCATTTTAAACTGAATTATTTTTTTCTGAAGTGTGCTTTGAATTTTAAAGAAAAGCAACTTTTGGGATTGATTGTACGGAATGTACATCTTTAAAGCTTTTAGTTTCTTCGGTATTCACTTTAGATATTTAGTAGAATAGAGGACAAGGAAACGATTTTAATTGCTAAATTCTTTTAAAAATGAGATAAACCAAGGTACAAAAAATAAGAATGACAAGCAAAATTGAATAATTCGATTTTTTTGAATGTGAAGCATCATTTTGTCTGACATGCACGGCTGAAAATACGAACATCGAGGGTCAGATGGGTGTCATCGACTCATCGGGGGCACATGTAAGATAGACCGCAAACCGATATCGAAATGGAATCACGCCTTCTTCTGATCAAAGTATATCTTCTCCATTACATTGGCTTCAATCTGCACACGCCTCTGAATTCTAAGCGTACGTGTCCATGCCGCAACCACCGAGAAGCCAACATGCAGGTATTTACTGAATCTGGTACTGACATATATGGGTTATTCTCCACGCAGAGGGCAATTTCGAAAAAAGTAAATTAAAAAAATATATTTGTTCAAAATGATATTTTTGGTGAGCAATAGGTTCATTAGAACTTATAAAAGTATTCACCCGAGGTGGAAAAAGTATATATAGTTTGTGAAGTTTTATATAGAATATTCATTTGTTTTATACAAAAAATGTATAAAACAAACGAATATCCTATATAAAACTTCACACTATATATAAACTATATACAATATTTCCGCCTGGGACGCTACTGTTTGAAAGGCTTGTGGCGCCTTTTGACGGAGCACCCATTTTTCATCTTTCTTGTAACTGGAATTATTCCTGAATAAAGTAAAATAAGTAAATTAAATTTTACAAGTGAAGAATAGTATAATAGGAAATATATACTAGATACGAGGGTAGTTCAATAAGTCCTCAGAATGACCAACAGATGGCACGCGAATCGCTCCAAATCATCTGTTTTCAGTCAGCACCACTCCCGACTAGATATATGGTGCAGTTACAGTCCACATCCTCTGAGTTTACGTGTTTTTATAATCAAATGAAAAAAAAATTGTTCGTTAAGAAAAATGAAAAAACCGAGTTCAGAGCGGTAATCAAACATTTTCATTTAAAGGGTTTAACTCCATATGAGATAAAAAATGAATTGGACTCAGTTCATGACACATCTGCCC
>NC_046664.1:53095428-53098153 GCF_010883055.1 Belonocnema kinseyi
ATATCCGCGAACCTCGTCGCCTACCTTATATTTACTTCACCTCCCGTAATATTGTACATACTTATTCATATGCATGCATGAAAGGACAAGAGTAGATGTGTGAGAGCGTAGACTTGAGAATCCTTCCGCTGATTTTATTTTATTTGGATGCCATTCACTTTAACAGCTTGGCGTATTTCATCGTGTTACGCGCCTTTACGCGCGCAAGCTGCGGTGTTGTTTGTAAGGAGAATTCGAAATTCGCCGGAAAAAGGTAGGGTGAGGTGAACTCAAGACAGATGTGGAATATTTTATTTTATGGTACATTTTGCGATACTTTTAATACTGCCGGAACTGTAATGTTTTGAAATATATATTATTCTGCCGCATTTCCTTGGTTTAAATAGACTATTTGGAATTTGGAATTAGAAATATTAGAAGGAGAGTAATAGGACTTTTTAACTTAATTAATTCCTGAATAAAATTTCATTTCTTATTTTTTAATCACAAAAAGGAGATGTGCCATAGGTTGCGCAAAGTTTTTTTCGTCTAAAATCTCTTACCAAGTAAATATTTTAATTTTTAACAAAAATCAGTCAAATTAAACCGAAAAATAATCTTTTTTAACAAAATAGTGGAATACTCAACCAAAGCAGATACATATCAAATCAAAAAGTATCATTTTTAATTAAACAAGATAAATTTGCGATCATGCAATAATTTTCTACACAAAAAGATGAATTTTCAACAAAATAAATGAATTTTCAGCAAGTAATCAAATTTTTTAATCAAAAAGATTAATTTTGAGCTAATAAAATTAATTTTGTACGAAAAAAACGAATTCTTCGCAAAACACGTAAATCTTCATCCGAATAATTGAATTTTGAGAAATAAAGAAGATATTTTTCTCAAAAAATACTAATTTTCAACAAAATACATTAATTTTTATGATCTAACAAATTAGGGCAGAGTAACAACAATAGGAGGGGGGGGGGGGTACAAGAATAAGCGCTCTTACTCTGCATAAAATTTTAACCAAATAGTTGAATTTTAAGCTAAAAAAGATCAATTTTTAACGTCAAATGCGGAATAGTTGGATTTTTATTAAAAAGGTTCATTTTCAACAAAAGAATGTTCAACAAACAAAAAATGAATTTTTAGGAAATAAAAATTTCCACCAATGAGTTGAATCTTTCACTTAAAAAGACGAATTTTGAACAAGGTATTAAAAAAAGATCAATTTTCATCAAAGCAGTTGCAATTTTAACGTAAAAATTGATTTTTTTTTGCCAAAAAAGACAAGTTTTCAACAAAATACATCATTTGAATAAAAGAAAAAATAGAAAAGAATTTTCAAACAAATAGTTAAATAATCCTTCGAAGACATCCAGACCAGTCTGGAAGTCGGCAAAGTATGCTTTAATTTTCCACATTCGTTGATTTCTCCCAGACGTCATAGAAAACAGGACAATATTCGATCTCTCATAATGTTTTTACAAAAAATCATATTTGAATTCTCAACCGACAGAGATTAATTTTAGACTACAAAGTTGCAATTTCCTTCAAAGAGATAAAATTAGAACAAAAAGAAATAACTTTTAAAACGCAGAATGGCAAAGGCAAATTTTTAGTTTGAAAAATTAATTTGCAAAAGAAAAAAGATTGCTTAACGAAATCGTTAATTTTTTAAGTATGGAAATTAATTCTTAACTTAAATTATGAATATTCAACTCAAAAATTAATTTCTTATTAAGCATTGAATTTTCGATTTGGAATACGAATTTTCTATAAAAAGGTTGAATTTTCAACCAAAAACAAGTTTAAATGCGAAAAAAAAATTAAATAAAATTTTTGAAGTTCCAAGGCAGAAAAACAAATTTTCAACAAAACAGATTTTTAACCCAATAATAAAAATTTTAACAAGAAAAGTTGAATTCTCAACCATACATTTAATATTAGAATTTACAACCTAAAATAGTGAACTTTTAGAAAAAACATCACGTGCTAATTAAACTGCGACCCAATATAGATTTATGTACAAACATCGGCGGTAAATGTCAACAACTTTCACTTTTGCATATGCATCCTAATATTTAGAAATATACTGTACGAAGTCGAAAGAATAACTGAACAAAGTCAAAAGAATAACTTTCACTTTTCTATACAACATATTCATATGTAGAAGAATACTGTACGAAGTGGCAGAAATAAATGAACGAAGTCAACATATAATTTTTCGCTTTTCCATGCACAATTCAACTTGTAGAATAATACTGTACGAATTCGAAATAATAACTGTACAACGTAAAAATAATCACTTTGACTTTTCCATAGATACATCAATATGTAGAAGAATACTGTCCAAAGTCGATTAAATAACTGTACAACATAAAAATAAGAACTTTCACATTTTCAGAGACGCATCAATATGTAGAAGAATGCTGTACGAAGTTGAAAGAATAACTGAACAAAGTCAAAAGAATAACTTTCACTTTTCCATAAACATATCTGTATGTAGAAGAATACTGTACGAAGTCGAATGACTAACTGTACAACGTAAAAATAATAACTTTTACTTTTCCATAGATACATCAATACGTAGAAGAATACTGTCCAAAGTCGATTGAATAACTGTACAACATAAAAATACGAGGGTGGATTGATAAGTTTCCGGCCTGACCAAGAGATGGCGCCACTAGGTCTACCTTGAGGTGGCGTTCTATAGTACCATCCTTAGATAGCTTGT
>NC_046664.1:53098253-53102923 GCF_010883055.1 Belonocnema kinseyi
GAATATTATGCATCATTATTAGAGCAGCTGAAAGAAGAAATTTAAAAAAAAACGACCACATTTGGCGAGAAAAAAATTCTCTTTCATCACGACAACGCCCGACTTCACACATGTTTCGTTTCAATGGCTAAAATTGAAGAACTAAAATTCGAATTGGTCGAACACCTACCGTATTCACCAGATTTAGCCCCCAGTGACTTTTTCTTATTTCCAAACTTGAAAAAATGGCTCGGTGGACAGAGATTTCCAGACAACGAAGACGTCTTTGCCTCTGTAAGTGCTTATTTTGAGGAACTTCCGAAAACACACTTTTCTGAAGGATTAAAAAAACTTGAAAAGCGATTGACCAAGTGTATAGAGCTCCAAGGAGATTATGTTGAAAAATAAAAAAATAAATTTACCCAAAAGAAATTGTTTTTATACTTCATTCTAAGGACTTATTGAACTACCCTCGTATACAAAAATTTTTATTAATTATTTATTGAAAACAAAGCGTTTAACTAATTCACAAAAAAAAATATAAATCAATTTTTGATTATAGTTTAAATCTCTTGAAAATGTATTGGAATCTCTTAAAGTACTCTAAAATATCTCAAAGTCCTTGAAATTCCTATAAACCATTGAAATAATTCAAAAAAGTTCTAGTAATCTTTTAAAATTTCCTAAAACATTTCAAATCTTTTGAATTGCCTTGAAACTTTTTAAAGCTCTTGATAGTGTCTGTGAATCCTTTACAATTCCCTAAAATATTAAAACATTAAAGTTTGCCACAGATATGGATTTCAAATTTGTGTTATTAATTTTTGTTAAATCAAGCCTCATATCCAAAAAGTAAAAACATTTCTGGATTTGTCTCGAAAATATCTCGGGGTGCATTTTTTGTTTCTTTGTTCAAAAAATTTGTCAAGCAATAACGCTCTTTGTTATCTTTCTTCAATTGTTATAAAAAAGTATCGGTTGGATCGAGAAACAAAGTGCACCATTGCATTTCTCTCGAAAATATCTAGATGAGATTTTTTTCGTTTTTCTTTAAACTCATTTTTTAAACAATTAGCGCATTGGTTACTTAGCATACTGACAGCTGCGTGCCTGTAGATATGGATTTGAATTTTGTTTACTATGTTCATAACAACTGCAGAAAAATAACAAACAGCGTAATTGTTTAAACAAGAAAATGTACACCGAGATATTTCGGAGACGAATCCAGAGGTGTTTTTACTTTTTTAATATAACTCTTAGTTAAAAAAAAATTACACAAAATTCAAATGCATGTCTGCAGACACGCAAGAACAGTATGCTGCATAAAAAATGCGCTAATTGTTTAAAAAATGGATTAAAAAAAATCACATCTAGATATTTTCGAGGAGATTACAATGGAGCACTTGGATTTTAGATCTGATGCATAATTTCTTTATAACAATTGCAGATTTTGTTATGAGTCTTAGTTTTATTTAAATTGATTACAAAAATTCAAATTAATATCTATAGGCACGCAGCAATAGTACGATAAACAAAAAATGCGCTAATTGTTTAAAAATAAGATTAAAAAAAAAACGAAAAAATATCGTCTAGATATTTTGGAGAATGCAATGGTGCACATTGTTTCTCGATCCGACACATACTTTGTTTATAACTATTTCAGATATATAACAAATAGTGCAATTGCTTAACGAATTATTTAAACAAAATACAAACAAAAAATGCACACTGAGATATTTCCGAGACGCATCCAGAGGTGTTTTGATTTTTTTCATATGACTCTTTTTTTTTAAATTAATTACAAAGAATTCAAATCCTTATCTACAGGCACGCAGCGATAGCACGCTGAACAATAAATGCGCTAATTGTTTAAAATTTTGGTTAAAAAAAAGCAAAAAAAGTTACATCTAGATATTTTCAAGAGGAATGCAATAGTGTGATTGGGTTTTCAACCCGATGCATTTGTTATTTATAACAATTTCAGATATATAACATAGAGTGTAATTGTTTAAAAAATGTTTAAACAAATAAAAATGTAACGAAGTATTTCAGAGACGAATCCAGAGATGTTTTTACTTTTTCGATATGAGGCTTATTTTTTTAAAATTAATTACACAAGTTTGAAATCCATATCTGTGGCAAACTTCAACGTCGTAAAATATTTAAAATCCTTTGAAATACCATTAAATTATTGGAACATATTTAAAATTTCTTTCTAATATTTTTTTTGAAATAACCTAAAATGCGTAAAGTTCTTTTAAATATTTCGAAATTGTTTACAGATCTTAAAAATGCCAAGGAATTTGAAAAAAAAAACTTTTGAATATTTCAAATCCTGTCAACAGTTTGTCAACTGAACATTTCATGATCAATTAAATAATAACTTTAGAAAACTTAAATAAATTCATTAAATTAGGCAGAAGTCCGCAAATTAAGAAGAATTGAAGTGAACTCTTAAAGTTCAAAAGAATTCCAAAAAATTAAATGAATGTGTGATAAATTAATAAAAATTTAGGGTGAATTTCAAAAAAGTCAGTTCAAAACTCTTCAAATCTTAGGAAGCCTACGAATTATCTATAAATAAATATAGTGAAGAAATTCTTTGTTGCTTTATTTGAGCGTTACTCTTTTTAATGAGATTTGCATTGATTTTTTATGCCCTACTCAGGCCGCCTTCGATCTTTTTTCTTTTTTTAACGTTTCCTATTCTTTTAAATATTTTGAGGGTGCATTTGATTTTTTACTTTTACTTTTGGCTAATTAGCTATTTATTTTTCTATTGAAAACAGAACTCTAGTAAGAAAATTAAAACAAAAATTTCGAAGAAAAATGTAATAAGTTTATACTTTTACTTTAATTAACCGATTCCGGCTGAACATGTGGAAATTTTTTTATAAATAAACAAATACGACGAAAAAAATGGGCATTTTTACTACTTGACGTTCCCAGTGCTCGTCAATGATAGGAAAATTGTTATAATCGCCGACGTTTAATAGATTTGCATTGTATACAGATATTCCATCATGATACAATGAACAAAAAAATTTGGTAAAATTATTCGTTGAAAATGTGTTTTCTATCATTTTCAAAAATTTAACGTTTTTTAAGTTATATTGCAAGAAATTTGAATGAAAACAATTTTTAGTAAAAAAATTTCTCCCAAGACTATTCTTGTTAATATTATTAACAAATTTAATAAACAAATGCATTATTCAGGCATTTTTCGTCAGAAAAATTCGTTTTTTTTTAATTCCATTTTTAAAAATCAGGAACGTCATAATAATTTCAAAAAAATTGATAATTTTATGATTTTTCAACAAATTTAATAAACAAATGTATTATTTGGTCACTTGCTGACGGAAAAACTCATTTTTTACATTGTCAGTCATTTTAATTGGGAACTTTACGATAATTTTAGTAATATTCATAATTATTTGATTAATTTTATGTTTTTTTTTTAAACACATAATTTAAAAATTTATTATTGGGGCATTTGACGACGTAAAAACTTGTTTTTTTTTCAAATTTAGTACTTATAATTTCAGAAAAAAGTTCTATTTTTCATTCTGTACTTACAGTTGGCCAACACAAGAAGGTTTAAATACTAGGAATGATTGAACAATACATTTAATAATGGTTATAAATAAATTATATAACTTATTAAAAGTCTCAACTCCCTGAACCAACTGTTTATGATTATTCTTGTTGTAAACTATTCATATTTTAATAATCGTGAACTGATATCATTTTCTTGTATTCAAAACCTCTTGTGTTTACCAACTGTAAGTAGTGAATGAAAAAAAAGAAGTTTTTTTATGAAATTAAAAGGACTGACGTTGAAAAAAACGAATTTTAACGTCGACAAATGCCCGAATAATGCATTTTTAATTAAATTTGTTTGAGAAAAACATCAATTTAATCAACTAATTATAAATGTTACTGAAATTATCGTAAAGTTTCGAATTAAAAGGATTGATATTGAAAAAAACGAGTCTTTCCGTCAACAAATTCCCAAATAATGTATTTGTTTATTATGTTTGTTAAAAAACTAATGAAATTTATGAACTAATTATGAATTTTGCTGAAATTAACATGAAGTTCTCAATTAAAAGTGCTGACATTGAAAAAAACAAATGTTTCATCAACAGATGCCCAAATAATGCATTTGAATTTTTCCGTCGATAAGTGCTCGAATAATGAATTCGTTTATCAAATTTGTTTGATAAAATCATACAATTCATCAACAAATTATGAATTTTCTTAAATTTTAATGATTTTCGTCATTTTATAAAATGGACATCGAAAAGAACAAATTTTTCTGACGACAAATGCCTAAATAATGCATTTGTCTATTCAATTTGTTTATAATATTAACAAGAATAGTCTTAAGAGAATTTTTTTTCTTAAAATATTGTTTCGATTTAATTTTCTTGAAATATAACTTTAAAAAACGTTAAATTATTGAAAATAATAAGAAACAAATTTTCAACAAACAATTTGTTTATAAAAATTTGTCTTGTTTATTGAATCATGATAGAATATCTTTATATAACCTAAATCTATTAAACGTCGGCTATTAAAACAATTTGCCTATTACGAGGGTAGTTCAATAAGTCCTTAGAATGAAGTATAAAAACAATTTTTTTTGGGTAAATTTTTTTTTATTTTTCAACATAATCTCCTTGGAGCTC
>NC_046664.1:53103023-53108776 GCF_010883055.1 Belonocnema kinseyi
ATCACGTTTATTGTCCACTTACGCCGACTAGGAGTTGTTTTTTGAAAAAATGACTTAAAATTCGTGATCAGCGACCTCAAAAACCCCCAGTAAAGTATTTTCTATGTTTCTAAATCGGTTTAAAATCGTAAAACTTGATTTTAATGTCATTCTAATCAAATTTGAAGCAAATTTTCACTTTTCGCGATTTTCTGCCTTTTCATCGCCGTATGGTGGGTTGAAATTTTTGTAAAAAAAATCAAAACATGGTTTTCGATGTATTTTTTGCCGTAGAATTCGATTCTGAAGTCAAAAAAATAAAATTTTCCTTAATTTTTTTTTATTTAAAAAAAACCATAAAAAACCGTAAAAAATGAGATTTTTCGAGCAAAACCCCATAAAAAAGTAGCTGGACTTTTTTATTGCAAATTCGGATTCAGCGTCGAAAAATACATAAGAATATATAGGTCTGGTCAATTGCACAGACACTTTTGTTTTTTTTGTGTGCCTGTGTTATTAATAGACAAATAGAGGTAACAAAAGTTCTGAGCGTGAAGCTCTTTAGTATAGAATGAACTTTAATTTAAAAAAAATTTAAAATCGAACGACAAATGAACACTCTGGATATTTTTGAACGAAAAAAGTGTTTGTCCTCCCACTGTGCGAAGTGGACCTAACACTGATCTCAATTTTATGAGAAAAAACTTTATCGTAAATATATTTTTCCACGTTATGAAAAAAACATATGTTTCATCACAACATGAAATGATGGTCACGTTGACGGATCTTACGTCGATGGAAAACAACACAAAAGGTGTCCCTAAAGTTCTAAAGTAAAACGGTTTCATAAATCCTCTAGAAAAATACTTTCCGCCGCTTTGAACCAAATTTTGAACATTCATTCATTAACTCTTGTTGTGAAATATAAAAGTTATTGCAAGTTAAGTCAATTAACACTAAAAATATACG
Organism: Belonocnema kinseyi; assembly: GCF_010883055.1. Taxonomy (NCBI): domain Eukaryota; kingdom Metazoa; phylum Arthropoda; class Insecta; order Hymenoptera; family Cynipidae; genus Belonocnema; species Belonocnema kinseyi. The sequence goes on from NC_046664.1 coordinate 53,103,972, forward strand.
CAAGGCCGTTTTTCTTATTTACAAAGAAAGTTCCTGATGCTTACACTAAAAACTTTTAGGATGAGTAGTAAAGTACTTTTTCTCAAATGCGACGTCTAAGAAGGACCGAAATAGGGATTCCTGATTGTCAAACAACGCCTGTTTACGTATCGACGTAACCTCAAACATATTTTCAAAGACTCTCATATTTGCCTGCATATGTAGTGTATATTGCATTAAAATTCAAATATGCATTTTAAAGCAGTTTATTATCTTTTTCCTGCGAGTCTCCAAAATTTACCTCTGGCGTGTGTGGACATCTGTAAAAGCGATTTTCGGACACACAATTTTTTTTACACTTGCTGGCAGTAATATAACCTAATTTTTACTGTTGAAATTGCCATGAGATACCAAAATGATTATCTTTACTAAGTTTCACAATAATACTACACTAAAAGAAATTTTATAATAATATTTGATATTTCAATATTCATCATTGATATAGCCTATTACGATTTAGGGAAATCGTGTAAATATAAAAATTATTGTTAGCGTAATTACGAAACTTTACAATTAGATTTTGAAAACTTAATATCTTAAGAACAAGAATTCGTATATTCAATAGCAAAGATTGATATTTTATGTATTAAAACGCAGAATAAGAAAAATTGATAATGACATATTCAAATAATATAAAAGCAATTATAGGAATTAATAGATTGAGGTACAAAAGTTAATATAAATATTCTACAAATTAATATAGTCAAAGAGAAAGTGAAAGTTATTAACAGATCTTTTTATTTTCTGTGATAGACGCTAACAGAGATTGTAATCTTCAGTTGAGGAAATTTCAAAACACTATATCAAAAAATATGAATAACTCCGATAATCTCCCGATTTTAGCCGAATCTGACGATTGTACCTCATCGCCGAGCGCTCACGATGTGAATCGGAGAACTTCGTGTTTCCCGCTCAACTGGTCAAGATTCATTTATGGACACGTGTTTTCCAGTGTTTTGTTTTTAAGGCAAGAGTGGTTTTGAGCATCAGATTACAAAGCATTGCTAAACATTCTAGAAGGTTTCAATATAATCTACAGATTTTAAAATATTTAAAAGGATTTTTGAACGTTTTACAAAGATTTATGAACTTTTTACGAAGATTTTATGGATTAGAACGATTAAAAAGATGCGTGTACATAAGGGTGGTCCAAAATCATAACTGTTGACATTTTTTTTGGATTAGAGGGCGTGCCACCAATAAGATTAACATGGGGAAATTTTTGTTTTCGGAACAATGGGATTCAGGTTTCTGGATTTCTGGTTTCTAGATTTCTGCGGGATCAACATAAAGCAAAAGAAACTTACTTTGAGCTTTAATAGAACAAACGAGTGTGTCTACGGGGGTGATTTGAAGGGAAAAATTATGAAAATAATTTCAGAACGACAAAATTGAATGTAATTTTTATAGAATGAAGTCTTACAAAAAAAAAATTCTCATGAACAATGTAAAATATTTTATGAACAAATAATAGTTATTTAAAGCATTTGCTTAACGTTTAAATATTTAACAATAAGCGATATACTGAATTGAATTGAGACAAAGATCAGATTTTTTAATCACAATTTAAAATAAAATGTTACATTAATATTTAGTAAATTTATAAAACAATACGCTAATGGTTTAGACAATAAATTTTCCTTTTTATAATGACAAATTACCACAATAATTAAAAAAAAAAGAAAATTCAAACATTTATTTACAACAAAAATTGTTTAAATAAAAAAAAATATTTAAACGAATAAGAATATATTACAAAATAAGTTACTAGCATCTAAATGACGTAGATATTTAATAATAAGCAGCAAAGCATTTATGTGTAAATTTTCGGCAAAAATGTCTATTTCAGTTTTTGGGGGCATTTTTGTGGCTCCACAAGGGGGGCGGGGCATCAAAACTTAATTTCCTGGAAATGATTGATTAGAGACTCCCCAACAAATTCTTAATATCTCCCGCAAGCTAAGTTTAAATCCAGAAACCTGTAACCCATTTCTCCGAAAACCAAAATTTCCCCTTATTAATGTTATGGGATTTTCAGGGCCTTTGCAGCACGTCTTAATATTAACCGATTTGGCTCAAACTTGGAGGGAATTTTTTTCCTAGCAACCTCAAAAAACGGGGGGGGGGGGGGGGGGGGGGGGTATGATCTTTATTCGAAAGTCGGTTGTTTGGACCTCCCTAGTGTATATCACTAGTTTAAAAATATTTCAAAACACTTTTACAAGGCTTTTAAACATTTCCTAAGATTTAAAGGATTTCAAAGATTTTAAAAAGAGTACCGTACACCAAATTTCAAAGATTGCAAAACATTTGGATGATTTGAAAATATTTCACTAAGATTTCTAAGAGTTCGATGATCTCAACGAATTAAAAAAACTCACAAAAATTTCCCAAAGATTTGGAACATTTCATAAAGATTGCAAGGATTTCGAAGATTTGAAAATGGCGTTTACATCAGATTTCAAAATTTTCACAAAGATTTCGAACATTTCGAAAAATTGTAAAGGTTTCAAAAAATTTTAAGAATTTCATAAAAATTTCAAAGACGTTAAACCATCAAATCAAGTTTTAAGATATTTGAGAAGATTTTAAAGGCTTTAATTATTTCAAACTAAAACAAAAGGATTCGCAAACAAATTTTAAACCAAGCATTCAAAAATATGTGATAAAACTTTTAAAAAGATTTCAGGTATTTTAAAGATTGTAGATATTTCAAACATTTTACAATAATTGCGAATGACTCCAAAAGAATTCACAGAAATTTCAAGATGTCACAAAGATTTTAAGTACTTTAATAGATTTTAATGAATTCACAAAGATTTCAAGAGGTTTCAAAGATTTCATAAGGATTTCAAGGACTTCAAAGACGACTTGTTTTTGAAAAAAAGAGATATTATTTTATTTATAGCTCTTTTTTCTTATAAATGGTTGGCCTTGTAAATATATAATAATATATTTGATTTATACAAAATTTGTATCATGTTCAGGGCACCTACAATTTTTGACCCCGCACTGTTACTTGTATTACTAAGATGAATATCAGGTGGGAACGAGGTGATTTAAAAAAAATGAAAAACCTATAGATATTTTTGAATTTAATTCAATCCCAGTTTTGACCTTATTAAAACGGAATATTTTCCTGTTTTTACTTTTAATTTTTAATGTTTCTAAGTCGAGTTATTAAGCACCATGCTGTTTCTCACAATTCTAAAAATTCTCACCATTTAGTATATAAGGAATCTTGAAACCGCTTCTCTCAGCGTGATGCTTTAGCTAAGAATTCCTGCCTGTGAAAAACATTCTTCTGCATTCTAGAATCTTCGAGAAAAAATTAGAATTAAAAGAAGATATATTTAAATCTAATCGAAGGTAAGAAAGGAATAAAAAGCATTTCTAATGGTCGGTCATATACTCAGGGATGCTTGTCGCTTCATTCTGGTATCAAGTAGCGAGCGAGGACCAGGGATAACAGCCACACGCGTTTAAACTCGCAGAAGCATTCACACATCGGCAGTCTGAGGCTGCACACATTTCATTATTTTATGCTATCGTTCTGTAGAGAGATCACTCCTTTTTACACCTCGCAATCGTTCGCTTTCGTATTCATTCTTTTCCATATGCTAGGTCCGTCAACCTATAGAGAGGTATATGTAACAAGATACTGAAAACAATTTCGAGGCTCGAGAGAGAGATTATAGACAACATGAATTTAATTCGAGAGCTTTCATGGACGTTTTGTAAATACCAAGAGTACACTGCCCGACGCTTATCGCTCCTCATGTCCTGCAGCGATATTCGAGCTGAGGTCACATGCTTTTTTATTCACAGATATATGCTCGCTTTTCAGCCCTTATTTAGAAAGGCCCGTTCTTTACCTTTTAAATGTTAAAGATTTAAACTAAAAGTTTTAAAATGCAACAAATTAATATAATAAAATATTTGAATTTTTTCAATCATCCACTAAGGCTATTATATAATACATTCTATGGAAAATCAAGGATGATTTAATTCAGTGTTAAAATTTTTTCAATAATGCTGAATCTTCTATAACTAATAACATCAAATTTCTACTGCGCAATTTTTTCGTAAAGAACTTTAAGGTTATTTTCAATGACGCATTAAATTTTTGCAATGTTAACAAATTATATCCGCGCGTGTGGATTATAATTTAGAAGGTTCTAGAATATTTTTACATAGAGAGGATGTAATAATAGGTAAGGATAGTAAATGATATGCAGCATGTATAGTTTAGGGTGAAAGAGAGATTGGAGAGCTATGTATTGAAAAAATGTTTTTAATCAAAAATAATTTTGTAATATTGGAGAAGGCTTTGCGATTGCGCCACTTGAAAAATACAAACAGATTCTCAAGAGGTCTGAGTACATACAGTTGATCACTGTAATAGATTTTAGAATTTTATATTGATATAGCTAGGATGTCAAATCAACCATTTGAGATGAAGAAAATACAATTTGAAAATGCTTGCTAGAATTTATAAAATAAAATCAGCTCTATAAATATTGGAGTTTGACTAAGAAACACTGAAATCTCTTTCACATAATAGAGTATTATGCTAAAAAAGATTCAATTTACTTACTTAAAACATTAAAATAAAGCAACATGAGTAACAAAAATAATTCAGCAGTATTAAAATGTAATGCGTAATGGCGTTCTATAGTACCATCCTTAGATAGCTTGTAGCTATAGTTTCAGCCCGATCGCCATGTTAGTTTAGGTTTCAGAGCACACTGAACAAGACGCCTCTG
>NC_046664.1:53108876-53113189 GCF_010883055.1 Belonocnema kinseyi
AGCCTTGGAGGAGATTATGTTGAGAAATAAAAAAAAAAATTCTTAAAAACGTTGTTTTTCTTGGTCAGGCCGGAAACTTATCAATCCACCCTCGTATTGTTTTCTAGCTAGCTAATTTAATTCAGAGACCATAGAAATCTACCTTACCGATATTCTATAGATGTAGTGGTTTATGCTATGTTTCCAGAATGTTCTCAATGACGCCATCGAATTCCTACTACGCAATTTTTTTTCGTTAACAACTTCAAGGTTATTCTTAATGTTGCATTACTTTTTTACGTTTTTCAATATTATATACCACACGTGTCGATTATAACTTAGAACCTTCTAGAACAATTAAACGAAGAGGGAGATATATTATTAGATCAGGATGGTAAATGATATGCAGCATGTACAGTTTTGGAAGAAAGAGAGAGATAGAGAGAGCTATGTATAAAAAAATTTATCAAAAATAATTTTAAAAAATTTGCAAGTTGATAGAAGAGTTTGCGATTGAGCGACTCGAAACCAGTTACAAATCTCACAACATGCCTCATTAAAATGCATTACATCATATAAACATTTTTGCAAGAATCTTGAAGAATCCCAATAGATTTTTAAGAGATCCTTTTAAAAATAGTGGGTTACTGTAACAGATTTAGACTTAATATCAGGTAGCCTCGTAGTATTGAATCAATTATTTAGAGATGAAAAACGTATAATTTGAAAGCTCTTGTTAGAATTTACGTACTTGCAATAAAGTATGAAGAATGAAAAGAATAAATTCAGCCATATTAAAATTTAGTGTAGGGAAACTGTGAATCAAACATTGGAAAAAATGATGCAGTGATGACATGAACATCTACTTTCTGGAACTCTTGAATAAAAAATTTAGTGATATAAAAAAATTAAAAAATACAGAAATAATAATATAGTATATAGAAATAGAGGATAATATATTGCTCTCTAGTTGAATAATTTAGTTCAGAGATCACAAAAACCAAACCATAGAAACCTATCTTACCGATATTCTACAGCTGTAGTGGCTGGTACGTTCTATATTTCCAGAATATTCTTAATGACGTCATGAAATTATACTGCGCAATTTTATTTGTAAACAACTTCAAGGTTACTTTTCAATTGCACATTACACTTTTTAGGCTGCAAAAACGTTATATTTTAAACGAATTTAGATATGTCGATTTTAATTTAGAACCTTCTAGAACAATTAGACAAAGATATATATATATATTAATAGATAAGGAGAGGAAGAGAGAGATAGTTATGCATTAAAAAGTGTTTTAAATCGAAAATAATATTCTAAAATTTTCAAGACTGCAGAAGGGTTTGTGCGATTGAGCGACTCGAAACCAGTTACAAACCTCACAGCATGCCTCATCAAAATGAATTACATCATATAAAAAAATTTTGCACGAATCTTGGACAATGCAAACAGATTCTTAAGAGATCTTTTTACAAACAGTGCGTTACTGTGGCAGATTTAGTATTAATACCAGATAGCCTTGTGGTATTGAATCAACTATTTTGAGATGAAGGACGTGTAATTTAAAAGTTCTTATTAGAATTTACGTACTTGCAATAAAGCAACATAAATAACAAAAATAATTCAGCAGTATTAAAATGTAATGCAGGGCAACTGTGAATCAAACATTGGAAAAAATGATACAGTGGTCACTTAAACATCTACTTTCTGGAAGTTTTAAATCCAAGTTAAGTCAAATAGAAATTAAAAACTACAAAGATTAATATAATGTATAGAAATCGAGGATGATATATTGCTTTCTAGCTAGCTAATTTAATTCAGAGACCATAGAAATCTGCCTTACCGGTACTCTATAGATGTAGTGGTTTATGATATGTTTCCAGAATATTCTCAATGATATCATCGAATTTCTACCACGCGATTTTTTCGAAAACAATTTCAAAGTTGACAAGGTTAACAAGGTTAACAAGATAAACAATTTTCAATGTTGCATTACTTTTTTGCGTTTTTTAATATAATATACCACACGTGTCGATTATAACTTAGAACCTTTTAGAAAAATTAGACAAAGAGGGAGATATATTAAGAGATAAGGATGGTAAATGATATGCAGCATGTATAGTTTAGGAGAAAGAGAGAGATAGAGAGAGAGAGAGAAAGAGTTATGTATTAAAGAATGTTTAAACTCAAAAATAACTTTGTCAAATTTACAAGACGATAGAAGGGTTTGAGATTGAGCGACTGAAAACCAGTCACAAATCTCACAGCATGCCTTATCAAAATGAATTACATCATATAAACATTTTTGAACGAATCTTGAAGAATGCCAACAAAGTTTTAAGTGATCCTTTTAAAAATAGTGGGTTACTGTAACAGATTTAGAATTAAGACCAGGTAGCCTCGTAGTATTGAATCACTTTTACAGACTTAGAACTTTATAAAGATATAGGCAGGATGTCAATTCAACGATTTGAGATGAAGAAAATACAATTTTTAAAATAAAATAAACCAGCTCCATAAATATTAGAGTTGACTAAGAAACGTTGAAATCATCTTATCTTTCACATAATAGAGTGATCTGCGAACAAAAATTAAATTCACTTACTTCAAACATTAAAACAAAGCATCATCAATAACAAAAATACATTCAGCAGTATTAAAATTGAATAAAAAGAAACTGTGAATCAAACATTGAAAGTGAAGTATTAAATACGTATATTAAAATGCACTATTATGTATAACAAATAAAAATCTTGGTTTTTCTTAGAACTTTGGTCTTTGGCTAATGAAGATTATGATGCAGTGCACCACCACCAGGTACGCTGCTTTTCATATAGTCGTAACCACGCTTTATATGTTAAATCTTGATTTCTCCTAAATCAAGGTAAGTAAACTATCGAAAATGTATGTGGAAGAACAAGAAAGAATAGAGGTGGAGGAAGAGGTTAAAATATTGTTTTTCAATTGTTTGGAAGAGGAGTTGAAAAAGGAGAAGGTGAAGAAAGAGAAGCTGAAAAATGAAGATGGACATGAGAAGGAGAAGTATGACGAGGGGGAGGAGGTGGACGAGGTGTGAAGGAGGAGGAGGAGGAGGATATATAAACTCAGATTCCATGAACAGCCATTTTGACTGTGTCAGTGGCACTTGTTCAAATTGTTCCAGAACTTATTCAAGACTTGATAATTTAAAAAGACATGAGAAATACTTTTGCTCTGCCAAGAATCATAAGCAGGCTGGAAGAGATTTTCATCAAATTTCAAAGGTAACTCGAAGTTTAAGACCAATGCAAGAATCTGACGGTTCGACTGATAAGGAGAGTAAAGCAATTCCTCGAAAGCATAAGATTTTTAAACTGGACCAGAACCACAATTCTCTCCACTGAAAAATTTATCATGCATTACTCATAAGGCTAAAGATGAAGGGGAGACACTTGTGAAGAAGCAAAAAGTAGAGCCAGAAGAAGAATTTGGCCAATATGACGGTTCTTCATACGTAATGAAAAAAGATGCTGCTGATGAGGATATTAATGAACATGATAATGACTATGATGAGGAGGAAGATGATGCTGAAAGTGACTTTTCCTTAGAATATAAAATAAAAGCAAAACCTAAAATGTCAGATGACTGGGAAGATCCCAATAAGTTTGTGGATCGATTGCGCTTTCTTTTACGAGATTAACTAGCTTGAACCTTAAATAATGTACATGAAATTATTTATTCAAGATTTCTTGTCATTAATAATTTTTAACTTTGATGGAACGAAACCAACACTGTACGAAGTAAGCAATAAGTTTTAAAATTCTATATATAATTTTTATACGTTTATTGTAACGAAATAAGTTAAATAAATTTAATTTTGAAAATGTATGTGTATTTATTGATTCCTTCACCTGAATTAATTGTAGTTTAGGAAGGCAGTTTATAAAACCGAAGATTTAGTATAAGTTATCATTCCATCTAATATTTTGAGAACTTATTTACCCCCTCCTGAATCCCCTATATTATTTTCTGATTCTTCTAAATGCATTTTAAGAGCTTTTTTAACTTGATTTAGTAAAGTTCAAGATTCAACAGGAGAAAAAGCGTGGTTACAACTATAAGAAAAGCTCCATATCTGATTGTGGTGTTCCTTATGATAATCTCTACAAACCAAAGATCTCTCGTTAATTAAACTGAATTTTCATTCACTACCAGGTGTATACATATGAAACCGGTATTGCCATCTAGGGGTCAGTAGGCACACTTGTAGGCACTGTCGGAACTTACCATTTGTGCTAATTGGCGTATTGTCATCTGTCAACAATATCCAATACCAAACATTTCAAGTTTC
>NC_046664.1:53113289-53119055 GCF_010883055.1 Belonocnema kinseyi
GGCGCATACTTTGAATAAAATATTTGTTATCATTCTCTTGAAATAAATGTGTTTTTTTCTTGAAAAAATACCGGTTTCATATGTATACACCTGGTAAGTTGACATAGTTGAGACAAAAGTATGTTCACGATTCTATTAACAAGAAATGCTTATCTATTTAACTGGATTCATCAAGCTCATCGCAGAGTGCAGTTCAAAGAATAGATATACTCTTAGTACGCACAAACAAGGTGTTACCTACAGTTTCTTTAAGTTTTTTGTTTGTTTTGTTCTTTTAAAGTTGTTGCGCTTCTTTTATTTGCACGTCCAAATGTCACACAACATACAATTCAGATGATATAATCATTAAATCTAATATTTTCAGTACCTACTTGTCTTAACTACATCATCACTCAATTCATCTCCGCCTCCTCCTCTTCTTCCTCCACCGATATTCTTTCTCGTTCTTCCACATACATTTTCGATAGTTTACTTACCTTGATTTAGGAGAAATCAAGATTTAACATATAAAGCGTGGTTACAACTATATGAAAAGCAGCGTACCTGGTGGTGGCGCATTGCAGCATTATCTTTATTAACCAAAGAAAACCTTGTTAGAAACAAGGCATTACTACCTATAGTTCCTTTAGTTTTTGGTGTTGTTTGGAAGACAATGTGCTCCTTTATTTTTACATCTAAATCTAATAATTTCAGTAACTGCTCAGCTGTAATATTATCGTATCCTCCTCCTTCTCCTCATCGACATCCTCTATTTACAACTAGAAGCAAAATCAGGGTATTTGACTGTGGCGCACTCTATGATAATCTTTGTTAAGCCAGGATCTCGTTTTAGTGCAAGAAATTTGCATTTGCTAATTTGAAATAGTTGAATCAACTATATATATTCATTATTCTGTTAACTTGAAATTCCGGCCCCTTTAAATGGGTTTACTTAACTACGATTTAAAACAAACTGTTGGTTCTAAGAAAAACCAAGATTTTTATTTGTTATACATAATAGTGCATTTTAATATACATGTTCAATACTTCACTTTCAATTTTTGATTCACAGTTTCTTTTTATTCAATTTTAATGCTGCTGAATTTATTTTTGTTATTTATGATGCTTTATTTTAATGTTTGAAGTAAGTAGATTTAATCTTTGTTCGTAGATCACTTTATTATGTGAAAGGTAATTTCAACGTTTCTTAGTCCACTCTGATATTTATGAAGCTGATTTATTTTATTTAAAAAATTGTATTTTCTTTATCTCAAATGGTTGAATTGACATCCTAGCTATATTTTTATAAAATTCTAAATCTGTTACAGTGATCCACTGCCGAATTAAAACATTTTTTAATACATAGCTCTCTCTACCTCTCTCTATCTCTCTTTTTCCATCTCTTTTTCTCCTTAAACTATACCTGCTCCATATGATTTACCATCTTTATCTACTTATATCCTCTCTTTGTTGCAATTATCTAGAAGGTTCTAAGTTATAATCGACACGTGTGGTATATAATATTAAAAAACGCAACAAGGTAATGCAACATTAAAAATAACCTTGAAGTTGTTTTCGAAAAAAATTGCCTAGTAGGAATTCGATGAAAAAATTGAGAATATTCTGGAAGCATAGCATAAACCACTACATCTATAGAATATATCGGTGAGGTAGATTTCTATGGTCTCTGAATTAAATTAGCTAGCTAGAAAGGAATATATCATCCTCGATTTTTACAAACTGTATTAATTTTTGTATTTTTTATATCACTAAATTTTTAATTAAGAGTTTTACAGTTTCCTTACACTAAATCTTAATACTGCTGAATAAATTCTTATCATTCATGCTACTTTATTGCAAGTACGTAACTTGTAACAAGAGCTTTCAAATTATAAGTTCTTCATCTCTAAATAGTTGATTCAATACTACGAGGCTACCTGGTATTAATTATAAATCTGTTACAGTAACCCACTATTTTAAAAAGGACCTCTTAAGACTCTGTTAGCATTCTTCAAGATTCGTGCAAAAATGTTTATATTATCTCCCTCTTTGTATAATTGTTCTAGATGGTTCTAAGTTATAATCGACACGTCTGGTATATAATATTGAAAAACGCAAAAAAAGTAATGCAACATTAAAAATAACCTTGAAGTTGTTTTCAAAAGAATTGCGTAGTAGGAATTCGATGACATCATTGAGAATATTCTGGAAACATAGCATAAACCACTACATCTAGAGAAGACCGGTAAGGCAGATTTCTATGGTTTTTGAATTAAATTAGCCAGCTAGAAAGCAATATATCATCCTCGATTTCTATAAACTATATTAATCTTTGTATTTTTAAATTTCTATTTGACTAAATTTAGATTTAAAAGTTCCAGAAAGTAGATGTTCACGTGGCCCGTGTATCATTTTTTCCAATGTTTGATTCATAGTTGCCCTGCATTACATTATAATACTGCTGAACTATTTCTGTTATTTATGTTGCTTTATTGCAAGTACGTAAATTCTAATAGGAACTTTCAAATTATACGTTCTTCATCTCAAAATAGTTGATTCAATACTACGAGGCTATCTAGTATTAATACTAAATCTGCCACAGTAACTCACTGTTTGTATAAGGATCTCTTAGCAATCTGTTAGAATTGTCCAAGATTCGTGCAAAATTATTTTATTTGTTGTAGTTCATTTTGATGAGGCATGCTGTGAGATTTGTAACTGGTTTCGAGTCGCTCAATCGCAAACTCTTCTGCAGTCTTGAAAATTTTAGAAAATTATTTTAGATTTAAAACACTTTTTAATACATAACTCTCCCTCTCTCTCTCTTTACCTATTAATATATATCTAACTTTGTCCAATTGTTCTAGAAGGTTCTAAATTATAATCGACATATCTAGATACATTTAAAATATAACGTTTTTGCAGCCTAAAAAGTGTAATGTGCAATTGAAAAATAACCTTGAAGTTGTTTACAAATAAAATTGTGCAGTATAATTTTATGACATCATTAAAATATTCTGGAAATATAGCACATACCAGCCACTACAGCTGTAGAATATCGGTAAGGTAGGTTTCTATGGTTTGGTTTTTATGATCTCTGAACTAAATTATTCAAGTAGAGATCAATATATTATCCTCTATTTCTATATACTATATTATTATTTGTGCATTTTAAAATTTTTTATATCACTAAATTTTTTATTTAAGAGTTCCAGAAAGTAGATGTTCATGTCATCACTGTATCATTTTTTTCCTATGTTTGATTCACAGTTTCCTTACATTAAATTTTAATATGGCAAAATTTATTCTTATCTTTCTTCATACTTTATTGCAAGTACGTAAATTCTAACAAGAGCTATCAAATTATACGTTTTAATTCTCTAAATAATTGATTCAATACTACGAGGCTACCTGATATTAAGTCTAAATCTGTTACAGCAACCCACTATTTTTAAAAGGATCTCTTAAAAATCTATTGGCATTCTTTAATATTCGTGCAAAAATGTTTATATGATTTAATGCATTTTAATGAGGCATGTTGTGAGATTAGTAACTGGTTTTGAGTCGCTCAATCGCAAACTCTTCTATCAACTTGTAAATTTTAGAAAATTATTTTTGACAAATTTTTTGATACATAGCTCTCTCTATCTCTCGCTTTCTCCCTAAACTATACATGCTGCATATCATTTACCATCCTTATCTAATAATATATCTCCCTTTTTGTCGAATTTTTCTAGAAGGTTGTAAGTTATCATCGAAACGTGTGGTATATAATATTAAAAAACGTAAAAAAAAGGAATGCAACATTAAGAATAACCTTGAAGTTGTTAACGAAAAAAAATTTGCGTAGTAGGAATTCGATGACGTCATTGAGCACATTTTGGAAACATAGCATAAACCACTATATCTATAGAATATCGGTAAGGTAGATTTCTATGGTCTCTGAATTAAATTAGCTCGCTAGAAAACAATATGTCATCCTGGATTTCTATTACCTATATTAATTTTTGTATTTTTTAATTTCTATTTGACTGAATTTGGATTTAAAAGTTCCAGAAAGTAGATGTTCACGTGTCCACGGTATCATTTTTCCAAATTTTTGATTCACAGTTGCCTTACATTACATTTTAATACTGCTGAATTATTTTTGTTATTTATGTTGCTTTATTTCAATGTTTGAAGTAAGTAAATTGTATCTTTTTTAGCATATTACTCTATTATGTGAAAGAGATTTTAATATTTCTTAGTCAAACTCTAATATTTATAGAGCTGATTTTATTTTATAAATTCTAGTAAGCGTTTTCAAATTGTATTTTTTCATCTCAAATGTTTGATTTGACATCCTAGCTATATCAATATAAAATTCTAAAATCTGTTACAGTGATCATGAAGGCTAGAAAAGTCGCTGTTTTTCTGATAGTTTGAACTTTTCATCCACTTTTCGTTTAGTGCGGTTATTATTAATGCAAATTAACAATAATATGCTTATTTAAACAATAGATTATTGTTTATAAATATCTTCTGTTATCTCAGAGAAATGCAAGAAAGTTACTTTTTTCTGAAATCTTTAGTTTTGCTTTGACTTTTTAGTTATGAAAAAATAATATATGTACCTTGAAAAGAATCATTTTTGAAAAGTATGGTAATATTTTAACCGAATTCCTTTTGCTATTTCTCAATGTTTAAAAAAAATTAAATAAAAACGCTATCTTACACAAGAGACGAAACAAAGAATGGAATAATTAGGAGTACGTGTGAGGACTAGATCCGTAAATTACTTGCGAAAGTTTTGTTTCAAATTGCAACAAAAAGTTTATTGCAGAATTTCAAAAAAAAAATTTAGAATTGAACATATTTTGTTATCACCCCCATCTCTCCAGCAAAAATATTCACTAAAAAAGAAAGAGATTGATTAAAATGTTTCTATCTAGTGATTATTTATTATTTGTTCGTAACTCAAAAGTCAAAGCAAAGTTAAGCATTTCTGAAAAACCGCAACTTTCTAGCTCTTATCTAAGAGAAGATAGTTATAAACAATAATACTTTGCTTTCAACTATTTTGATGAATTTGCATTAATTATTATCTCACGAAGTCAAAGGTGGGACAAACACTTTACATTTTCAGAAAAACTAAAACTATCTGAAATTAATACAGAAAAAGGTAGCTATAAATAATAACGATTTGTTTAAAAAATTAGTTTTGTTATTTTAAATTAAATATAAGCTCACTCCAAGCGAAAAGTAGACAAAAAGTTGAAAATTTCAGAAAAAAACGCAATTTCTAGCGTTTTACAAATATAATATTATTAACAATAGCACTAAATTGGTTGAAGAATTTTTTTGGTTAAAATTAAAAAAGTATTAACTGAATCTAATTAAATAATTGACGAAAAGTGGAAAATTGAATTCAAAACTGCGATGTTCTGTTACTCTTCTAAGAGGCAATGGCTAAAAACAACAATAAATTGCCTGAACAATTTCGTTAAACATCTGAATATCAGTATAAATGGAGTAATATTTTATTTATTAGACACGATCTGCATTTTAGAAACTGTAAAAAAATCATAATTGGCGCAAAAAACTCGCAAAACTTATTTTTTAACTTATGGGCTATTTCTGTGACCCTATGAAACTGACTTATGGGACTGATATTTAAAAAATAATATTTATTTGTATTTTATGATTATTTTTGAAGAATAATGTTAAGTTACAACTCAATTTAGCTAACATTGCCGATTCGGAAAAAAATTTACAAAAGCATCTTTTTTCTAAAAATATAAATATATA
>NC_046664.1:53119155-53126876 GCF_010883055.1 Belonocnema kinseyi
CTTGAATTTTTCTTATCGCACTGGAATTTGTATTCCTTTCAAAATAAAAAATAAAGTGTTTTAAAATGGTTCTCTACATCACGAAAAAGACTGCTGAACCGTTTTTGGCAGGCTAATAAAAATAATAAAAATTTATTTTTTTAGGTTAACAATTTAAATATATATTGTTAAACAAATCTACTATTTTGATGTCAATTCAACTCTTTGGTTAAAAATTCAAACATTTTTTTGTATAAAATATCAACTATTATAGTTTTCATTAAGAAATAATCTTGTTGATGGACATAAAATTCATCCTGTTTGGATCGAACATTCATTAGTTTTCGTTCAGTATTAAACGGGCTTCTAAAAAATGCAATTTTTTTTGAAAATGCAACTGTTTGTAGTTTGAGATTAATCTATTTTATTTGAAGATTCGATAATTTAGATAATTTAAAATAAGAAAATTTATAAAGTAAATTTTTCAGATCGAAAGTAAAGAAATTAGAAAACTTATCAATTTGTTTTCGTAAGAAGGGCGTAATTTTTTAATATACCATATTTTACATGAGAGGAATGAAATTTAAAACGTAAACCAATTTTCAGTTTGTAAAGTGCAAACTTTTCTGAGAAAAAATAATTTTTTGTGTCGAAAGAAGGAGAAATTTCGGAAAGTAAACATTTTTTCGATTTATAATGTAAAACATTGTGCGGGTTGGAAAAGCGGAAACTTTTCTTTAACAAACATACTTTCTTCTAAAAATTCAGCTGTTTAAATAGAAAATTATTTTTATTAGTTGAAAATTTAACAAATGCATTCAAAATTTAATAATTCTGTCGAAATTTAAAGTATTTTGTTAGAAAGTCATCGTTTTTT
Organism: Belonocnema kinseyi; assembly: GCF_010883055.1. Lineage (NCBI taxonomy): Eukaryota > Metazoa > Arthropoda > Insecta > Hymenoptera > Cynipidae > Belonocnema > Belonocnema kinseyi. The sequence continues at coordinate 53,120,012 of NC_046664.1, forward strand.
CGAAAATTTAGCTATTTTGTTAAAACTTCATCCAATCGTATTAAAAATGTGTCTTTTATCGTAGACAAGTCTATTTTTATTGAAGGAAATAAATAAATAAAATGTATACTTCGATCAATTGAACAATAAATCATGATTTTTAATTATTTTACAATAGTATAAACATACTTTTAATTAAATTATTTAGAAACTTCTCTCTTCATTTGGGAACACTCGTAATCTAAAGATTGGATGAGGCAGAAGATTTATCTAACAGCTTAGGGGCAGTAAAGAATTAGTTTCCTGTTTTCAAGAACCTTCCTCTTTTTTTTAGGTTTTTCGATAAAATTTAAATTGAAGTAATAGCAGTCGTTAGAAACATAATTATTTATGTGAAAATGTCCCTATTTTATTAAAAAATCTTCTTGATTGGTCAAAAATTCAACAACCTGGTTTAAATTTGAACTTCTTTAACAAAGAAATACATTTCTTTGATTTTTTGGTTAAAAATTTAATTCTTTTCTTGAACCTTAAACTCTGTTCTTGAAAATTAATTTTTGTTTTAATGATTTATCATTTTAGTAGAAAATTCATCTCTTCGGTTACAAATTTAAGCATTTTATTAAAAAATTGTTTTGTCCTCGATCAAAAATTAACTTTTGTAACTGAAAATGTAATTATTCCATTTTTTTTTAAACATTTTTTATAGTTTAAAATTCAAATATTTGGCTCAGAATTAATATTTTGAAGACAATTGATCTTCTTGGTTGAAAAAAAAAACAATTTGGTCGATAATTTAACTATAAGCTTACATCTTAAACCATTTTCTTAAAAAGTAATTTTTCAAAGATTCATTATTTTAGTTAAAAGTTTATCTCTTTGGTTATAAATTTAATTATTTTTCAACATATTAATTTTGTTTTGGTTGTTAATTAATTTTCTTTACTGACAATGTTGAAACCGAATTTTATTGTTAACAGTTAATATTTTTAATTGAAAAATCAACTATTTGTTAGAAGCTTTAACTAATATTAATAGAAAGTTAAAATATTTGGAATAAAACTAATTATTGAAAATTAATTAATTCATCCGAAAATTAAGCTATTCCAATTCATATAGTGTTTTTAGTGGGAAAATTCAGCTGTTACGTTGAAAATTCATTTTTCTTGATTGAAAATTAAATTTTTAACGATTCGACTTTTCAATTTAAAACCTAATTATATTGTTGATATTTCCTCTATTTAAAAAGAAAATGAATCTTTTTCGTTAAAAATTAATCCATTTCGTTCAGGATACAACTATTTTGTTAAAAATGTGTATTTTTTCTTTGAATTCAGTTGTCTGATTATTCGTTTTTTGTTGTTGTTGAGAATTAGTTGTTTTTTATAAATTTAGCCGTTTCATTTTTTTGGAAACTTATCTTGTTTAGTTAAACATATAACTATTTCGCTAAAAATTCGTCTTTTAGTAGAAAATTATACTTTTTGGTTGAAAATTCATGTTTGAAGGTTAAAAATTCATCTATTTCTTTAATGCATATTTTTATTTAAAATTAAACTACTCTGTTAAAAGATTGTCTTTTCAGCTTAAAAATTAAACAATTATGTTGAAAATGCAACTACTCAATTTTTTGTCGACAATATTAATCTTTAATGTATCTACAAGGATTATCATTTTTTTTGCGTACAGTTTTTAGAATGAAATAAAAAAAATAGAGACTTCACAAAAATATATTTTTCTTAGTATCAAAATGGTTACCTGTTTTTATATTACAAGTTCAATTAAAAAAAAAAAACGAATCAATTTTTTTGCAACAATTCTATTGTAAGATAGAAATTTTGATGAATGTACATTCGTGCAAATTTATCTCTCAGAGATGCTTGCTCTCGTTGAACTATCTTCCCACACTCGTCCACGTGCACGTACCTACAAGATTGGTTCAAGTCCTATTCTCACCGGAGAGCCTCTCATGCATTCGTTGCGGCCACCTTAGTCGATGCTTCTGCACTTGTAGTGCGACTAGCGATTTTTAAAATTTTGAGTGCCGCGGCCAAGAATGTGAATTGCCGCGCGAGGGTCGTTTTTAGCCGCAATTTACTGAGAAAATATGCTCTAGCCCCATATAGAGGAAGAACACATGCTGACTCATGACTCAACTACTGTTTCCACACAGAAACATATAAGAATTAAAAATACCAATTAAATATAATAACCTTTTCTTCAATCACAGTATCCCGTGCAGAAATCGCCCGATTTCGAACGTAACACCGATATGGCCCCGATCGGATTTCCTGATCTGGCCCTAATTAGTAGAACTCTGCGGCCAATTCTTGGGCCCACCGAGCAACACCGGTTTCCTACTAAAACGCCATCTGCATGTGCACGCAGAACTAGTGCTGATTGTTGTTTTTTAATAGTGCAGTGAAATTCTAATATTATTCATTTATAATATACTATCAATTATTAAAAATGCCTAAGGCGAGTGTGCCACGTGTTTGGGGGAACCGAGTACTAGTCAGTATATCTCAAACCTGCGTGAGTAAAATGAAAGTAAGTTATTACGCTCTACGGCTCATTAAAACCTAACCTCAAATAAATTAATAATAAATTAAATTATCTTTTTTCAATAAATATAAATAAAATAATTATAGATGGTATTGTAAGTTTTTCAGAAATTATTATCGTGCAGCCCGTTCAGTTTATGAATTTGGACAAGCCAGAAAATTTGGATCCACTTGAAAATCAATTTCCGGCTGACTTAACGCAGTTTCAGATAAAATTAGTATATTTTCAATCAGAGCAGTCGAATATTATTATATGATTAAATTTTTCAAGTACTTTTTTCAATTATTATTTAAAAACCAAAGGTTTTTCAATTTGATGTAGAGTTAGAATTTTAAAATCTATTGACAAAAAGTGGATAGTAGTATGTGCAAAATTTTAATGTTTTAATATTTTGAGAATACCATGGAATATGTGATACAATCGAATAAGAAATTAAAATATTGATTCTGAATTAATAATAAATTAATTCCAAAAATACATTAACCCTTAAAGGTCCCCTTATTTTTGCATAACTTTGAGGTTCTGTGGGGTCGTTGAAGACCCCAGCCGTTATTTTTTATTGCGCAGAAGCTTTTTAATACTTTGGCATAAAATTTTGCTGGGAATTTTCTTAAGGATCTTGTTAGAAGATAATTTTACTTGTTAAATGATTTTTTAATTTTGATACATTGAAACAAAAAAATTAAAAACTGAAGAAGAACGGACTTCCTAAATTTCATTATAAAGTGACAGGGCACTAACGACACCATGGGGACCTTTAAGGGTAAAAGACACCTTTTCATAACATGAATTTCGGAATCAAAAGAGAGCTTCTTACTCAACTGCACATGCGATGCACACGGAATCTGATTGATTAATGTTCGCGCGCATTTTAAAATGCTAAAAATATTACTTTTCTCGTGTATTATAAATAATGTCATTTAAATGATGAAAATGACTATAAGATCGAAATTAATGAATCCTAATAAAGATAAAAATTAATTCTATTCTGTAACTAATGTGTTAAATAACCAGAAATATTTTATTCCAAAATTTTCAATTCTTGCAAAAGTTTTTTTGTCTATATCGCTTCTTAGCAAATTAAAAACAAATGATCCTATTAAATGATAGCTTCATTTTGTGGAGAAAAGATTATCTACAACTAACTTTTGAAATTTATAAAAAGTAAAGCAACTGGCAGAAAATTGAAGTTTTTTACAGAAAAATTATTATAATTCGTAAATTTTAGGTCACTTCCCGATCACTTTCGTTCTTCAAGTGACAATTGAAAATTTTTTGGAAACATTAAAAAATGTTAAGTTTCATGGAATCTTTTCGAAAAAATTAAGCTATCATTTATTAGAGTCGTATATTTTTTTCTTAATTTGCAAAAAAAGTTTGTAAACAAAAGTATTGTTTCCAAGAAGTAAAGATTGTTTTCTGAAACCTATTCTTTACGTGCTCGTACTACTTTGATTTTAACTTAAAATACCTTTATTGGAAGTTTAAAATTTTAAGGTGGCCATTGAAAGGATAGGACCATTAACTATTTTCGCATTAACTTGAATTAAATCTTCATTCGCGAAATTCATAAATAAATTATAATGAGACTGATCGAGTACCCGCCAGGCATCGATCGGGTTTCCCAATCGGGAATCCCGAGCTGGCCCCAGTCTGGACGTGTGTTTAATCCGAGACCAAGTCCCGAACAGGATTCCCGATCTGGCCTGGTCTGGCCCCGATCGGTACCAGATAAAAATTTCTAAACGGAATTCTTTTAATCTAATTTAATCTTCGCGTATCCTCAGGCCCCCTTTAAACACCAAGTTTTATAACCTCAAATAGTAGAACTAACCATAACCCTCTCCCATACCTCCACATCCATCGAAACAAACAATCCCTATTCTCAAAACTGTCCTTTCCTCTCTTATGTACATTCAATCCCGAATTTCTGAGCTTCTACCCTACTCAGTAACTACCCTTCGTCAGTCTAACTTTGTCTTATCTTTGGCCCTTACTTAATGAATTACTAATAATATATCCCGTCACAACATTCTCCTCCTCTAAAACGACGGTCCTCCAACGCTCTTACCTCCACACCCCTCGATCATCAACCTCTTTTCTGAAAACTATCCCTTTCTCTCTCCACTAATACCTCCCTCTTCAGCATCCTCCTTAAATATTTTTATTTATTACGCCTTGTCTTCTTCATGACCCCTTTTATATATAATAATTATAATTATATACCCATTTGACATCATCGAACCCCTTCAAGCTCCGACCCCACGCATTCTCTCCGATTTTTCTCATAGTACTTGTCTTATCCCTCTGCCAGCGTCCATTTGACTTTCCTATAGTTCCTATTTTACTAATTCAATCCCAAATTCTTTATCTCATACTCTGCTTAGCATCTGTTCATACTCAGCCGATCTCTGTCTCATCCCTTTGATAACATTCACCTTCTCCTAAAGCAGATCCCTCTCATCTCTTCATTGCTCCCTCTCTCTATCTCTCGTTTATTTGTCGCTCCTGCATAAACTGACTATTTTAACCGAGAATACACCTCTCCTTATTTTATACCAGCCTTAGTTCAGCCACGTACATGAAACCTAATATATACAATAATTATTGAAGGGTGGCAGTCAAAAGGTTTTAAGGAAAATTTTGTTAACTTTACAGGAGATCGAAAAAACATTCTGTTAAATCGAAATCACCATTTAATGATAACACAAAAGTACATTCCCGAACTGTAGTATTACTGATTTGAGGATAAAAAAGTTGGACAAAAAAAATATAGCCAATTTAGAAAAAATAGATGTGGAAGTTGACTATCTTAAACGGAAAATAACCTAAAATTGGATTGGGTTTGACTACGGTTCGAGATAAAAAATCAAACTATCATATATTAGCAAATTAGCTCAGAGAAAATAAAATTTTTTGTGTTGGTGAATAAAAACAAAACAAGTTACATCACAAAAACTTCGTATTATAAAAAAAGAAACTTTGAAACGTTTTCAAGTTTCAGGTTGGCATGGCTCTGGTATTTTATTTTGAAATGCTTTTTTTTATTTAAATGTTAAATAAACGCTTAAGAAGAGAAGTATTACTTGTAAAAGTTCATAAAATTACAAAAATTGCAAGAATACGCTGCATGGGGGTTAAGTACATGTCTCTTGACACTCTGCGGCATACCAACTTTTTATTACTATACTAAAAATGCACTTTCAAGCAATTCCTTTTAACAGGATATGTGATTGATTTTAAAATAATTTTTGGGTTAATAAACTTCTCTACACAACATCCCTTAGTATCTTTTAGACTGTCATCCCTCAATTATGTAAAATAACCTTCATTCATACCACCTTCTTCGAATTCTGCCCTATCCTTTCAAACCTGCCCCCCACCTCTTCAGCAATGCCTCCCTTATTAGTATCAATTATTATATACTATATACAATAGTTATAATAAGATAACCCTCTCTTGTCTTGCAACCCCACGTCTTTTAACTCTCTTCAAGTACCGAACCCGCCTCTTCAATCCTATTCCCTCTCTAATCTGCCTAACTTCTTCTTCATGAACCACATAAATTCTCGTTCTATTTTCATTATCACCCCCTTACTTATTTACAATTTCTTACGCTGCAATCCTGTAATATCAATAATATTCAACCATCTCTTATCCACCCTACTTACTACTGATTCCTAATTAGCCCAACCCCAGCCGCGCCTCATTAATGATCCCTCTCATATATATTCAATATTAATAATTTCATTTTTTTCTCACATCATCAAACCACTCCAATTTCTGTCTCCTCTCATTACTTCCTGTCACTCTTTCAATAATTTTATCATCTTCCCGCTACAATTCTTAACTTCAACCCCCTATCTCTCCAACACCCTTTTTTTCCTTTGGCCTTTCCTCTGACCAACTCAACCCAGGTTATAGCCATGCCACCCCTCTTATAATAACAATCATCATTATAATTCAATTAAAATAATATATTATAATTTTATAAAAATTACAATATTATACATGTTATTATTTTAAAACCCTCTCGTATACTTGAATCGTTCTACATCCATTCCATTCGTTCCTTTTAACCATGTCCCTTTTGCCCTTATTGTCATCCCTATGTCTAGTGATAGTAATACTGTTTTTTAAATCCCAACCCTTTTTCAACATCTCGTAGAGGAGTGGAAGGCACCCACGTGACTGGTGACACAAATAATTTTGAATAAAAGCCATTTCTACTTTCTGGCGTGTCGAGTGGGGCGGGAAGACACCCCATGGACTGGTTACAGAAATAATTTTGGTCATACCATACCACTTTTAAACATCTTGT
>NC_046664.1:53126886-53131384 GCF_010883055.1 Belonocnema kinseyi
TGACACGGCTTCACCTCGGAGGAACCCAATGAAAAGGTGCTAACTCGTGGAGACAAAATAAAAATGTCCGAACTCGGGTAGCGAACTCTCGAAACTTCACAATCTCATATTAATTGTACTAGAACCATCAGCGCCCTCAAGTCAGTGGCACCTTTTCATTTGGTATTCGCTAGTAAACCCGTTTTAATTTGGTTTCCTTAGGTGGAAACTTTTCATTTGGACACGTCGACCTGTAACTGCTCAATGAAATAATGATGTGTACAATAACAATAATGATAATAATAATATAAAGTAATACAAACGTCACGATGTACAATAATATTTTTTTATGATGGTGCGGCAGAGAACTGTTTTGCAGGTACCAGCAGAAACGTTCTCTGCAGGCACTGGTAGAGAATCCACTGCCAATCATAAATTTATTTTTCTGGATTACACCCTTATCTTTCACAATTTACCCAATTATTCTAAATTTTTTGTTAGATAATTTTGATAAATTTTGATCTTAGACCCTCTCTATTTTAATGCATGATCACTTTTTTCTTTAAATAAAGATTTTTACACTTTAACCCAGATTTTGTATTTTGAAAGATGAATTATTGTGAACTGCAAAGTGAAAAAAAAAATTATTTTATTTCAACCATAGAGCACTATCATCCTATGAATATTATATGATCACAAAAAATCCTATTTTAGTTATTTCTACTTTTTATTCTATTTTGCACAAAATCACATAATTAAATTAAATAAAACCTTATCTTCAACGCCCTGAATTTGTATAATGATGAAAAATAAATTTCTCAAAGCTTACACCTAATCATTCATAAAACTTCCGTAAATAAGAAACTCGAAAAATCTTCTTTTTAGAAATCACTGACTTAAAAAGAAATCCTTTGAGTGTCGTATAATTTATTATTGACAAAGTTTGAAGAATCTTCGATCACAAAGTTGAAAATGACGAGAGTGATCTCGTATAATATGATCTAGAAAATATGTTTCAATAAGACTAGGAAGTTAAAGGGCATGAAGAAAGGACGGAAGAAGAAACGGAAATAAATTGAGCAAATCGAAGAGGGTTTCCGATAAAGGGACTCGGACACAAATCGCTCTAAGTAAAGCTCATTTCTGAGGCTCGAATTAACTATGTATAAGGCATGTCATTATGTTCCTTCTGCAGCATCGAATGCCTACGCGTGCAACTTGCGTGCTCTTACTCGTTTCTTTTATTTCTCTTTTTCCATCACGTTTTCTTGCTCCTATCCAAGAGTCGGACAGTTGCAATTCGTAGACATTTGAAAAATTACGACAATTTAAATTGCATCCAGGAAATTAATTAAATGAATGAGTATTCTATAGCTAAGCTGAAAAAACAATATTTTCTGCTCACTCTACTGTAATTGTAATTATATCAATTTTTATTACAAATAGCGATATCCAGCTCTCAGATGCTACGTTTGTTAAGTGAAAAGGTTCAACAGAACTGCTTTACTATCTAACTGCTGAAAACTATCTTTTGCAAACTTCCAAAATTGATTATTTCCAATTTGCAAATTATTATATTATTCAGCGTAACTCACTGGACCCTAGCCTCGTTATAGTGTCGGAATCAAGGAATCCCTAAAAGAAAAAAGAGAAAGGGAAAAATTCCCCTGTTGCAGACAATAGGCAGGCCAATTTACAAAACACAGAAGGTAATGTTGAGATGAGCGCATTTTATTAAAAGAAGATTTTCAATTATTTAAATTATTCCAATCTTTTGGTCGTCATATTGAATCTCCCATTTAAAATTTTAAACATTTTAATATTAAATTTGAAGTCGGTGACTCCAAATACTTTTATAAAATGAATTTATGAAGAATCAGTGACTTAAAATACTTTCAGAAAATAAAATTTTGTTTTAATACGATAATTCCTAATATATATTCGTTTCCATATTAAATCTGCTATTTTAAATTTTGAATCGTTTATATTAAATTTGAAATTAGTGATTCAACAATCATTTATAAAATAAATTTTGTAAAATCCGATAAATTTGTTAATATTTTGATCACCATATACGATCCTCCATTTTTAATTCTTTAATTTTACTATTAAGTTTTTTATTGAGGACTTAAAATGTCCTAAAAACTTAATTTAAAAAATCAAGAAGTTTTTTTAATATGTTGGTCGCCATACTGGATCCGGCCTTTTGAATTTTAAAATTTCAATATCCAATTTAAAATCAGGGTCTCAAAATACTTTTATGAAATTAACTTTGTTTACATGCGATCATTTTTTATTTGTACTCATTTCTCTATTGGATCTGTCATTTTTGATTTTATAATAATAATATTAAAATTTGAAGACAGTGCCAGATTAGATTCTTCATTTTGAATTTCAAAATTTGCATATAGAATTTCAATTAGGAACATAAAAGACGTTAAAAAAAAAGAATTACAAAAAAAATCAGAACATTTTTGATAAAAAATGGTCACCATACTGGATCCGCCACTTTCAATTTTGGTTTCTTGTCAACTGTGGAGAATAAGGAAAGGAATAGTATATGTTGTGTAAAGTATGAAAGTGACGCGATTAGAAGGTCGTGGAAGGGAGGAAAAGTAAACGCAGGGGTTGTAAAAGAGTGAAAAAGAGTATAGGAGGTGATGGGAATATAAGTAGAAAACATGAAGAGAGTGTGAGCATGGAATGTAAAAGAAGGAAAGTAGGTTAAATGAGCGGCCAGGGCAGTTTGGGAAGTGGAAAGATGTAAGAGATAATAGGGGAAGTAAATCAAGGAGAAACAGAAGAGGAGGTAAAAAGTAAGGAGGCTGTAAGGAGAAGGTTTGAATATAAAAAAAGGCGAAGTAAGTTAGTAAAAAGTGAAAATAGGTAGAAACCTGATAAGTGAAAGATTTATGGGAGGGGAAATTAGTTTAAATGATGAAAATGTAAGTGATTGGATACAAGGGACGGTGAAGAGAAGGAAAATATAGTGAGGAAGATAGTGAGGAAGTGAAAGGAAGTGAGTGTGAGTAGGGAATAGGAGGTAGATAAATTTAGAATAGCGGTATTGAGGGTTTGGGAAGAACGGGGAAGTAAGGGGAGTCTATTTATGTAGAGAAGACAAAATGGGGGAATAGGTAATAGAGAAAGTAGAAAGAGGAGAAATAGGTGAATGAGTAATAGAGGAAGGGTTGGAAAATGCAGAAGGTGTGAGTGGTGAGATACTAAGAGTGTGAGAGTAGAGGAATAATAGCAGCATAGGGGAATTAAGCAAAATTAGGAGTAGGTGAAGCTTACGTTAACTATTTTTTTGAACAAAAAGTAGATAAATATTGGAATTTTCTATATTTGAAAATACTCGAAAAATGAGGGAAGGAGCATGAAGGAAAGTGGAAAGAGGAAAATTAGATGAATAAGTAGGAGATGAAGCGTCGGAAAATGTAGGAGGTGTAATTAGTGAGATAGTTCGAGTATAAGAGCAGGGGAATTATGATAAGATAGGTCAATTAAGCAAAAGAAGGAGTGGTGAAACCTTCTTTGACTAATTTTTTTATAAAAAAGTGGGTTAATATTGGAATTTTCTATATTTGAAAAGACTTGAAAAATATAATCATTGAAGAGTAAAGTAGATTAGAGCTCATTGAACTTGAAATGCATTATATGTGGTAAGGTTAATACGGAAATATTACACATAAGTGTAGCGTCGATGGATGTGCATTTACTTGCGGTAGCGAGCTGAGTGGTCGCAGCAAATCTTCGTTCAATTTGCGATGTTACAGATGAAGATCTTATTATTATACCTTATGCGGTGCGCAGTCAAGTACGAGTTGCACCTGACCACTGACAACTACCACCTTACCAATTGATCGATTCTTTTCTATTAGCAACGCGTGAGAAAAGCGGCACTGAGATGTTTTAATGCCATGTGAAATCATATCTTATTATTGTATATGAAGTTATTTATCATCGAATTATTTATTGTAAAACACATTCTAACTATATTATATTTCAATGCATCAAATTTCCAGACTTAGCAACTAAAAGTTTTCAAATTTAAGATACGAATTTGCTAAAACGACTGCTACCCAAAGTTGTTAACACCAAGAATGTTTCTCTCAATTTTGTATCTGCGATGTCTTATAATCATTTTTCGACAACAAAAACATGTCCACTGTAACCGTTTCTGGAAAATACCAATTTTTAATTCAAAATTATCGAAATACCTCATTTTTCTCGAAAATGAAGAGAGATATGAAAAACATATTAATAGGAATTTTTCATGACAAGCGGATAAAATTTTCCAAATAACAAAAAATCTTCAGGCATTTCGAATAATAATAATAATAATAATAATAATAATAATAATAACCAGAGCCTGGTTTTACCCCATAATTGACGGACTGGGTTGCAGTCAAGTACACGATGGGGGGACCTACAGCTTAAGGTGGATTCCGAACCACCAGAACCTCGGTAAACGTACATTGAAAAATTTCCAGAGGTATTTTTCAATGTATCTTTA
>NC_046664.1:53131484-53141219 GCF_010883055.1 Belonocnema kinseyi
TGAAAAATTTCCAGAGGTATTTTTCAATGTATCTTTACTGAGGTTCTGGTGGTTCGGAACCCACCTTAAGCTGTAGGTCCCCCCATCGTGTACTTGACTGCAACCCAGTCCGTCGATGATGGAGTAAAAAATAGGCTTTGTCCAATATGTCTGGACAGACTACTCTCATCAGATCACTTGATTGCATTATAAAAATGCATCCGTGACTGACGATATATACCGGGACAGTCCCGTGCAAAATGATGAAATAAAAATCCAAGTCTAACAAAAAATGCCTTCGACATATTGGGCAGTATAAGCCTGTGACAACATTTCAACACAGAAATGTTTTTTATAATAATAATATGTATCTGTTCGTAATTTTTTCTCGATATAAAAAAGTGAATGCTACTTTTTCCGTTCGGAAATTAAGAAATACATTTTTTTAAAGAAGTAAGATAAAAAATTGTTAACGAAATTTTTTTTGTAATAATTTTCAAAATATAATCCCAAATTTGAATCATTTATGATATAAATAAAGTTGCAATTGTGATAGCTTCAAATAAATAATTTTGTCATTTGCAAGTGCTTTTTTTGTTAGTTTTTTAGTGATATTCTTAATAATTCTCAAATAAAACCATGTTAAATTTAGAAAACTTACTAATTTCAAGTTCTTTAATTTAAATAAATTTTAAATCGAAAAATTTTGCGAAATTTTTGTGATCCTTCATCTTGTAATTTCGAAAATATTAAGAATATTGACATTTAAAATTCCAATGGCTATTTCCAACTTGCAACTTCCAACTTCCAAAACTCATATATCTTGAAAATCTTTAACAGTGAGTGGTTTTAATTCTGAAATTGTTGAACTTTACACTTATATAATCTTTGAACCTTCTACAAATACTTTCAATTTCAAAAACTTCCAGTTTAAAAACCCTTCAACAATAAATCCTTTCAAGTTTGATTTTTTCAAATCTAAATTTAAAACGTATGTATAATTTTTTAATTTGTAACTGTAAAAGGTTAAAATACAGAATTCTTATAATTTTTAGTATTTTCGTACATAAAAATTTTCGATCAGGAATACTTTTTATCATTGAATTATTTAACATTCAAGATTTTAAATTTAGAACGAACACAAAGGACAAAATTTGTATTTGAAAAAACTTTCAACTTTTTATGTTCGCTTATCTTCAAAAGTTCTGAATTTTGAAAGCTTTCTAATTTCAAAATGTCTGATTTGTGAACTTTAAACTTGGAAAAATTTGACAAATATTTCTAATGTTCCTGCTCACAATTTTAAAAATCTCATTTAAAATCTCTTTTAATATTAAAAATTCCATCACCGAATATTTCCAACGTTCAACTTTCAAAGCTGATAAGTTGGAACATTTTTAAAACTGAATGTTTAACATTTTGAAATCATTTCACATTATAAATTTAAAATTAATAAACTTTTATCCTGGGTAATTTTTGAAAAGTTACAAATTAGGAAGCATTCAAAAGTGGAAGCTACGAAATTGTATGTTTCTGATTTTACAACCTTTGTCCAGTCAAAAAGTACCATACAAGTTATGCATAATAATGATTATATAAAGATAGTATTAATTTAAATTTTTTCCAGTTGATTTGCGCATAGAATATTTTTTTTACATTTTTAAATATATTGAATGTAAACATTTGTAATATTTTGTAATTTTATGATCATATACAAACTTAGTTAATAATTTGAAATTCAGCTTCAAAGGCTAGCAAATTTCGACTGACATTAAGCTTTTAAAGATTTTTTCACCAAAAATGTGAGTGTGAACACGTTTTTGTACAAGTCAAGAAATTACTGAAACGCTTTTTCAGTTTCGAAAAATCCAGCAGACATAATATATATCTTTTTTAAGTTTTGTATTTGCCTTTATAGATTTTGAAAGGGGTTTTTATATTCATAAACTTTAGTCCTTGACCTTTAACTAAAGAGCATAAATTACTTTGCATTTATAAAAGTAAATTTCATGTGCGTGCGTGATATGCCAGCTCCCAGGTAGTTTACAGATGGGTAATATTTCCTTATCTAGATGGAAGGCCACTTGAAGCAAAATATATTTTAAATTTACAGATGATGTTAAGAATGAGAATGGAAGTCGATAAATTGCGTAGAATTTTTATATAGAAAGTGATATTATAAATATATTTGAATGTTATATTTTACAAATCCTTTCTTTCTTCATAATTTGCGAAAAACATTAAACAATAAACTAACATTAAAAAAAAAACTAAATTACAAAAGTTTAAAAGTAATTTAAGTATTGCTTGTAGTGACTTTCCTAGTTGTTAGTGATGTGCATTAGTAGAATTGAACAGACTATAGTATAATGCGATTCAACTATGAATTGAGCCGAAAAAATCGGACTGGACACACTGCGTGAGGTATGAGTCCAATTTTCCGAACCGATTCAAACTCTGATCGAATAAAAAAATCCGAATCAATTCAGCGTATCATTTACAAGTCGAACTTTCTGAATCGAATTAAGCCCTAATCAAATCAAAAAATTCTAATCAACTCATTGCGTGAGTCATGAGTTGAATTTTACGATTTGACTCAAGCTGCGATCGAATCGAGAAAATCCGAATTGACTCATGACGTGAGTCATGAATCGTATTTTACGAACCTACTCAAGCTCTAACAAAAAAATTAGAACTGATTCAGCGCGCGAGTCATGAGTCAAGTTTTCGAACGGAATTAGGCTCCGATTGAATCGGAAAACCGAATCAACTTAGCGCGTGAGTCATTATTCGAATTTTCTGATCCGACTCAACCTGTGAGTTAAGATTTAAATTTTCCGAAACGAACTAAGCTCTAATCGGAATACAAAAATCTGAATCGACTTATCGCATGAGTCATGAGTCGAATTTATCGAAATCAACTGAAGCAGTAATCGAACAGAAAATATCCGCATCGACAGAGCACGTGTGTCGCCAGTTAAATTTGCTAAAACCGGCTCAAGTTGGGATTGAATTTTTAAAAAACCAAATCGACTCAGCGTGTGAGTCATGATTCGAAATTTCAAACCGACTCAAGCTACTATTGAATTTTAAAAAATCCGAATCGACTCAGCGCGTAATTTGAATTTTCCAAACCGATACAAGTTCTGATCGATTTGAAAAGATCCCAATCGACTCATCACGTGAGTCATGAGTCGAATTTCACAGGCCGAATTAAAATCTGATCGAACAAAAAAAAATCGAATCAATTCAGGGCCTCAGTCATGAGCTGAATTTTCCTCACCGAATTAAGCTCTAGTCTAAGCGAAAAAATAGTACAGTAGCCTGATGCACTTGTATGTAAGCATTAATTTTATTTACTAATTTTGAAATAGAACTGGTCATTAAAAAAGAAAAAAGAAAATCTTCATCACGTTCTATGCGCGAGGCTCGCGTCTTTGAGCTCGCCTGGGTTTCGCGTCTGTTGGTTTTCGCGCTTAGCGCTCGATCAGGTATTTACCGTGCGCTACGCGCTCGTTCTACGTCTTTCTCTGACATTCATTCACAGACCATTTAAAATTAAAGGTCAAAGAATCGACAATTGCAATTTAGTAACTGTGAATTCTCTTTTGTTAAAGCTCCTTTAGCTTTAACCGGCACATTTTCAATATTATTATAATGTGCCTCGTGCTTCGCACTCGATTTTGTCCAAAATGTTAGCTTCTCTACATTATGTTCAACACTTTTATATCAAAAGTATATTACATTTATTCATGTTACTCGGCCTGGGATAGCTTATTAAATTAATTTTTTCTCATACCTCGTGTAATTTTTCAAAAAACTTAATTTTGTTTTGTTTTTAAAGTTATTGTTTATGACTATAACAAAAATTACAAGACCTATAAAAAAACTATTTTTGACAAATTTGTAGCGCTTTTTTTGGATGAACAACCCTTGTCAATAGGTTTATTTTATTTTTAGGTTTATTTATTCATGGGGGGCCCAGTCTATCTATCCCAGACGGCTCCGATGTCCCTGCTTGTGTCGTTTGTCCGAAAAATTAATTATTGAATTTTTAATGTTCATTTTCACGAATAAAACAAAAACCACAAATTCCGCCGAAAAATCAATTCATAACAAATTTGTAGTTCTGTTTTGGTTGAAAACGTTTTCTCATTATTTTTTTCGTAGCTTGTGTCGTTTGCCCAAAAATTAATTTTTATTTTGTAATGTTGTTTTTAACGAATAAAAAAAACTACTTATACTATGAAAAAATAATTTGTAAAAAATTTGTAGATATTTTTTTAGGTGAACATTGTTTGTTTGTGAATATTTTTTCGTAACTTGCATGGTTTGATCGCAAAGTGGAACTATTCAGATAAAGATGTAAAGGAATCCACGATAGCCAGTATTCACATAAAACCTTATCATTATGATGAGAATGTACTAAATCATTATTTTTTGTACGATAAAAATCTGAATTTTTTTAACAAAATGCAAAAAGTTGTTTAGACAATTTTGTAGGACCTTTAAAAAGTTACGTTTTTCACCTCTTGTTTTTTTCGGTATCTTGCGTTATTTGGCTTGAAATATTCATTTTCGTTAGGTTTCTTTTGATTTCGAAAATGCTATGACTTTAGTAATTTTTATTTTACCAAAAAAGTCATGCAGATACATTTTTTGCATTTGTGTGCACTGTAAATAAATGTTAATAGAATTTTCAAAATTTAAAGTAAGCGGTTTTAAATATTTTAAAAATGCTGTTAACTTTTTGAATATTTATCAAAAATAGATGGTTAACGAACTTGATTTTTCTTGTTGGGTCCCTCAAACTGTGTACAAATGCACGATCCAATCTGATTAGTCTTTGGGAATTTTTTAACATAAAACTTATACCCTCTTATTATAGACAATAATGTAATAAATTTCGTATTTGAAAATGATTTTTGAAATCTTATTAATTAGTATATTATAGTATTTTTTAATTTCATAAAATTGAATTATTAAAGCCACGTTTTTTATTCAACAATCGCAGGAGCAGACAATATATTATTGAAAAATGCAATGGTTGTGAATTATGCCACAACCCTATAAACAAATAAAAGTTTCGTTAAAATTAATAAACCATGTCTCTTTTGGTTTCGTGAAACATTCTTTATAATTGTGCAAGATAAATTTTGATAAACATAATTTGTATAGAATTTGCTGAACAAATAAGTTACTTTTAAGATAATTAATTATAGGGATTGTTTCAAAGAATAAAATTAGTCATGGTTCATTGACAATCGATAAAACTTAGGTGAACAAAAAGTCCTAGCAAAGATTTTTTGTCTGAAAAATACACTGCGGCTGGGAATTATCTTCATATCAATTATTTGAGCTGCTGCTAAAGTTCCCTCAATAGTAGAACATTAATATGAAAAAAAATTGCTCATAATACTGCCAAAGATAATAAAATTCTGTGTCTAATAAAGTTGAGTTGAAGGGAAATGTAAATTTCATTATAAGCAATCTCAATAAAATCAAATTTCGATATTTTCTAACAATTAAAATATCTCTGAAAATATTTTATCATTGTATTTTTTTCAAATTATAGATATATTTTTAGAACGATCTCCCTAGATTCTGCACTATAGTCAAACTTGGCGCAAAAAACATGAAAAATTTTAAAAATGTGGTATATTTACAAAAGTTAAAAAAATTATCCATTAAATTTTTATTAATTTTAGTAATATTTATAAAAATATTATTATTTAGAATTCCTTAAATTCTGTGAAGAGTACAATAATTATTTAAAATTTTACGACTTTTTTGAAACAACTTTCAAGCCAATAAAACGTGTTTTCAAAAAATTGCACTTAAATAGTTATTCTGAGACACCCTTCATTTTTCCTTTAATTGGGACACCGACTTTGCACTGAAATTGATTACGGTTGTGGTTTTTCTGCTTTCAGAAGCCGTTTTTTACTTTTTTATCATGTCAATGTTTCGATCCCAAAAACTGATTTATTTATTATTTGCCTTATGCACCGATTCTATTAAATTTGACCTTATTCGTTCTGCTAAATTGAAACGAATTTTTTAATTTGATCACAGCTTCATAATTAATTATTAATTATTCACTTAATAATTATTAATTTAAAATTGCTTTTGGTTAGTGTATTATTTTTAGCAAGAATAATTTTTAGGTGATCGCTTTGAAATGACTAAAAATCTGCAAAAGTTTGCTAATTTATAAATTACACGAATATATTGTTAATTTTTAATGTTTCTACAAAATGTATGAAGCGTCTTATGAATATAATAATAATTAGTGACGAATGAAGATTTAAGTGCCACACTAATTCGCCGTTATATGTCAACACTAGAGGCGTTATTTCCTGATGTAAGTACCAGTTATAATTACTTCTGAAGTAATGAAGTACGAGTGAAGGTACACAAACTGGTATTTGCAATATGTATGAGCCGAGTAAAGATTTGAGTCTCCGTGCCACGTGGATCTGCTTAACAGCAACCACCTGTAGTACGAAACCAGCGAGAGGTGCTGTTCCTATTTAATGAGAAGTTATCATTTTTTACACAAAATAATTTCAGTCCTTGAGAATCAAAAATATAGTACCATTTTTAGATCGAAAGAAAACTGTCATATCAAAAACTAAATTCAAAGCCATGTCGATATAATGAAGAACATTATTATTGATACGAAAAAAGTTACTTGTTGCATTTTCAACCGAATAATTAAATTTTCAAGCAAAAAATACGAATTTTTCAGAAGTCAGTTGAATTTTATGACCGAAAAGTTGTATTTTCGATCAAACGAATTTCGATCCGAAAGCACGAAATTTCAACAAAATAGTTTAATTTACAACAAAAATGATGTGATCAACACAACAGTTATAGTTTTAAGAATATAATTAAACTTTCAACCAAATGTGTCAACTTTTTGCCAAATAGCTGAATTTTCAACCTTAACATATGAATTTTTAGCGAAGAAGAATAATTTTCTAATTACAAAATTGATTTTCTACGAAAAGACCAATTTCTAACTAATTACATGAGTGGTCAACCGCATAGTTAAAATTTAAATTATAAGAGATAGGATATTTACCACAAATGGAGCAGTTACATTTTTAGTTAAAAACACTAATTTCAAACAACAACAAAAAAAGAACGAATTATCCACCAGTTGCATTCAACACCAATAATTTTTAACAAAATTGTGGACTTTTTAAGTTAGAAAGTTGAATGTTTCAAAACATTGACTTTCAAAACAGAAAATAATTTTCAACAAGAAAGTTAATTTTTGATCAAGATAGATTAATTTGCAATTTAAATTATGCATTTTTAGTAAACGCAGAATTTAAACCTTCTAAAAATGTTGTATAACAATTTAGTAGAAAATCAAACTATTTAATTCGAAATTCGACTATTATGGGAGAAAATTAAATCATTTTATTAAAAATTGGACGAATAAGTTAGTTATTTAATCATTTTTATGAAAAAATGTGTTGCTGTAAAAAATATTTTTGCTTATAACCAAAAATTTATCATTTTCATTTTTAGTTAACAAATTTTTGTTTATGTATTGAAAGTTCAACTATTTGATACAAAATTTATGTATTTTTTGATGACTCGTCTGTTTCGGTTGAAAATTCATAATTTTTATGAGAATTCACTAATTTAGAAATTTGTATTCAACTGTTTAAAAAATCGTTATTTTTTCTGTAAAAATTGGGTTTCTAAACTGACAATTTATACATTAGCAGTTGCTGAATTCAATTGGTTACAAAATATTTTTCGTTAATAAAGACTGGTTTTTTAAACTTAAAACTTAACGATTTCATTGTTCATTGCAAATTGATATTTTTTAGTTTCAAATTCGTCTTCCTCATTGAAAAATTAACTTTCTTATTGAAAATACCTTTTTTTGCAGTTTAAAATTCAACCGTTTTTTAAAGCATATGACTTTTTAGCTTGGGAACTTAAAAATTTTATTAAAAATTCTTCTGCTTGGGTAGAAAATTAATGGTGTCTGTTAAAAATTCATCCAGTTAGTTAAGGATTCAAATATTTTGTTTGAAATTTGGCTTCCTTCGTTAAATTCAACTGACGATAATTTATTTTTTATTTTGGTTGAAAATTAGTTATTTTCAACTCCATTTATGAATTCCATTTTTAGTTAAAAACTTATCCTTTCTGGTGGAAAATTCAAGTATTTGGTTGAAAATTCATGAATTTTTATTTAAAATTCAGCTGTTTTGAGAAAATTAATCTTCTTGTTTGTAGCTTAATCTTTGTAAGTTGAAAATTCAGCCGCTTGATACAAAATTCAACTGTTTTGTTAAACGTTTAATCATTTTCTTAAAAAATTAATTATTTTGTTAAAGTCATATTGCTTGTCAAAAATTCAACTATGTTGTTGAGAATTTGTCACTTTGGATTAAAAATCCATCTTTTCTGATAGAACAGTGATCTTTCTTGGTTGAAAAGTCTTCCGTCTAGGCCCAAAATGAAATTTTTGATCTAAGATTCAACTTTCTTTGCTCAAAATGCAACTTTCTTTCAAAAATCTTCTTTTTGAATTGAAAATGCAATCATTTTAATAAAAATGTTACTGTTAAATTTTGTAGTATCGATACTATAGGCCTTTCATTTATCGACACGGATTTAGATTTTATTTTTTCAATATAAAAGTGTCACGCGTTACAAAACCTTCAAGTTCCCCCTCTCCTATGTGACACTTTATAACGGTAGAGCACCCCCCCCCCCTTACATTGTCACGTAATATAAGAATGCTCACCAACCAGAAATGCTATAATATCCAATAATATATAATGTTTAGAAAATCACAACAACATCTCCCTCTCGTTGGAAATCTTTTGAGGCTGCGTTATAATAGTATTTGCAATCTCTTGCCGCAGGGAGTCTCATTGAGTAGGTAAGCACGCGTTTACGATGATGATAATGCGCGATGACGAGGATGATCCGATAATAAAGTCGATCTAAACGATATAGAATAATTTACTACCGTTGAATGGTATTGTAACAGTCTAACAAGCTGACTGCAGATAAGACGTTGATTTTTGTAAACAGCTGAATGCTATCTTTGTAAAAATTCGAAGGGGGAAAGAACAAAGATGACCCAATGTAGAATGCTAACTCATATAGGAAAATTGAGACAAGTAGCGATTTAATCAATCTCCTAATAAGATCTCTTTCATAATCGGAATTTTTCAAGAATTTAATTATCCTGATTTAAGGGAATCTGTATTATCATCAGAGGTAATTACCATCGATCAGTGTAGATCGCATTCCACATTACGTGGAAATTGAAATCAACATTATCGATCAAGTTAAAGCTTCAAAAAACAGAAAATACTTAATGTCATTACTGACTAGATGGAAAATAAATTTAAAACATTTTTATTATTATTTTTTTTTTGCAAAAATATCTCATCACTTCGCTCCACTGGGAATCAAATAACATAATTTTTTTTTATTTGTCCCAGCTTTACTGACTTTTTAATTTAAATCTTACGATTTACTAGCAGAATAATTATTGTCCTCTTTCATAGGGGCCGTTCAGAAACTACGTAACCGATTTTAAATTATTTTTCCCTCAATTTCTCCCTCGTTGACGATCAAAATTTTTTCCGACACTAAATGTTGAGCAGACTAAGTACTAGCAACAGAATAAACTAGGGGTACGAAGTGTTGTAGGATAATCGTTCAAGCAGGGTAATTGTTACCTGATTACTTCCAACCATGGGCGAACCC
>NC_046664.1:53141229-53171675 GCF_010883055.1 Belonocnema kinseyi
GGCCTTTAATATGAAAGGCTAAAAGTTTCGATGGGGGGAGGGGTTTGAACCCCCTAAACACCTCCCCTGGATCCACCACTGCTTCTGAGGTAAACCTTCCGTAGTTGTAAGTCTATAGCGTACTGCTTCTAGCGGAGTCTGCCGAAAATATTTACTATTCATTACGGTGAGTTTATTGAAGGGAATGTGACATAGCCAAATACCTATATTACCGACCTCACTTTAACAGTTGACTGAACACTTTTTTTAACCTCAGAATGTTTTTTAAAATAAAATATCGAGCTGAAACTTTGTCAAATGTATAAGAGTACAATAAATAACGTTTCGGTACTTCATTTGGGTAGGAACTTCACTGAAAATTATTTCCGACGAATTATTTCTGAATTATTTCTAAACCTCAAAATTTTTTGAACGTTCGAACTTTTTTTATACATAAAATATCGGCTTCAAAATTTGAGAAATGCAAGAGCCAACAAAAAACTTCATTAAAGTGAAAGTTTAATAATAAAAGATGTAAAAGAAATATTTCAACTAAATCTTATCCGCCACATAACAAAGGGCTCGGCTATGAATTCCATCGACATGAGCTGGTAACGTTTTCGTGATGAACACGAAACTCCGAACCCTGGCGGCCACTAGGCGAGGCGCAAACAGCTGGCTCGTCCTACCTTGTGAGTCCTTTGTTGTGTGTCAGATAAGATTTAGTTGAAATATTTTTTTTACATCTTTTATTATTAAACATTTTGTTTTACCGTAGATTACTGTCGGCTCTTTTATTTCTCAAACTTTGAGGCCGATATTTAATGTATAAAAAAAGTTCGAACGTTCATAAAATGTGCAGGTTCAGGAAAAAGAAAAAAAAGCTTCCCAGCTTTAATTTGGTCGAAAATAATTTTTAGTGGAGTTCCTACCCAAATGAAGTGCCTAAACGTACTTTATTATACTATAATACATTTTCCAAATTTTTAGCTCGCTATTTTACTTACAAAAAAAAGTTCTTAGGTTCAAAAAAATATTCAGTGAACTGATAAAGTGAGGTCGGCTATATAGGTATTTGGCTGTATCACATGCCCTTAATGCCAAGAGATTATCCATAAGCGAATAGTCCTACATTGTCTACGTCACTGTGTGCAGAATTATAAACTTTAGTGATAAATCAACAATTAAAATAAAAAAGTGACTTTCAGAATAAGTTTAGAAATATGCATAACTAAATTTTATGTGGAATTTAATCCGTGTATTATTGCATTTTTAAACTGTGAAAGGTGAATTTTAAACCAAAAATGGAATAGTTAAAAGTTATATAAAACAAAAAAATAATTTTAAATCATAAAAAACTAATTTTCTACCAAATAGTTGATTTTTTAAACTAAATTGTTTATTTTCGAAGATAACATGACGAATTTTCCATTCACAACAGTTAAATTATCAAATCAAAATTTTCAAATATTTGATAAAATAGGTAATTTTCTACCGAAAAAGACGAATTACCAACAAAATACAAGAATTTTTAACCCCAAAGTTAAATTTGCAACTAAGATAGGTTAACTTTTAACAAAATCTCATTTTGAATAAAATAGTTCAATTTTAACAAAAAGTTGAATTTTTACTTATAATGACCATTTGCGACCGAAAATAGAATAAGTAAATTTTCAATTCCAAAAGTAATTTTCTCCCTTCAAAGAAGGAGTTTTCAACAACGCAGTTCAATTTCAAACCGAAGAGATGAATTTTTAGATAAAATTTTGAATAGTCAACCTAAATGTGCATTTTTAAGAAAAAAGTTCAATTCTAAAACTTAGTTGGTAAACTTCTAACCAAAAACAGAACATTTCCATGTCAGAAGATTAAAATTTTCTACCAAAAAGTCGAATTTTGTACAAAATTCAAGAATTTTCAACTAAAAAGTTGAATTTTCTACTGAAAAATATGAATTTTTACACAGAAACATTAATTTAATACCAAAAAAATCAATTTTAAATAAAATTCAACAATGAAACAAGATGAAAGTTTTATTTTCAATTTAAAAGGACGGGTTTTTTTACAAATAAGTTAAATTTCTAACTAACCAAGATCCGTTTTCAGCAAAATGGTCAATTTTCAATCAAAAAAGATACACATTCAACCAGAATTGGGAAATTTTAGAACCAAAAAGAAGATTTTTTTAGAAGTGGAATTTTCAATTCGAAAAGTTAAAAGTAAGAGAAAAGTTAGTTTTCAACCAAGAAAAATTGCTTTTTTACCATCAACGATGAATTTTCTATCAAAAAATAAACTTTCAATCAGTTGAATAAAAAGAAAAAAACGCATTTTTAACAGAATAGTTTAATAGTCAGCCAAATACGCGCATTTTTAATTCAAAAAGATGAATTTAAACCAAAAATGGAATCATCAAATTTTTATTAACACAAATTAATTTTCAACAAAATAAAAAGAAGTATTAACTAGTTGATTTTTCAACAAACAAGGTTAATTTTTTTACCAATAAATGACGAACTTCAACAAAATGTATAAATTTTGTAACAAATAGTTTAATTTTCGAATTACAAAGAAAAATTTTCTAATCAAAAATGCAATACTTAATTTAGATAAAAAATTAATTTCTAAACCAAAAAATTAAGGTAAAAAAATTAATTTTCAAGCAAAGAAGTGAATCTTACAAAAATATTTTTCAACCAAGCAGTTTAACTTGCAACTAAATAGTTTAATTTTAAAAGCAAAACGATAAATTTGTAACCAAATAGTGCAATTTTCAACCAAAAAGATGAATTTTCCACTAAGGAAATTAATTTTCTACCAACTAGTTGAATTTTTGAATTATAAAGAATAAATTCCTGATCAAAAATGTAATAAATAAATTTTAAGATAAGAACATTAATTTTTAAACAAAAAAATGAAGTTCAGGAAAAAAGTTTAATTTCCAGCCAAAGAGGTGAATCTTACAAAAATTGAATTTCTAAAAAAGCAGTTTAAATTTCAGCTAAATACTTCAATTTTTAGCAAACAAAGAAAGACACATATGATCCAAATAGTGCAACTAAATTGTTGATTTTTTAAGCTAAAAGATGATTTTCTGTAGAAGAGTTGGATTTGCATAGTAGAAAAATAAATTCTCAACTAAAATTATGCATCTTCAATTAAGAAATTTAATTTAAGTAGTTGATTTTTTAAACAAAAATACTAATTTAAACTCAAACATATAATAGCTGATATCTCAATCAATAAAGATTTCAATTTAAAGCAAGGATCATTTCTATTTACACAATGAATTTATTTTTTTGTACTGATTGAATCCTAAATAAAAACAAAATAATTTTCAATCTAACAGTAGGATTTGTAACCAAAAAAGATACATTTTCAACCAAATATTTGAATCCTTCACTAGAAAAAATTAATTTTTAATTAAAAATATCGATTTTCAACTTAAAATGAAATACTTAGATTTATACATTAAAAAATCATTCTCAACCAAACAACAAAACAAATAACATAAAAGAAACAAAGCTTAGTAAACAAGAACAGATGTGAGAGCTCAGAGGTCAGGTTTTAAACGTAAAATGCGAACTGAATTTTCTTCACAATACTTTTAATTACAAATATTTAAAAAATGAGAATATTTAAAAGCCCTTGACAAACACGTATTTATTTAGATAGTGTTACACATTAAAATTTGGGTTTTGTTTGCTCACAATATCTGAAAGATTTATACAATTTTAGCTTTTTTTATACTATCTCTGAATTTCATAAATCATATTTTGTGGAGAATACAATTTAAAATAAGTGTGTAATGCTTGGTTCGATTATGAGTCGATTAGAGATTGAAGGAAGAATGATCCAAATACTGATTTGAATTTATGGTGCCGTAAATGATCGCCAAGCTTGACAGATCCAACCGCAATATCTTGATCCTGAATAAAAGAACGATTAATCGTCCATTGGAAATTCAGGGTAACGGACCTCTTTGTATTGTGATTGGTTCACAATTCTCAATACACATTTGATACTGTCAAAGCCGTTTACTTTTGACGGAACAACAAAGAAGATGCTAATCGAAAAAAAATCATTATGAACTCAATCAATAATTGACAGTCATCAGAAATGTGTCTACGATTATTTTGAATATTTAAGACAGAAAACTTTATTGTAGACCAGAAAAATTGTTGGTGATAAAGTTTGAATTTAATAAACTTAAAACTGGTTAGAGAGGGAAAGTGTTTAAAATTAAAAGTTTAAGCATTTTAAATTCTATAAAATATGTACAAATTTTTTAATTAAAAACTAACTTTGCATATTCTCAAAAGTAACCTTTAATAATAATAATAACCTTTAATAATTAATTATAACATTTTAATACTTTTATGAGTTAAATTACTTTTAGTTAATTGGCAGAAATAATTGAATATCGAATCTTACTATCTGAATTTGCATAATTGTTTTAAAAATGTTAACAATCGTTTTCACAATCTATTAATAACATTTCAATTATTTCCTCCAAAAAATTACTAACGGGTGTCAGTCTAAAGAGTATATACAAAGTTTACGATTGATATCTATATTTGCATGATTATTTTTCAGTAATATTTTTAATTTTATAATAATTATTGAAATATCAACGTTAGATTAACTGTCAGATTCTGATAGCTGACCTATTTCAAACCATCTAAAAAAAAGAAATGAACAAAAGCTTCACTATGAACCAAATTAGATCAATAGGCAGTAACACAAACCAATTTTTTGTGGCAATATGAACAAATTCAACCAAGAAAAGGTTTGAAAACATTTCGCAACATTATACAAGTCGATTAAAAATTACCAAAATTTTAATCTTTACATTTTTAGTGTATCAGGAAGAAAATTTTTTCCAGTTTTTTCTTGGATACAGTTTTTTAAATTTAATAACCTTAGATGAAAAAAAAATTGGAAAAAAATTTAGTTGTAGAAATATACTATTTTAAAAGATGAAGAAAAATGCAATTTTTAAAAATTATTACCTACAGCTGTGTAAATTTTTTTAAATATCTGAATTTTTAAAAAATATTTCTTACTGGATCCTGAAATAAGAGCCGTTTTTGCACAAGATTTGTTGTTAATTTGTACCTAAACTTGCAAAAAAGTTTTTCGTTTAATTATTTCTCCCGAAACTTAACTTGTACAGTGTAATCCGTTAAAAAAATAATAATTTGAGCGTCACGGTTTTATTTTCCTGGCAAGTTTTTGCCCTTACTTATTTAGAAATTAATGTCGAAAAGGTCTTGGGAAATAGAAAAGTTACCACACAAATATTCAGGTTTTAATTCTTTTTCCGAATACCTTCTGGATTCTTTCAACTTATTTGAAATCTTCTAAATTCCTCCGAATTCCTTAATATGACAAAATTTATTTAAATTCTCTGCATATTTTTTTACTTTGTCTGAATTCCCTGAATTCCTTGAGTTATTTTAAAGTCCTTACAATTTCCTGAAATCGCAAAGTTATCTTTATAACTTAAATCCATGTAATTATCTGAATTCGTTCGATTTTCAAAATTTTAAGAACTCTATGAGTTCTCAGGACTTCGGAGTAATGTAAAGCATTCAGTAGAATTTAGAGGCATTAAAGGAATTCAAGAAATTCTACGAAGTGGGAGGATTCAGAAAATTTAGTATAATTAAGGAATTCAAAAGAAATAAAAGAATTCAGAGGTTGTAGATTAGCCGAGGATTTTCAATAATTTAGAATATTCAAGGATTTAAGAGAAGTCAAGGAGTTTAAAATATTCAAAGATTCCAGGGAATATGGACAATTTCAGGAATTTTGCAGCTTTTATGAAATTCGAGGAATTTCAGAAACTCAGAGAAGGAAAGAAACTCAGGGAATTATGAATATTTAAGGAATTTTGGAAATTAAAGAAATTTATTGGATTACATTTTTTAAAGAGAATTTAGGAAATTAAAGGAATTCCGACAATTCTAATGATTTCAGATCATTTAGGTAATTCAGAGAACTTGAGAAATTTAGAATATTTCAGGAATTAAGTTAATTCAGGTGGTTGGAAGAATGTATACAAGGAAAACTCAGGAAAAATTAAAAGAAATCAAGTTATTCAATGATGTCAGGTAATTTATATGATTATAGAGCATTTAGGGAATTCAAAGAATTTTAGAGTAATAAAGGTAATAAAAAAAGAGTAATAAAAGTAATAAATTAGGGTAATAAAGGTAATACAAATATTGCTGATATTCAAGAGATTCGGCGTATTCAATGGTTGCAGGGAATTAAGAAAATTCAAGAATTTTATAAATTCAGAAAAATTCAGGAGGTCAGAATATTCAAGAAATTTCATAATTTACAAAAATTCTATTATTGCGTGAATTTACTAAATTTTCATTGCTCTAAATATAAAACTCCTAAATAAAAAAAAAGAAATGCAAATTTTTTAATTTTGAAAGCTATATATTTTAAATTTTAGAATGTTTTCAATGGGTGAAGCCAATATTTAAAATATAATAAGCTGAAAGGTTTAATGATTTAATTAATGCCTACATTTAAAAAGAATTATTTGTGATTTTATTATTATTTGAGCTTATAGATTTAATTATTTTTACTGCATTTAATATCAGAGGACAAACAAGATTATAGGCTTCTCCTTTAATCCAAGTATTTTAAGTCGCATACAAAAATAATATATATTATTAATTGCAAATTATTTTATACTTTTGCGTTTCTAAAAATTAAATTTTTAAACAAATGAATTTAAATTACGTAAGTGAAAAAACTATTTCTGCAAACCAGCTTCATGCTGCGAACAGAATGTTTTATCTGGCTACACTTCACTAAGGAAAATGTTTGGTTGGCCAAACAAAAGTTTGTTTGTACCAACCAAATTTTGTGGTTGCTATTGAAAAAACCAAATCGTGTTATTGAACCAAGCAAATAATTTTGTAGAAGCGTTTCATTCAACTAACCAAAAAGTTTGGTGGCCAGAACAAAAACGTTTTGTAGATGAAGCAAACATATTTTTAACGGAACAAACTAAATATTTGTAATCATAACAAAATTATATTTGTCAAGCTAACTAAACTTTGGCAGACTGAAACATAGTTTTTTTGGAGCAACACAATTTTCTTCAAGCAACAATTATTATGTTAAGGGAAAAATGTATTTTGTAAATAAAATAAAAGTATTTTCTGTATGAAAAGAAACTAGAAGAACAAAATGTATTCATTCATTACCTTGAAATACATATATTAGAGATCTTAGACCTATTAATCTCAATTTTGTTGGATCCCAGCGTCAGCCATCCTGCCGGTTTAATAAAACAAACACAACACTTTAAAAAAATCTGTATCTCCTTTGATAGAACTACAAATAATATTAACGATGAAAATGCAAAGAGGTGATTTTCGCTGGAATCCACCATATTGAAAAAGTAGTCAGCTGTTCATCATGATTCGAAAGAGAGCGCATGCGCGGTTGCGTGTTTGGTACGCTCAATAAAATTCTTCTTTGGTTGCCGCAACGAAACTTTGGTCAGAACAACCAAAACTGCTCAATGAAATTATTTTCTTGCTGGGATATTATTTTTTTTTTTTTCAGTGTTGCAGATAATCATTAGTAATAATTTTGAAAGTAAACCATCATTATTTGGAAAACTTTTTAGGTTCAAACTAGCACTTTTCTCCCACTTATTCATTTAAATATTTTTCAAGACAAAATCCATTTCTGTAAATATTATCGCTTATATGGAAAACTGATATGGTGTTTTCCGGTTGGTAATTAGATAGGCATAGGCAACCTAACTGTTTAACACGTTCGCTTCGCTTCATAAACCGAGGGCGCTGCCCACATGCAGCTCCTTTGGAAATCGTCTTCCTGAACACTCTGAACAATGTACATTGTACATTGTATATTATCTACATTTTACACACACATAGGCTTTCATGCGCGCACTCTATGCATAATACCCATAATATAGTGCATAGATGTATGAGTGAACTTTACGTATTGTTCTCTTTTATGTATATACATTCATGTATGTATGTATGTATGTATGTATGTATGTATGTATGTATGTATGTATGTATGTTTGCATGTGTGTATGTATGTATGTATTTTCAAATGTGTTTAAAGTATAAAGACTGTCATCCCCTCCTTCAGAAGCTCACAGCCACCTTCTTCCTCACTCTCATTTTGTCACACGCATGTGAAACAATTGCCTTCTTCTTCGTTCACTGATGGCATTATCCTTCCTGTTCTTCGAGATCAGAACATAAATGGACAGGTAGAGGTGCAGTTGCCCCTAATTGTTGCCTTCCTTCTTCGAGTTGGTATTTAAGAATACCAGGCGTCAAGTCGCAAGACCTACTGTACCTAAAACAAAAACACTTGTGAAATCATCAACTTTCTATTCTCAGATTTTATAAATTTGTTCACTAGGGGAACCTGCAACCTTTGGAATTTTGATTCGACACCTACTCTCCCTTCATAGTTATTTTTGAAAAAAAATTATTTTTGAAACATCCACGCTTGCTACATTGACCACGAGGCAAATGTCTTACAACTCTCGGTTAAATCAGGCGGTAGCGCTATGAGTTTGAATCCGCATGGTCATGATGAGTTAACGATATGCGTTGAAGTCGCCTCGTTTTATCGGCGCCTTTTTTGTTCTAAAAGTGGCCATTTACGCAACAGGAGGAGTAAGAGCGAATGCGCATGCGCAACGTACAATTATGAGTCCATAATTCTTCTAGGGGTATTAGAGATTCCTTATTGTGTGCATTCGCAGTCACCAATGTACTATTATGGCTGCGTCAATAAAACCTTAAATTCCAGACGTAATAGATTTGTAGGTCATATCTTTGTTACTTAAAGTATCTTGTGTACCAAGGAGGCAAACTCACGCTTTGATAGAAAGTGAGATAGATTTTAGATGAATATAGAAATAGAGATTTGGTTATTAAAAATATATTTTCATTGCACAACACCGCCCCGATTAGAGTCGTCGACCAATCTCTCTTAGCAATCACCCCAAGCAAAGAGTTTCATAAAGTCATCGTGAATTCTGATTTACACATAATCACTCAAACCTTGACAATACATTCATATCAGGCAAATCAAAATTATGGTATAAATTTATACTAGATGTAATTCGATTAATCTGTATTACCCGTAATTTTCTTTAAGAGCATATAATGCCTTGATAAAGACTTGATGTCGAACGGAAACATGTTAATAACTTTTTACATTCTCATCAGAGAAGGTATTAGATTTGTGTAAAATTTGCCCCCCTCCCAGTTTTTGTCAGATGTCCACGTTTTGAGACCCCCTGAATCTGAAAAACAAGTTTTAAAGAATGTGTGTCTGTATGCCTGTATGTGAGTCTGTCCGTATGTATGCCTGTCTGTCTGTGAACATGATAACTTTATAAAAAATTATTCTATTAGATTGGTCTTTGGTGCACTCGTTTAGTGTCCTAAAGGTCAAGTTCGTTAGCCAGCCATTTGGGATAAGAATTCAAAAAGTGGACACATTTTGAATATTTTTGAAACCACTTTTCCAAAAATTCAAAAATTCTCTGTACGGTCATTCGTAGTATGAAAAAATTTAAACAATTTATCTCAATGACTTCTTTCATAATATCAAAAATTACCAGAGTTATATCATTTACAAAATTCCAAAGAACACACGAAAATGAACATTTTAGACCAAATAACTCACGATATGAAAAGAAGTCAAGAGAAGAAAAATGTTGCTTTTTAAATGCCCTACAAGATAACCATAATAATTTTTTGAATTTTTTTGAAAAATCAAAATTTCATATTTCGACAGCATACAAAATTACGAAAAATAAAAAAATTACATTTTTCGGCCAAACTATGCAAAATACGCTAAAAAATGAAGAGACCAAAATTGTGCATTTGAAAAAGATCTCCAAATTTGTTATCAACTACTTTTTCATAAATTCTATAGTTTTCGCTCTAATCAAGAAAAATATGATTAACAGTAAAAAACAAAATCTGCCCGCTTCGTGGGCACATTCTAATCACAACTTTTGCTATTTAATTTATTTTTTGCCTCGTGCGCGGGGTTTCAAGAAATTTAATTAATAACTTGTTATTTCTTTATTTTAATACATTCTAATCAGAGAAGGTAGTAGATTTGTGTACAATTTGTCCCCCTCCCAGTTTTTGTTAAAAATTCACATTTTGAGACCCCTTGAATCCGAAAAACAGGTTTTTACGAATGTGTTAGTCTGTCTGTCTTTATCTGTATGTCTATGAGCACGATATCTTAAAAAAAAATCTATTATATTGGCCTTTGGTACACTCTTTTAGTGTCCTAAGCTTAATGCCAATTGCATTGGTCAGCCATTTTGGATAAAAATTCTAAAAGTGAGCGTATTTTGAAAGTTTATGCGACTACATTTTTTCATGATGTAAAAATTCTCTGTACACTTGTTCATAGTACTTGAAAAGTAAAATGTTAATTTTCGAAAGCCCTACAAGACTATTATAACAACTTTTTTAATTTTTTCGAAACATTGATAATTCAAATTTTGATCCAACAAAAAGTAATACAAAATTATATTTTGTCGTCAAACTATACAAGGTAGGAAAAAAATTATGAGGCAAACATTATGCAACTAAAAAATATCTACAACTTTGTTATTATTCCCGTGTGGAAAAACTTCGTGGCAGTCTTATGTAGAGAGATCGGCTGGCTAGACCGAATCTAGACCGTCTACTTAAGACGGTCTGACAGGGTGCTGGCCTTGGCCCTCTTAGACGGACTCGATTGCCAAAATTTGAAAAATTCATCGAAGCGGTCCGGCTGGACCCCTCTCAGACGGTCTCGGTTGAAAATAGGAAGTGCTATCGTGACAGTGTATGGTTTAATCCTCAGCAGACAGAAATGATTGGGAAAACCTAAAAGAATATTAAAGTTTGCAGGAAAGTTTTGTGTTGAAGTCAGATTTACACATGTCTAGGTTTGTATGCACACTGTTTTTTTGATAATTGTTGAGCAATATAATATCCGCTTATATGAGATAATATTAATTGATTCTTTCTCAAATTGCAACCTAACCTACAAAAGACCAGAGAGGAAGATTTTACACATGTCTTTACATCGTACTGAATCTATTTCTAGCCACATTTTTAATAAAAACGAAGATGGAAAATAATGATTTGAGAAAAATGTTATTATATGTTATGTTAATTGTCGCCTATCCCTCTGCGTCCGTAGGATGGCCATACTTATGACCAATGTCGTGAATTGTCTGCTATTTTGCTATCAACATAGCAGTCAAAATATCCTGCCTTGAAATCACCCAGCACAGTAAGGAAAGAATCCATGTAATAGTATTTAAAACTTAATAAAAAATGGATATCGATCAATGATTTTGTAGGTTATGTTAATTGTCGCGTATCACTCGGCGTCCGTAGGACGGCCGTACTTAGGGCTAATATCGTGAATTGCCTGCTATTTTGTGATCATCATTATATAATAGTTGAACTTAAAGTAAACTAAATTTATTTTCAACAAAACTGAAATATTTCAATTTAATCCTTGCTTGCCACGCATCTATAAAATAACATACTTGCCACACCGGGATAAGTTTCTACCCCAGTGACGAAAACTGTCATAAAACATAAACTACTGAATATTTTAACTTGAAATTTTTTTTACAGCATATTGAAATTCTGATTTAAAAGGTAGTGTACTACCCGTGTGGAAAAATTTCGAGGCGCTGGCCAAGTGCTGGCCAGACCGTCTTGTGTCTGGTCAGACGCTGGACAGACGGTCTAATAGCTTCGCTGGCTAGAAGTGTAACGCCTAAACCATGAGATGGACTAGATTAGACGGCGCTGAACAGCCGCTGATCAGCTCGTCCAGAATAGACGAGCTGATCAGACGCTGGCCAGACGTGCAACGCTTTTACCATCAACAAGGATTAAATTGAAATATTTCAGTTCAAGATTTATCATTTATTCGTTTTTTTGTTGAAAATAAATTTAGTTTACTTTAAGTTCAACTATTATATAATGATGATCACAAAATAGCAGGCAATTCACGATATTAGCCCTAAGTACGGCCGTCCTACGGACGCCGAGTGATACGTGACAATTAACATAACCTACAAAATCATTGATCGATATCGATTTTTTATCAAGTTTTAAATACTATTACATGGATTCTTTCCTTATTGTGTTGGGTGATTTCAAGGCAAGATATTTTGACTGCTGTGTTGATACCAAAATATCAGACAATTCACGACATTGGTCATAAGTATGGCCATCCTACGGACGCAGAGGGATAGGCGACAATTAACATCACATATAATAACATTTTTCTCAAATCATTATTGTCCATCTTCGTTCTTATTAAAAACGTGGCTAGAAATAGATTCAGTACGATGTAAAGACATATATAAAATCTACTTCTCTGGTCTTTTGTAGGTTAGGTTGCAATTTGAGAAAGAATCAATTAGTCTTATCTCATATAAGTGTACATTATATTGCTCAACAATTATCAAAAAAACAGTGTATATACAAACCTAGACATGTGTCAATCTGAATTCAACACAAAACTTTCCTGCAAACTTTAATATTTTTTTAGGTTTTCCCAATCATTTCTGTCTGTTGAGGATTACACCATACACTGTCACGATATTACTTCCTATTTTAAACCGAGACCGTCTGAGAGGGGTCCAGCCAGATCGCTTCGATGAATCTTTGAAATTTTTGCAATCGAGTCCGTCTAAGAGGTCCAAGGCCAGCACCCTGTCAGACCGTCTTAAGTAGACGGTCTAGATTTGGTCTAGCCAGCCGATCTCTCTACATAAGACTGCCACGAAATTTTTCCACACGGGTATCTGTGAAGTTCTGATACATTTTTCCCTCCTCTTCTGTACGGTCCAATCTAGACCATCGCGTGGTAAAAGCGTTACACGTCTGGCCAGCGTCTGATCAGTTCGTCTATTCTGGACGAGCTGATCGGCGGCTGGTCAGCGTCGTCTAATCTAGTCCATCTCATAGTTTAGGCGTTACGCTTCTGGCCAGCGGCGCTATTAGACCGTCTGTCCAGCGTCTGATCAGGCACAAGACGGTCTGGCCAGCGCTTGGCCAGCGCCCCGAAATTTTGCCACACGGTGGGACAATGAAATTTCACCTGTTTTAATACCAATGCAAGTTACGAATTATAGTAATATACATGTATGTAAATAATATGAAATTTCAGGGTTAAACTCGAGTGCGAAGCACGAGATACGTGATGAGAATGTGTTCGTTAAAGCCGAAGGAGCTTTAACAATAGAGAATTCACAATCATTATGTTACTGTTGTCGATACTTTTACCTTTAGTTTTAAATAGTCTGTGCAGAAAAGTCGAGCGCGTAGTGCGAAGTAAAAACATTATCGAGCGGAAGATAAATATATTGTCGAACGCGAAAACTAGTAGTCGCGCGCCCTAGGCGCAAGCAAACTAGCGATCGCAGCGAGCCGGGCGCGTAGCGCGCGATGAGAATGTTCCGCGAAACACGCAGATTTTTTATAAACATTTTTAACCTAAAAACGTTATAAGCATCATAAAATTTATTATATTAATCTTTTTAGTTGAAAATTTTTCTATGCGGTGTAAAATTAACTTTTTTCTTGATAAATTATATTTTCGGAACATATTTATGATAGACAACAAACAAGATTAGGTTTCTAACAAAAAAGAAGGATTTTCAACGAAATACATTAATTTTCGACCTATGAAAGATAAAATTCTAACCAAAAATATAATATTGAAATTGTCAATTAAAAAAGTAATTTTTATTTGAAAAAATCCAATTTTCTTAAATAAATATGAATTTTCAATTAACTAGTTTAAGTTTGAACCAAATATTTGAATTTTTAACAAAAAATATAAATATTAAACTAAATGGTTAAATTTAAACTAAAAATATAAGTTTTAAGCAGAAAACGTAATGCCTACCGAATACTTTACGCTATTCACATAATAATTGAATAGAATAATTTTAATTGAAATGAAAATAACATATTGATAGTTCACATAATAACATAATAATAGTTCCCAATATAATTTTGAAACAAACAGTTGCATTTTAACCAAAAAGAATAAATTTTGAATGAAACAAATCAACTTAAAAGATTATTTTTAAACCCGCATGATTAATTTGATAGAAATGGAATAATCACATTTTTAACCAAGGAAGTGAATCTTAAGAAATATTAATTTTTAACTGATTAGTTCAACTCTAAAAAAGTGGGTTAATTTCTAACTTAAAAAGATCATGTTTAAATTAAATAGTTAAATTTTCAATTAAATAGTTGAGTTTTATAGCAAAATGTTAATATTCTACCATAAAACACGAGTTTTCATCAAAATACATTAATTTACAACAAAATGTTGAATTTTAAATCAAAAAGGACGAATTATATACATAACGATTAAAATTTAATACCAAAATATTATTATTCAACCAAATATTTGATTTTCTACTAAAAAGTTACATTTTCATAAAAATAGTTTAATTTTTAATCAAAAATTTAATTTTAAATTTAATAGTTTAATTTTCTACCAAAGTTTTGAATCCTAAAAAAAATCAGGTTAATGTAGGCTTAAGCAGTTGGATTTTTCACCAAAGAAATGTATGCATTATCTATGAAAAAGACCAATTTTTAACAAAATAGATAAATTGTCCGCCAGAAAAGATCCATTTTCAATTTAAAATATCAATTTTTAAGCAAGAAAGTGGCAGTTACGTTTTTAGTTAAGGAAATTAATTCTCAAACAAAATTTTTTAAAAATTTCAACAAAACACACAGAGCGACCGGGAAAAGAGCTGCCACTGCTTTTGACACGAGCGGTTAGTGTCAAAATAAAAAAATTTGGAATAGCAAGAGCCAGAGTTGTCAACGCAGTGACCGCTCGATAATTCTCACGAGCCGCTCGTGCTAATGGCAACAGCAGTGCGAGCTCGGTAAGTGTTGCGCTTATCCCGGCCAGTTCTTGGGATTGGCAACAATCTCTCGTGTTAATTTTCAATAGCGCGTGGTGTCAAATAGCTCTAACGTTAAGTGAAAATCACGCTTGTCGCTCGACTCATTCGCCGCAATACCGAATGCTGAAAGTATTAAGGGAATACGTGACATGATCAAATGTAGTTTTATCATTTAACCGGAAATTTAGAAAACAGAAATTTATGCAACTGTTTAAAAATGTAAGAGACTGTTCGAATTAAATTTTTAGATTTCAGTTGTTCATATTAAAATTCAACTTTTAATGACTTTTTTAGTAAACGAACTCATAAAGTGCGCTCAGATCATTTTAATTTTCGCAATACAATCTGAAGAAAATATTTTTGAACAGAACTTTCAAATTAATAAAGAATATTATTGTTTTAAGCATAAAAAAGTTTAAAAGATTTTTGAGGTTAAATGTGATGAAAAATTATATACTTTGATGTTATAAACAATTACGATGTGCATATGCAGGTTCATTCATCTCGATCAGCTGATGCTGCTCACAGCACAGTTGGTATATTGCGGCGAATGAGTTGAGCGATAAGCGCGGTTGTCACTAAACATTAGAGCTATTTTACATCACGCGATATTGAAAATTAACACGAGAGATTGTTGCCAAGCCCAAGAACGGGCCGTGCTAAGCGCAACACTTACCAAGCTCGCGCTGCTGTTGCCATTAGCACGAGCGGCTGTGTGAATTTACGGGCGGGCAATGTGTTGGCAACTGTGGCTAGTGCTATGAAAAAAATAATTATTTTAACACTAACCGCTCGTGCCAGAGTTTCTCCGTGCAGTTACATTTTCAATAAGGAGTTTTTTTTACTCAGAAGATTAACTTTCTAAAAATGGAATAGTTAAATTTTAACCAAGGAGACGAACCTAGAACCAAAAAAATTATTTTGTAACAAAATAATTCAATTTAAAGCCAAATAACTGAACTTCTGGTAAAAAAGATTACTTTTTAAACTAATTTGCAGTTAGATACTACAATTTTGAACCAGACGACATAAATTCCGAACCAAAAATATGATAGAAGACTCTTAAATCAAAAGCAGTTAATTTTTCTTTTTGGTATCTATAAAGTTACTTCGAATTTAAGTGGAAAAACGAAAAAAGAGTAAATTTTTGAAAAATAGGGAGAGAAAAAGAATTCTTTATGATGTATCCTCAGGAAACCTATTTAATGTTATCTTAGCGTTACTTCCACTGACCCTCGCCCCACCCCTGATAGCTACCGTATTTTTGATTACGAGCCCCTCGCTCTCAACAAAATTAATTTCGTAGTTTATTTATGGTTTCTTGGGACGTAGGACGATATTTGAGTATTAATTTTCTTGAAAAAAATATATATATTACATAATTCTTACTTAAAAAAAAAATTTGCATTTTTAGAGCCTTTTTCTGGTCTATTGAAATCAATGGATGGGGTCGAATGTCAGCCTTCAAGATCAAACTCAACTTTTGAAAAACCGGCTGAAATCAGGAGGATGTTTTCTACAGTTTTCCTCTCCCCTAACCAATGTTCAAAAAAATGTGAGTGATTCTAATAAATTAGAACACAATAGCGGATTATCATTGCTTTTGATGAAATTCATACAGTGATTCTAAGCCCACCTTAATAAAAGAAAATTTCTTGTCGTCTGTCGGTATATTTACTCATGCTAAAGGACTTAAATGATACTTTAGCCACTATGACGACCCGCGGACAGACCTCTCTTTTACTGGGATTTTAAAATAGAAACTAAAAAGGCGTAGTACAATGGGTTTTAACCACAGTACTACGGAACTTTAATCAAAGATATTTGTTTTAATGAACCAGACTCATAAGACAATAATAATGATTCTGCTGTGGTTCCTTTATTTTTTTTTGCATGACATGATTATATGACATGTTTTTGGGGCAAAATTTTCAAAAAATTTTCTTTTGTTTTTTGATCAGACTAGTTATACGGAATAATCCGGAATACAAGGCAATCACAATTTATTATTGCTGCTCGTAATTCTTAGGATAAAAACTCCAATTATATTACTCTTTGTAATTCGCTTTGATTCTACCTCAATTCTATGGGTACAGTGAATTTAAAGAGGCAATGCGACCACTCGAACTACGTACGTCACTCCAAGATGTTTACTCGCGTGCACAACCTTTTTCAGGGGTCAAACCAATCCAGCTCGACCTCGCATTTCCTTCCCTTCTTTCCATTCGTGCATATTCACTTGTAAATCCGCTTTTACTAATTCTGAAAAGAAGACTATCAAGAGAATTGAATCTGCAATTCATAAAGAGTCCTGGAAAAGAAGAACAAAAAAAGTAATTTTGAAAAACGAAATCAAATCTCTTATCATTAATTTAAGATTGAAATGAAATCCGCTTCCTTATGAATAATTTTATGCATCGAAATGATTCAAATTTAATGGGATAAAAACTAAACAATTCAGAAATTTATTTATTAATAAATAGAAATTAAATTAAAGAAAGGAGGAAGAACTGGATTGAAATATTTGAGATCTGTGTGTTTGATGAGTAACTTCCTCAGATGAGTTTCACCGCAAAATCATGCGGCATTCTGTGGTTAATGATTAGTTAACAAATGCGCTTAGAATGAAAGAAAGGCTTTGCGGATAACCAGAAAGACAAATGATAAGTATGTAAAGAAAAGCAATTTATATCAGCAGTGATTTTCAAAAGCAGAGGTATCTTTAGATGTTCTAAAATTGCAGTTTTTCTATACAATAAGCATAAATTGTATAATAAATACGAACATGGTTTAAATTTATTAAATTTTAATTTATCCTCAATCTCAATAGTATTCAGAATGCGTCTACAAACCGGGAAACCCGGGAAAGTGTGGATTTATCTGTTAACAAAGATTTCGGATTTTCTGCAGCATCCATTTTTCTGCAAAATGTTTAAATATATAGGATTTCTCTTTTATTGATGGAAATAAATGATATTTCAAACATTTTGAGGCCATATTGTAATTTTTTAACCT
This sequence comes from Belonocnema kinseyi, assembly GCF_010883055.1. NCBI lineage: Eukaryota > Metazoa > Arthropoda > Insecta > Hymenoptera > Cynipidae > Belonocnema > Belonocnema kinseyi. Next base: position 53,159,234 of record NC_046664.1, read on the forward strand.
TCTCATTTTTTAAAAAAGGTGAGAAAAAATAAAAATATAGAGAAAAACTTAAAATATCATAATTTACTAAGTGTTTACAGTACAAACTATCCATAGAGATAATAAAAAAATATCGATACCGACGCAATACAATTTCTCAAAAATTATCAAAAGATTTAGAAATATTTTGGAGACTAGATTTTTGAAAATGTAGAAAAAAGCTTTTTAAGAATTTTGTGAGATTCCAAGAGAAGAAGACTTTTTTTCAAGTTTCTAGGAAAAATTTCAACTGATTTTTTTATTTAGAAGGCGAATTTAAAGGGAAAAATTGCAAAATTTTAAAATAAGTTGAAATGATTCCTTAGAATTTTAAAAAGGAATATAGAAGATTTCAAAGCGAAATCTTTTTATTGCGTAAGATTGCAAAATTGTAGAAAAAAACGCTTCAGATTGATTGATATTAGGAAGGTTAAAAACGATTTATAAATAATTTAAAACTTTCGAACATTTTAAAAAGTCTCAAACAAAATGTAGAAATTAGAAGATTTCGAACAAAAATATAAGCAACTTCTTAAGAATTTGAACTGAATTTTTTATTCTGAAAAAATTATTTAAAGAGAATAATTTTAAAAATTTTGAAAGGTTTTAAAAACTGTCACAACATAATCTGGAAGATTATACTAAAATTTTCTTAACCATGCAGACTTTTTTTGTTCAGAGAAAATAAAAATAATTTTAAAAGATACTTAGAAGGTTTAAGAGCTTTTAAATGATTTCCTAAAGTTTCGAAAAAGAATTTAGAAGATCTTAGAACCAAAATTTGCAATTTTGCAAGATTAGAAAATTTTAGGTTCAAGTTGAGCAAAATTAAGTTATATTTATAAGGTTTGAGAAGTTTAAAAAATAATTGAAAACTTTGATTTCTGAAGATTTCCAACAAAAAGTTTGGAGGGTTATCAAGAATTTTGAAAGGTTTCAATAAAATACAAAGATTTCTTTGGATTTCTAGGGACATATTATGTCTCGGTTGGCAAACAGATTTGACGCCTATTAAAATTAAACAATTCGAACTCTAAAGCTGAAAATTTTTCTATTTGAAGTACTAAGAATAAACTATAAATTCAAGAACTCAAAGTAAAACTCTTGAATTTTAAAATGTTTAAATTGAAGTTTCAAAGTTTTTAAATTGAAAATGTTTGTATTTGAATGCTCAATAATTGGCACATGTAAAATGGAAGGTGCTAATACATTCCAATTAAAACAAGTTTAAATAAAATGTAGACAAACTGCAAAATTAAGAATTTTTAACTTTTATATATGATAGTGTTCAAAGATTTAGATTCAATTAAAAAAATGTAAATTCATGTTATCATTTTTAATCTTCTAGAACAGAATCAAACAAGTACCTTTAAAATTTTCAAGATTTTATTATTTCATACAATTTTGAGCTGGAAACATTGAAAATTTAATCATTCATATTTGTTCAACTGAACTCTTTGTAAATTATAAGTTATATTATTTTTATTTTAAATATTTAAAACATCATTCAATGATCTTTAAAATTTTATTTCCAGATCTTGATCTTGATCTTGATCTTGATCAGAAGTAGTGTTAAATGTTTTCAAATTTCGAATTATTTTTCAAATTTTTTCAGAACTTATCAATATTTTTGTAAATAATAAATGTTCAATGATGAATCTTTTTATCCAAAATTTTTAACTGCAAAAGCTTTTAATTTTTATTTGCTTAAGTTTCCAAGTCTGCATTTTGAATTTGTTTAAATTAAAAATGTAAGCCCAAAAATTAAAATCTAAGATGGAACATTTTTAAACTAAAAATTTGCGAATTACGATTTGTAAAGTGAATGGTATTATAATTGAAAAATATAATAATTCAACAAATTGTTTGTAAACAAAATCTGACTTGTTTTTCAAGTGAATAACGTAAAGCAGCTAGCTAATACCTGGTTAATAATTTGAAAAGTATTTCCTAAGTTATTAAAACTCAACATGGGTGCGTTGAAAAACCATTTGAGCTCAAAAGTTTACATTTATTTCGGCGAAAAACATTAATTATCGTAAATTCTCGAAAATAAAATCGATTGAGAATTTACAGAAGTCCTCCTGAGGTAAGTTACCGCCTTTTGAATTCTGAATCAGCTGGCTATTACCCTGCTAGAACGATTGCCAGCAACATTTCGTATCTCCTGTTTTTTCTATAATTCCCTTAACATAATCTTCCCTACTTTCCTTCTCATTTCCCCATCTCCTTACTTTTTCTACTTCCTCTCCTCTCACTGCCCCTTATGTTAAAAAATTACGATTAAAGTTTCATTTGTGCTTCTGGTTAAAGGAGATATGATTTTTAGAACTGAAAAAAATCAGAAAATAACTAGAAATTTGGTGATTGAAAATTTTTAAGAAACCCTGGTTCAGAAAAATTGTCTCCTCAATTTCAATTTATAATTTAAATTGCCTTAAAGATGAAATCGCGGATGAAAGTGTAAGGCACTTCAAACGTTAAAATCGTATCTATAAGAAAGCTAAATTCGGCTCGTAAATTGGGATCGATATGCTTTCACTTTTTGTATCTTACGTAAGAAGTTTTTTTCTGAGATGATTTTATTACGCGTTTAGAGCAGATAATTTGCGAATTCCGGCATCACGTCCTAGGTTGGACTCAAGAAACGACCGTGGCATAGAACTTGCGTGCAGAGAGAAGGCACAGCGCTTTCCTTTCGGGGGCGGAGGGACAGAAGGCGCGGCTTCTGTCAGCTAGGATTAAAGACAGTTTAAAGGCCAAAGTGTGGCTCTACATTTACCACAAAACGAACTAGAACAGACGAGAAAATAGAGAAACAGTTCACCTCAAATTACGAGCTAGAGAAGCGAACCTGAAAAAAGTTTGTTCACGATCACCCTTACCTAGGACAAGAATCAGGAACTAGATTCTTATAAAAGAAAAAGTTTTCAATTGGAGAAAATCTTGAAGGTATTAATTCTTTTCAAATATTAATTTGTTATTATTATTATTTATTTAAAAAGAAAGATACAAGAATATACAAAACACAAAGACAATAATCTGCTTGAACATTTGCTTTAAGTTTCTAACACCTGAGCAAAAATGATGCAAATATGAACAGGTAGCTATTTCGCTTAAGGAAATTAATTTGTATTAAAAATAAAAATTAATTTATCAATGTTCTATTTCGAGCTGTTTATCAATGTTTGCAGAATAAATAATTTAATTAAATAATTTGTTTCAAAACATATTTTAAATACTTTTTAGTTTTATTTTTAAGTTAAAAAGATTAATTTTCCACCAAAGCTTTAAATTTTTAACTACAATGAATAAACTCAAATTAGAATAGTTAAAATGGCAGAAAAATAAATGTTAAAAATAGCGAATTTTAAACAAAAAATTTCTTTTCATCCAAAGATATGATTTTTTAACCAAAAATAAAACAATTAAGTTTTCAGTTAAAAAAACAATTCTCAAACAAAAAAATGGATTATCAATCAAATAATTAATTGTTAAACTAAAGGGGATAAATTTACGAACCAAACATATAATTTCACAATATGTAGTAATAAAAGGAAATTAAAAAAGAAAAGTTCAGACAAATCAATGAATTTTCAATTGAAAAGGAATAAATTGTCAACCGAAAAAATTAGTTTTTAATCAGAATGATGAATTTTCAAACAAAAATATGAGTTTCCGACCAAAAAGTAGATTTTTTAATTTCAACAATGAATTTTCTATAGGTAAATTTTTTTTTTACTAAACAGATAATTTTTGAAAGGAAAAGATCACATTTCTTCATAAACCAAATAAATGAATTTCAAACTAAAAAGAGAAATTTTCTAGTAAAAATATAGTAGGATCAATTTTACCATTTCCAACTGAGTAGTTCAATTTTCTACCAAAGATGATGAATTCTCGACGTAAAAGATGATATATTTCAACCACAAAAATTATTTTAATTTTATAACAAAAATAGTTGAATTCAATAAAAAAAGATAAATTATCTACAAAATGGTTTAAATCCTCAAGTAAAACATTTAATTTTCAAACAAATAGTGGCGATTTTGAACCATAATCACAAAATAATTTCAACTTTCATTTATCGAAAATTTCCTAACTTTGTCAGGTTTTCCCTGACATTCCCTGATTTTCAGGAATTACCTGACCTGTAACAATTCCTTAATTTAAAACAAGCAAATGCTTATTTCTCTCTAGAATGTTTTTGTAAAAATATGTGCAATAATTATAATATATATTCGTTTAAAAATAACTGCTTTAAATTTTCTTTAATGTTCTATAAATGTTCTACTATAGCTTGAATGCTCAACATATTCTTCATAGCATTTTCTTAACATAAATTGATATAATTTATATTTATCTTATATTTATATTGATACTTATATAACATAATTTTTTGTTTGTTTAGATTCGTATCGGGATTAGTTATGTCGTGATGTTAACTTCTGTTGGGCTTGACGAAAATGAAGCGAACTTTTTATTATCTGCGAAAACAATGTTGGATAAATGGCGAGTTAATCCATCACATTAACGAGCAAGATAGTTTGTTATGATCCAAATAAAAGCAATTTGATTCCGCTGAACTAGAGGATATTTAAAGATTTTAATTCTAACAAAAATTCTAAATGTCAATAGATAATTATCGATGATTACGGAAATTGTCTAATTACTGAAATGATCATTTAAAAAAGATGCAATAGTAATTACTACTTAACTAAAAAATGACAATTACGCCAAATAGCAGAAGCTCATTGAAGTAGTCTGCGAAAATAAATATGCTTTTTCTGATACACAGGGTTGTCCAAATTGCAATCCACTTCAAATTGTTTAGACAAAATAAGGATATACAATAATTTTAAATAATGTTGTGGAACAAGATCACGAAAGTCCTTCATACATTAGAACAATATTAACTTTAGATTATTCACAGTCCTTCTCAATGAAAAATCAAAACCGTGCAAATCGTTTATTCATAAAAGTAAGCAATATCTATTCAAGTATCTTGTTTGGAATAAAAACGGCAGGTGCTAAATTTATACAAGCCTTGAATTGAGCTCTTGGAAATTACCTTTCGAAGTATTTCCGATCTTTATTGATGACGTTCTTTATGGAGCGTTGCGCTTTTTACATAGGTAAGCATATAATGCAATTAATCTTTTGACCGACGAACGCCTCCAGGAGGCTCTCTTACGTGCATCTTGCATTGTCAGCGATATGCGTTCGCGGAGTGGTACACGGTACCTATGCTACCGTGAAACAATGCAACAAAAGGTCATTTATAGTCCTAACGAGCGAACCCGCAGGTTGTACTGCTTAATAGATCAGTCGGGCATTTTTTTGTATTACTTTAATATTCAACAAAGTGAGAAATGGAAATAGTTAAATTCCATTTCTAAAATTTAAATTAACCTAACTTCAGTTATTTACGACAAAAAATTAGTGGCAGCAGTGATGGATATTCACTCAAAGATATCCCATAGTGAACGAGCACACTTAATTAAATAATTTAATTAAACAGCCTCAATTAAGTTGACTCAGAGGGATATTTACCAAAAATGTCCTATTGTAAAAAACCATTTAACAGGAGAACACGCAGCAGGCTGAATTAAGTAGGGTTGTCAGTGACTCCCTGCTGTAAAGGCTAAGAGCAAATCACAGATATTCAACCAGAACCGAGGATCAATAAGTCATCAATCAAGCCAAGCAGTTTTGGATCGAGGTCGTGAAAAGAAGAGAAGAAAAAGGTATTTGAATAATTGAAAAATATTTGTTTGCAACGTTTTTTACGAATTCGCATAAGGCTAGGCGAACGTGCCTAGAGCTTTAGATGACAACTGGAGTGGTTTAATTATAGGGAAATAAACGCGCATATAAGTTCTTCAGAATCCGAACCGTCGACGACAATTACCGAGATTTTAGAAAATAAAGACATTTTTCATACCGTGAAAAACATGTCACGAGAAAACTCTCCTTCTAGAACCACTAATACTAATGATCCACTACAACAAATCCTATGCAAATTAGAAAGGATCGAGACTAGACTCAGTGTTTTAGAAAATTGCAGAAGTAGCATCGCCCAGTCAAATATGCGAGAAGATCAAGACATAAGTGATGACGAGGATGAAAATCGCGCAGCGGAAGTGGGATATAATTTTGTTGAAACTTTTAAATTAGTTCCTGAATTTAAAGGGACAGGAGTTGAAAAATTCGTTTAATTAATTAGGTGAGCTAAGAAGAAAACTAAGAAAAATGAACGTGGAATTCTATTAGATGCAATTATTGTTCAAAAATTAACTGGTCGTGCAGCAGGTTGCGTTCGCGTAAACGGTGTCGATACGTACGGAGAATTATTTGACAAATTGCGATTATTATTTGGAGATAGGGAAACTCGAAACTCGTTACAAAAACAACCCGATTTATTAATTATAAGACGAACTGAACGTTTAGATAGTTTTATATCAAGATTCATGAAAATTCAAGTCAAGATACGACAAATCATTGATAATATGAATGTCCAACCAACTGAAATAAATTTAAGAAACGATATTGAAACGAGAAATTCTGTGAAATCATTTTTTGCGAAGATTACGTGAAGAATACGAAATTAAAATTCGACCACAAAATCCGAAAACACTAAATGAGGCTTTTAACGTGGCATCAGAAGTAGAAATCGGGTTACGCGAAAAAATAAGGTACCAGCAACCTAGTAGTGATAACCAAAAATCTCAAGCTATAGCGAAAACAGACTTTAAATCAGATATTTGAAATGAAAGACTTGGAGTGATTTGTAATCACTGTAAAATTCCGGGGCATTACGAAGATAAATGTTGTTTAAAACAAAAACGCTTTCCTCCAAAATAAGGACCTCGAAATTTTCAGTCAACTGCCTCGTCAAGCAGACCTCCAGATCAAGTGCACTGGAACTAGGTGAATTTATAAGAGGAACACCCGTCGACGCTAACAGATGACCCATTACAAAACCAAGACACCGATCAGATACTCCATTTGATTAGCTAAAATTTTATTGACAAGAAACGAGAAAAGTGAAAGAAAAATACGCGGTTGAGCCAAAAATTTACAATAAACTATGCACATTTCAAGTGGTTGATGACAACATGGCATTTCCTGGATCAGGAATATTAGGTATGAACTTTTTATCAGAATTAGGATTCGCAGTTGACTTCGAAAAGGGAATTATTCAGGAACTTTTATCAAAAACTCGGTGATCACATATAAAAGGGGGAAAGCATGAAATGCAAGAGATTATTACTCTATATAATGATATTTTTCCGAATTAACCCATCACAAAATACGGCTTGACAACGATGATCCTATTCATAACAAACAATATAGATAGCCTCACATGCTTCAAGAGGAAATTAAAACCCAAATAAAAGATGTGCTTCGATTAGGGATACTAAAGGATTCAATTTCACCATGTAATTCGTCACTGTGGGTAGAACCCAAATAAAAGGACGCACCTGAAAAAGTCAAATAGTCTCTTGTAATTGACTATAGAAAATTAAACAAAAAGAGTATAACTGACAATTACCCGTTAACGATAGTCGGCGAAGTAATAAATCAGTTAGGGAATTCTAAATACTTTTTTTCCTTTTGATCTTGCGAGTGGATTCCATGAAATAGGAATGCATCCTAAAGATTAAGAAAAGACAGCCTTTAGTACAAGAGACGGACACGACGAGTATACCAGAATGCCTTTTGAGCTGGAAAAAGCACCTCCAACATTCCCGGGGATGATGAACAATGGATTAAAAGGTTTGATAGGAAACGGATGTTTCGTTTATATGGAATACATCGTCGTTTACGGAAAAGCATTAAAAGAACACAACGATAATCTCAAAAAATTATTTCAACGGTTAAGGCAAATCAATCTCAAATAACAACCCGATAAGTGCGACTATCTTAGACCAGAACTCGAATACTTACGGAAAGTTATAACAGCTGACGGAATAAAACCTAAGCCTGAAAGAATTGTCGAAGTAAAGAATTACCCCAAACTGAAAAATTAAAAAATTAAAAAAAAAAAAAACAGTTTTTTGGACTTGTGGGCTAGTATAGAAAATTCATTAAAATCTTTTCAGCGATTGCTAAGCCTTTGACTAGGCTACTAAAAGCTAATGTACTATAAAATTATTTCTTTGATAAACTATAAAATTGCTTGATCACAGCTCTTGTATCAACATATCCGGATTGGAATAGAGAATTTGTTTTAACAACTGATACATCCAATTATGCTATTGGATCAATACTATCACAAGGCCCTATTGGCGCGGATAATCCTTTCTCATATGCATCGAGAACTTTGAATAAAAGCGAAGTGAATTTTACAACGACTGAGAAGAAATTGCTTGCGATTGTGGCGGCAACTAAACACTATCGCCAGTATCTATATGGAAGGGAATTTAAAATTAGTATAGACGATAAACCTTCAATATGGCTTATGAATATAAAAGATCCGTGTTCGAGACTTATGCCATGGAGACTGAAATTACTGGAATTCAAATTTAAAATAATTTATAAAAGTCGAAAGTTAAATACTAACGCGGATGCCCTATCTAGAGTAAAATATGAAAACAGAAATGAAATAAATATTATAAAAGAAATGGATGCTGACGAAATTTTAAGTGAAGGTTATTTGTGATAAAGATAATAGGATCAAGGTGAAGGAAGTCAATAAATTTAATTCTCCGATTAAGGTTAACGAAAAATAAAAACAAAAAATTAAACAACATTAGATCAACCTTGCTCAAGAATACGGACCTAAGAGAATAAAAGAAATTTACATGACACGGTTAACGCCAGACGAGAATAAATTATACATTAGACCAAGCGACAGACCTTTGGATAAAGCTGAATTTTCCAAGATCAATCTCATGGACACCGACAAAATGCGATTTATAACATAAGACATTCACGAACGAGAAATACTGAAACTAGTCGACAACAATTGGGAAGGAGAAGAAATTAACGTATTCATTTACCGACCTCTTGCGTGTTTTAATAAGCAAGATGTAATGAGAGAAGCTCACGAAGGAATTCTAGGAGGACATTATGCTCTTAAATTAACTCTTCAAAAAATTAAAAAACGACACGAACGGCCCATCTTGACGAAAGAGGTGGAGCAATGCATAAAACACTGCGACACTTGTCAACGGAATAAGAATATACACATGCTTTCCTATCAATATACTACACCAGATATTCCTAATAAACCAAATGAAAAACTTTCATTTGTTCTTATGGGACCCTATGGAACTACGGAGAAGGTGAGTATATATATTTTAGTAGTTCAAGATTACTTGACGAGATTTCTGATTATTAAACCGTTACCATACAAATCTTCGAAAGCAGTCGTACAAACACTGTGGACAACGTTTTTAAGGATTCATGGTAAACCAAGAATTATTTAAATTGACAATAGGACAGAATTCGCATCCTGGAAATTCGATAACTTGATGACAAAATGAGAAATTAGACATATTTTCAGGTCTAATTATCAACCTCAAAGCAACGGAAAAAGAGGTCACATGCGACCCTAAAAGAATTCATCAGCCATTACGCAATTGAAAAGGAATGGGATGACACTTTATCATATGCAATGTTGACTTATAATTGCATCGTCAACCGACAAACAGGGTACACCGTATGAACTACAAATGGAAAGGAACCTAATACTATTGTCGACGAGAACATTGACACTAGGGATTTAGAAGGTAGGGTAAACAGGGGTATTGCCGAGACTCTTCTATTAAACGACACTGACCAATGAAAATGCTTTTATTGGAATTTCAGAGATATAAAATAAATACATGGAAATGAATAAATATTCTATAATCTATTTGAAATTCCCCCGAAATTTAGAAGAAAATGTATTTCTTGTTTTGTAGTACTTTCAGAGGTTAGATGATTATGTTTTGCAATATAATTTTATAAATATTAGTCTTAAATTTAAGTAGATTTGATCTATTTGAAACATTATTATCATACCTTCAAAACCAGTGAACGACATACGTATCTCTCAGTGAACCAGACCCAACAGAAGGAAGTTTTTTAGGGTATAATACGTATTTTTTTATTGTTGTCCATGTTGCTGTGATTGCTATTTGCTTTCCTTATTTTTATGTCATAGCTTTTCAAGAGTCTTTAATATTCAATATCTTTTTAATTGATTTTGGATTTCCCAACCTCAAAAACTAATCAACGACACCCCCGAATAAATTTGACAAATTCGTGAACTGATGAAATAAACATAACCACACAATATCGAAGGTATTCCTTTTCGCCAAAAACTTAGTCTTTTTTTTTAAACCCCATAATTATACAAAATGATGTTCCTTATTATCTAAAGGAACTATAGTGCATGATATTTCTTACAAATGACTTTCTAATTTCTTTTATATTCAAAATCAATACAATACAATAACAATACTTTGGCAAAGAATAATTATATTACTAGGTACTGCCTGAAAACGGAAAAAATCTGCCCTTTCAAACGAATTCATCTTCTTTACCAGAAAATAAGCATATAAATTAATATTCTCCTTTTTCCATAATTTTTTTTTTAAGGTGTCGGTAATACCCATGTTTACCCTATCATTGAAACTCAACGTCTCACGACAGAAAAAAAATGGCAAATGCTTTGAAGAGAATTGAGTAACATTAAAATCAAAACATTGACCTACTCCCTAAACCTTTACCCAAGATTTACAGAACCGATCTAGTCCTTGTCGGAAACTTCGATCCCAAATAATTTAAAGAATTGTGGAAAGGACGATATAGCCTACTATATGAGACAAACCAAGTTAGCTTTGAAATAAAAGTAGGGATAAACCGTAAATTGTATCATAGGTCCGACATTAAGCCTTATTTTTCGGTTTCAGATGAGGTTAATAATAGTTGTAATAATGGCAGCCCCCCATCACGAGTATTAGAAAGTCGTGTTAAGTATCAACGTTGAGTATCTAGAACATAATCAAGAAACGATCAAAGTAGCTTTAACTACTATAAGTCATATTTGCACCAGAGAAGCTTCTTTATGTAACGCATATGCAAGGATCCAAAAAACGAATAAGCGAATTAGGGATTTCGATCAAAGAATGCAAAACGTAATGTTTATGACAGGTCAATTAAATAGAATAAAACGCGGTCTGTTTGATTTCATCGGCGATATATCAAAAACATTGTTTGGTAACTTAGACGAAAAAGACGCTCAATATTATAACGAAGAACTGTACAAACTCATATCGAATAATGTACAAATCGCTCACATTATTAAAAATTCGGACTAATTAAATATTTAACTGCTTAAAAGATGAATCCCAACTGAGAAGTAACTTAAAATATCAAGCAGCGAAAATAAACTTAGGAAAAGTAGCAAATCTATCTCGAAATAAGGAATGTAATCTAATGATCGACTAAGCTCTATTACAAGTAACTAATACTTCAGACAAACAGGAATATTCATTATCAAAGTTATAAAATATATTAACTGATGGCAAAAGGGGAATAATTCACCTTAACATAATCTTCGCAATTACTGTGTTCAATACATTGCGCGAACAAAAACATGTAATAAATTTTCCTGTGCCTTTGGAAGAACGATATTTCTCTACATTAATCGATATTAGCGAGAGAAAAATTACATTGATAAATCGGAGAGCGTTGATTATTCTTAACATTTCTTTATGGAAACAAAAATTGTACAACTTAATTAGAGCCATAACAATACCTCAGATAGGATGGTTTTATGATTCTCTCATTCTACCAAACAATCACTTGATTATATCAGATCAAACTCAAACCATGTTTATACCTACTTCTGAAACTGAGCTGTTAAATATGAAAAACTTAGGAAAAATGACTATATTAAAAAGAACCCATCCTGATTATTCAACGCAAACGGAAGGCAGCTGTTTAATTGTAATTATGACTAAAATAAAGACAAAAAGTTGCAAACTCAAGTAATAAAATTATTAAACACTCTTTGGATACAGTTAAGGAGTAACCAAGATTGGTTAGCTACAGCACCTGAGGAAGAAATTTAAAGTATAAAGGGTTCTTTTATATTACATTTAGATAGTGAAGGTACTGCGATTACGACTTTAGTAATACTGAGACCAAGCACTAAAATAGATAGTCATATAGAATTGAATGAAATCCTGAGTGCGAAAATAGAAGTACATTTAAATCATACTTTAAATGAACTAGATAAAGAAGAGATTCCGTTAGAACTGATCACCGAAACAAGAATAAGTCCTAAAAATCTGAAGACCCTAGGAACCACCATTGAATAATAATCTTATATACGAGGGTGGATTGATAAGTTTCCGGCCTGACCAAGAAAAACAACGTTTTTAAGAATTTTTTTTTTTATTTCTCAACATAATCTCCTCCAAGGCTG
>NC_046664.1:53171775-53210293 GCF_010883055.1 Belonocnema kinseyi
AAGCTATCTAAGGATGGTACTATAGAACGCCACCTCAAGGTAGGCCTAGTGGCGCCATCTCTTGGTCAGGCCGGAAACTTATCAATCCACCCTCGTACATTGTAGCTTCGGGAATAATGGAAATACCACACCTGTTACCGAGGTACAACCGGAGATATCTATCAGCCTAAAATATTTAAGAAATGTACCTAGACGATAGGTCAGGAGAACCTTTTGAACTTAATAGAAACCCTTAAAGTTCAATATGCATATAATGCAATTAATCTTTTGATCGATGAACGCCTCCAGGAGGCTCTCATACATGCATCTTGCAGTGTCAGCGATATACATTCGCGGAGTAATACAAGGTACCTATGCTACCGTGAGAAACAATGCGACAAAAGGTCAGTTATACTCCTAACGAGCGAGCCGGCAAGTCGTACTGGTTAATAGAGCAGTCGGGCATTTTTTTGTATTACTTTAATATTCAATAAAGTGTGAGATGGAAATGGTTAATTTCAATTTCTGAAATTTAAATAAACCTAACTTTATTTATTGACGACATCTTGTAGTGTGTCGTATTTTTCACAAGCGTATTTTCAATTTCGAAAGATTTTTAAAACGCATGATAAAATGGGATTCATATTAAAGCTGTCAAAAAATTTATATGGGCAACAAAGGGTTCAGAATGGAGTACAGGATATTTTCTATATCGCGCCTCCAAAGAAAAAATGAAGATTTATAATGTTTTTGAGGATTTTTAACCAATATAGATGATTTGTGAAACAATATGCAGGATTTATGAACACTTTTTGAAACCTTCTTAGGGAAAATAAAAAAATTGGACGGTGTGGGTCAGTCAAGGCCTTACGTATGACATTTCTCAATGCAGGGTGAATTTCAAAATGCCTGCGGAAAGGCCTTAATACAATTTTTGTTGACACATGTTTTTTCCATATTTGTCAAACTTTAGCTCATGGATTCGAAAGAAATTGAGGGGCATTGTCAGATATTTATCAATTATTTCTTCAAATTACATATAATTTACCTAAAAATAATTCTAAGTATGAAAATCAATAAAAATAATGCAGCTACGGATGCACATTGTCAGAATTGTGTTTCGTCTAAGTTTTATGTGAAAAGAAACAAAAAGGAACGTAACAAAAGTGTCATTACGTTCTTTTTCGTTTTTTTAATATAAAATACGATTAACACATAATTTTGACATTGTGCTTTCAGAAGCTCATTATGTTTTTATAATTTTTTAGACTAAGATTAGTTTTTAGCCAAATTTTTTTAATTTATCGAAATAATTGGCAAATATCTAAAAATACCCCTTAATTTCGTTCGAATCCCTGCTTTATCTTACGAAGCGAGCAAGTACTAAAAACTTTTGATAAATATTCTATCCTTTCTTGTGCATACAATGAAGTATATCACAAATTCTCTTAATTATTAACTGGACCATATAAAACCACTAATACAATTGAAAAAATGCATATCAACTATATGATGAAATTCAGAGTGCTGTAAAAGGAATTTGTAACAGGGATAATCTTATAAAATATTTTTTAGTGGCTGAAATAAAATAAATATAATACCACGCTGTATGTATTCAGCTTTAACCTAAAAGATTTTAAGCTTGGAATAATAATATTGAGGCAAAATGTAAATTTATGTGAACAGTCAAACATTATTATTTATAGTAGAATCATCTTGTTTGACAAGTGAAAAATGTGGTTATTACGTCATAAAGATTATGAAGATTCGTGGGATGAAATGCGATGAAGAGAATAGCATGTGTTTGCATGCGAATAGAATTTTGATATAAGAATAGATGGCACTGATGATTTCCACTTTGTTGGCCTGTGAAAATTGTTCATGTTATCACAATTTTAAAACTGGGATCTCGCTGAGATCTGAAAAAATAAACTGACGCGGGACCTAAATTAATAAAATTGATATGCCTTGTAAGAGGAAAAATGTTAACACAATTTGTGATTTTTAATTTATTTCTGGATTAGTCTCTTTTTTTCAAACTGACATAGAAGTTTCTGTAATCAATTTTAAAGTCTGGACGAATTTGCTTGGCTCATCATCATTCACCATCTCCGGCACCTGCCATACGACTTCAGATATCGAAAAGAATTATCGAGATATTTATATAGTTTCGAAAAGCCACTGATCAAGTATTTTCTGTTATGCGTAGAGTTTTTCTATCGATATTGTTGATTTCTAGTTTCATGTTTGTTGGAATGGTATCTACACTGATTGATGATAACCGTCTCTGATGATAATACAGATTCCTTTCAAATTAAAATCTATGTTCTGCTCATATTCTATTTTAAGAAAAGTATTTATTTCTGTAGTGAAAAATATCTGTTTGTAAGGATATCAACAGGTTTGATTTGATACTTCTAATTATTGTATTGAGAATAGGCTAACTTGGATACTATAATCTTAAATACGACAGAAAGTGAATTAAAATTCACAGCCTGACATATTAAAGAAAATGATGAAATATCACCTGAAAAGCATGTAAATATTCAAAAGAATAAGAAATAGTGATAGAAACTCTGTTTGTAAGTAACTGAAAATTGAGAATGGGGAAAGTCTTCATATTCTCTCCAGACAGAGTTCGGATGCCTAAGCGAGAGTCACTGATAATTCAAAACCGGAGGACCAAAGTTATAATTGATTCCCGCTTGAATTCTTCGATAAACAAAATTATTTTATGTAATGATTATTATATAATCTACACTTTTTATGATTTTTAATCCAAAATTTACAAGCACTGCAACTCATTCACATCCTCGTACGGTTAAACGCTTTGAAAAAACGCACGGGCTGAGGATTCGAACTTTACTTAGAACTACCTAATCTCTAATAATAACTAACCAATTAACAAATTGATGCATCAAGCTGTTTGAATCATTATAAAAAAAGATCATTCAAGCATTCTGAGGCAGCATCAGATGAAAAATATTTGTGTGCTTCCACATTGCATTTTTTTCAACTAATGTTTTTAGTTACTTTCTCTTAAAATAATTTTTAAACTGAGGAGAAAGCATCAAAATAGTAGCATCAACACTTTCTTTAACCACATAGTCTTGTTTTATTTCACCATAGGTTTATTAATTGTTATTAAGTAAAAATACCCTTAAAAAATTCATGTCTCATGTAGTTAATAACAATTGAAAATTTGGTATAAAACAAACATTTTTAATGCAAGTCTCGATTTCATAAAAATGTTTTTTTTAATATTTGTAGTTAATTCAAGATTTTTTATTTATACGAAACACCTACTGGGAATATTAGTTTTGATCTGAAGAACATCTCATGCCATAGGATTTAAACAAAAATTTCGTAACTTTTAAGGTCTGAAAATTGTCGTTTTTTACAACTATGCATACTTAAAGAGTTTTCCAATTAAGATTTTTGTAACGAAGCGTTCATCATAGGAAATTAAAATAAAATAGTGCTATTGCGTGTTTATATGGGTTGCTGTCCAACTACCTAAAAATGATTTAATTATATATAAAAGACTTCTCAGTAAGTGGAATAGACGATTTACGCTTTTTTATACCAATTTTTTCGCATATCCCATTACGCATACATAATTATAAAAAAAGAAAACTTATGATGATAAAATTTCCGATTCAATGATGCACCTCTTTTATATCCCGGATAATTTTGGGTTATGACCTGTCGTTATCAAGAATAATTATTTTTTCTGTAAATACAGATAAATTCGCAATGAGAAACCTCTAATTTTCATACGATTTATTTTTCCTTCAACGCAGCTGATTTTTAACTCACAAGATACAAATTTTTTGCAGAAATCTGACTGAAAAATGTACTACCTCACGGTTGGTAAACTACTCTATTGTAAACATGAGTATGTAATAATATTATCAATCTAAATAAAAAGTGTTTTGACACAGCAAACAAAGAAATCATATAAAAGCGGTTGGAATACGTATACACAAATTATTTGACTCAATTATCATCGGACGAAATATTAGCAATGAAGTACTGCTCTTACCGTTTTCAATTTTTTCCAATATGAAGAAAATTTTTTATTTGAGTCTTTTAATTATTTCTTTTATTTTATCTGATGCACTTGGGGTTTTCAAAGAAGAAAATATCGGTAAGTTTTTGTTCATAATTTAACAAGTTAAGTGATCTTAAAATTGCAAGAGAGATTCACTACATTAGAAATGAAGATAAAAAATCAGTTTCAAATGAAAAATGTTTAGATTATTGAGTCATTTATTGCTTTAAAGATGGTAACAATTTCAAATTCACTTGATCCTAATTCATGACATAATCACTCTTACAAATGAAAAAGTATTTAATTTTTTCATTTTAAACAATTACTAATGTTCACTATAAAAGGAATGAATAATGCTAAGTTTTTCTCCGGGAATTAATAAAGATTACAAAATAAAATGAGAATTTTTGATCCTCTTGCTGAAAGCAATTTGGTGAATGTTGCATTGCATATCTGCATTTTTGCAGGGAAATCATCAAATCTTCTTATCCGTAAAAAGCGACTGATTGACCGAATACGGCATGAAAATATTCCAATACACATCAGTGATGCTCCCTATGCTGTTAATGTTAGGAAAAATGGAGCTAATCATTGCGGAGGAAGTATATTATCACCATACATAATTTTAACAGCTGCACACTGTCTTATTGATGATAAGGCATATTACGCCGTTTTTTCTGGTTCAAGTCGTTTATTATATGCCACACATCACGCGGTAATAAGATATCTAATGCATCCAAAGTATACTCGTAGTTCTTTCAAGAACGACCTTGTGATGCTGACAATTCTCCCACCTATTGATTTGGTCAATTCTTCTAGTGGAATAATACAACTGCATAATGGAATTATAGCACCACATAGTCTTGCTACACTTAGTGGCTGGGGATGTACCCATGAACCAGGGTGAGATACACTTTATTTTGATTAATACCATTATCCAATTAATGGTTTGATCTAACGTTTTCTTCTGCAAACAATTCCTCCCTGCTTATTTTTTTAACTCCAGCAGATTCATGTTGCACAATGGGTAGGTTTCCTTTGTTACGTAACGTTGCTGTTAACTTTTTGCAACGTTTTTCATATGCCAGCTTATATGTTTCATTCAGAATTCTACTAATATTTCTTACCACCTATCGTGAATTGCTTTGCTCTAGACTTGCTTTCCTATCTCATCTATCTCTATATTATTTACACAGTATTTGTGGTTGATATGTAATTGCCTCTGATGAGTCGGAGAGGAGATGGTTTGAAAATCCAATTTTAAATTGGGCAGTTTTTCAATGCATTGCTTTCGCTGCATAAAATTATTTATAGGAAAGTAGATTTCTTTTTTATCTCGAATAAAAAAATATTTGTTTCCCTATTAATATAGTCAATTTTCTAAAAAGTTTCACCCGAATCTCGTACTTCGATTATAAATAGCTATTAAACAGCAGTAGTGAGTTTTTCTGACACACTATAGGGATCATCTGTAAGCTACGTTACCAATGTTGGGGTATTCTTGACCCCCCCCCCTTCCTCATTGAAAAACTTGGTTTACCCTTTTAACCCCCCACTCCCCACCGAAGGTATCGAAGTAGTTGAATTTTTACGGATTTTACGTGTATTATGCATTTAACGCAGTTCTAATGAATTTTATAGTTGCATAGTTCAGTTCTAAACAAAAAGACGAGGAAAGATGACTTTTCTGTCATGAAGGCTGCATTTTCAATCAAAAAGGATGCATTCTCATTTAAATAGTTAAATTTTCAAGCAAAGACAAAAGACTCAACCTACTACTTAAATTTTTAACCTACAAAAGTAAATTTTCTTTAGGATGGTAGTTTTTAATGAAGAAAGATGAATTTTAACCAAAAATGAAATAGTTTCATTTTTTGCTTGAGAAATTAATTTTCAACCGAAAAAATTGAATTTTCAACGGCTTGAATTCAAATCAAAAGCAGGATTTTTTAACCAAGTAGTTAGTTTTTCAAATGAATACTGCACCTTTCCACAAAATAGTTAAATTTTCAACTAAAACAGACAATTTTCCAACTAACAACC
Organism: Belonocnema kinseyi; assembly: GCF_010883055.1. Taxonomy (NCBI): domain Eukaryota; kingdom Metazoa; phylum Arthropoda; class Insecta; order Hymenoptera; family Cynipidae; genus Belonocnema; species Belonocnema kinseyi. The sequence continues at coordinate 53,177,852 of NC_046664.1, forward strand.
CAGATGAAAAAGTTATATATAGGGGAAGGTGGAGCGCGACGGAATAGGCCGGTAAAATACAATGCTAATATATCTGGAAAAATATTCACACTTCAAGTTTGATAATAATTTATTAAATAAAATAAATTTAATGAGTTGCGCAAAGTGCAAAAAAATTAAAATGTTTTGTTAATTGTATCAAAAATTAAGTACAAATTTTCAGTACTTTAGAATTTAGGATTGGTGTGATTTTCGAGCAAAAAGAAAGTATTAATAATGTTCCCATCCCATTTTCCCTTACAAGAATTTCAAAAAATGAACTTTAAATTTTTCGTTCTTGACATTAGATTTATTTATAAATTATTCGAAAAAGAAAATCGCACATTTAAAATATCCGCGTATGAGGAAAATTTAAAACGGGCAATCGAAAGCATAAGAAACGTTGAGTTAAATTACCGCTAAGCTGAAAGTAAATAAAAAGTTGCGGCATCAAGACTTTGTCACAAAGTTGCTAAATATGTGCAAAATAATAGCAGTGAAACGGTTATCGAAAGAGGTTTAATTTTCAGTTTGTAAATTCTTTATGTTATAACTTATGTTATGGTATAACTTCCTGAATGATAAATATTTTTTAATGTACTTGGGTTCATTTTGAAGCTACTTTTCTACAGTATCATAAAGGATTATTATTTTGTCCATTCACAAATTGACATAAAATGCACTGAAAAAATCCGGTATTTTGATAAATGGTACATCTTGAAAATTGCCTTATCGAATTGCAAGGAATTGAAGTTGTAACAAAAAAGTTGGCTAATTTTGAAAATATCTTATTTGTGCGCAAATCAGAATAAAAATTAAATAAATATATATTTTGAGGAAGCTTCACAGAACCTTCATGATTATATGTTTCATATATCCTACAAAAATATTTTAGTTACTACAAAGAATATTGCAATTTTTTCAACTTTTTCATTGCAGCTTCAAGTCCTTGCAATTTGATTATGCAATTTTCACGATTTGTAATCATAAGCTGTTATAAGGCTGTGAAAAAATAGCATGAAAGTAAGCCCAAGAACATTGAAAAATATTGAATATTAGGAAAGTTATTGAAAATTTAAGAAAACACTGAAATAGACACTATTCTTGCAATATCTATTTGAAAAATAGACAAATGGCCTTCATCCTAGGCTCATTTTCTACATAATTTTGATAGCATTTAATCCTTTAAAGAGGAAAATGTAAGCTTTGACATGTTTAAAATTGAGAGAACTTAATCCATCATTAAAAACGAGATGGAATTAAACTTTCGAGCAGCAGTGTGCGTAGTTTTCAACTAATATGGATATTTTTCTTTAAACTTTATTTTTAGATTAATTTTTTATTGTTTTAAATACCTTTAATGTCATTCATCCTTCCTCTGTCTTAATTCTTTATAGGTTATGTTCTGCTTAAAATACGTATTTTAATATTATATCTTTTCCAGCTGGTGTTCCATGGGATAAATTTTCATTTATTGCTTACTTTTTTCAATTTTCAACATTATTTAGAAATTAAAATTGATATTTCAATTGTTCCGTACTGCCTCACCACGCGCTCTGTTTTACCCGCCGCCTGTTCCATAGCGCCCAACCTAACCTACACTGCTTGGTATTTAATTTCTGAAAAATTAGTTCGCTCCGTTTCCAAAAACATCTGTGCAACTGGTAAATGATAACTTGGAGAGGCTAACATCATTTCGTATGAAACTTAGTGATTTCTTGTTTTGAAAGTTATAGGAGCCTAAATTACATTACAAACTGTAATAATAAATTCTGGAGTTTTGAATTCGTAGGACATATTTTGAAAAATAATAAGTTATTTATTCCTCCTGAAAACTTAGCTAAATGAAGTTAGCCTAATTCTTAAAAAGAACGAAAAGATAGCCTATTCTTCTTAGAACCCATGGATATATTGTGGGCGAAAAACTGATATTTGGCATTTATTCTACTTAGAAAAGTTAATAAAACAAATGAAAATAATTGAAAAAACATTTTTAAAAAACCGTTGCCTTATCCACTATATATAAACTATGTACAACTTTTTCAACTTGGAAATATAAGATTTCAACCAAGAATAGAATGCTTACATTTTTAGCTGAGAAAATTAATTTTTAACAAAAAAAAAGGATTTTCTACCAGTTATATTAAACCAAAAAATACGAACTTTTAGTGAAATAGTTGAATTTTCAGTAAAAAAAATCAACAAAATATTACAATTTTCAATTTCGAAGAATTTTGACAAAAATGATTATTCTTAAACAACAAAATAATTTTTAACAAAGGATTTCAATTTTCATACAATTAGTTGAATTATTTACCAAAAAAAAGGAAATTGAATCAAAACAGATAACTTTTCTGACAAAAAGGAGGACTTTTCATGAAGAGTTTAATTTTTAAACAAAACAAATTTGTCTCTCGAAAGAGAAAAACGAAATTCAACCAAATTGTTAAATTTTAATTTTAAACTAAAAAGATGAATTGAGAACTAAAATTATCAATCTTGAGATTAAATATTAGTTAAAATTTCAGCATAAAAATAATTTTTTTATTAAATTTTCAAGAGGATTTCAGCCAATTAGTTGAAACTTGAACCAAAAAAAAGGTACATTTTATACGTAAAATTTAACAGCTGATTTATTAACCAAAATATGAGTTTAATTTTAAATCATAACTCATTATATTAAACCCAAAAATACAAATTTTTAACAAAATAGTTGCATTCTTAACCAAAAAGAATTCATTTTTAACCATATAGTTGCATTTTCTCAAAAAAAAAACAATTTTCATCCAAACAGTTGAATTTTCAGCAAAAAGAAAAAATTCTTCACCAACAATGGAATCGTTAATTTTTCATTAAAAGAAGTTGATTTTTAAACAAAAAAGGAATTATTAACAGCATATTTAAATTTGCAGTCAAATAGATGAATCTTTAGCAAAAATTTTGAATCTTCAACCAATTAGAATGCATTTTTAAAAAATTATTTTGACTTTTAAACAATTAGTTCAATTTTTTACTAAGAAAGATAAATTCTGAACGAAAACTGTAATAATTGATCTTTCATCCATAAAATATGTAAATTTTATAGTAAAAACGGTTAAATTTAACAGAAAAAAAGTTGAAAGAAATGGTTAAATGCTTAACTAAAGCAGATTTCTTTTCAACCGAATAGTTTCATTTTTAAAAACAAAACCAAAAAATTATTCTCGAACAAAATGGTTGTGTTTCAAACAAAATATAATTTTTATTCTCTCTAACAACGTTTCTATAGATTTAGCTAGTTCCGACTCCCAATTTTAAAAGATTTACAACTTTCTAGTATCCCCACATTTACGTAGTTCAAGTTTTTCTCGAAACTTAATGTTTGTTTACTTTTAAAAAAATGTAGGAGATTTTTTGTAAAGCTCAGTTTAAAAGTTTTTCACATCTAGACGGTCATGTCTTGGATTTGGCATCACGGGCATACGATAGTTGCTATTCATCCAATCGTTGCTATTATTTTTGTCAAATTTCGGGTTTAAATTGATCAACTGACATTTATTGTGTTATTAGTATTTTTAAGGTAGTTCTGCCGAAATCGGACCCTACTTACAAATTGTCTAAAATTTTTAAAATATGTAGAAAATGTTTTTATCTAAGAATGCACACTTTTTTTTTAGCTTAATCGTCTGTTTCGAAAGTCAAATATTATCAATTATGTTCAGTAGTTTTTGCATGGTTCTCCTGTAAGTGACATAAGCAACCACCATATTCTAAAGTCTATTATGAAACGAAGCTTATCATTGGGCTAAAAAACTACAGATATATAGAACAATATTTCGGGAGTTGTATTTTTAACAATCAATATTATTGTGCGGTTAATATAAAAGATATAACGTGGAAAAGAATAATATTTCTGTTCTCTCGTGGTACATGGCGGAGGTAGGCAGTGACGATGTGTCAATACTGTTGCAATCTTTTTATTTATTTTGGCTCCACACATAGCTGCAACAGCCTTCAGATGTGTATCCAGCACTTTCTTATAACTAACTTTCCCTTTGTGCTTTAGTTGTGTCGATATTTTGACAATACTTAATTGCGATTAGAACTGTAAAAACAATTTTCTCCAAAAATGAAATTATAACGTTGCCACTATCATCGCCTTACCAACTGTTATTGTAAATGTGTGTATTTCTGTATAGGGCGCTTCTACGAGAGTGCACAAAAACCATTCAAATTTTTTCCCGAATTGTTCGAAGAGAACATGTCATTTCTAACATCTGTCTGAGCGTAAACTTTTGAATGTTATTGGTGTGTGACAACTACCTAAATACAGATTTTTCTAAAAGTCTATAATTTCAGAATGCCATGCGCAGGTTCTATCGAACTGCGATCAATCGAAGTGCCACTAATCAGCAAAGCGGAATGTAGAAAGGCCTATCCACGGCCCAGAGGTTGGATTACTAATAAGGAGATTTGTACTCTTGACAAAAGTGGTAATAAAGGCAGTGGCTTGGGTGATTCTGGTGATCCTTTAGTCGTCAATGGTCAGCTGCTTGGTGTTATGGCTTGGAGTAGAGGGTTGGCAGATGGAAAAAGTCCTGATGTTTATATCAACTTGTCTCACCCTTTATACAGAAACTGGATCCTTGCATATCTTAGGCACCTTCAGTTTCATACCTCAACATGAATCTGCTTATAACTGATAATTTCAAATTAGGATCTGAATTATCCAGAAATGACACATTTAGTTACTTCATTTTGATGGGTTTAAATAATATTGCAAGATAAAAGAAACGATGCATACAACAAAGAATAGAATAACACAAAGGGTAATTTAATAAGAGCAAGAATAACATTGTAAGGTTTCAATGATTCACCATTAAAGGTTTAAGCGAAGCCTTTGATTATTCATCAACATAACTTTGACTTTGAAAATGTTTTTGATTTTAAATGAGCTAAAGAAATACACTGTCATAAACTAATCTTCATGGAACTGTTTTACATAGTGAAAAATACAAACAATGAAAGCTTTAGAACCGATGTTTACGGTTTGAGTCATCCTTCAACTAACTGATTTTATAATTATTAGAGACCTTTAAAAAAATGACAATAGTAATTTAATACTATTCTCACATTTACATGTTGTAATATAAATATTATGTGATTGCTCTCTCTGAAATATCTGTGTTAATTCAAGTAGGAGTAAGACATAGCATGGTTGTTACGTTACCTACTATCAACGCAATGCTAACGTATCTCGACTTATACTAACCAACCTTGGCACCTTACTCTGTACTTGGAAAATTATTTATCTTCACTTTGTCTGCGGGATGGTTTGGATGCATAAACAATTTTGACATCTCTTGTGTTTTTTATTAGGATTTTAATTATATCTGCCCTGAATATGGAGTATAAACAATTAATTTAACTCAAAAAGTGTTTATGGCTAGCCTCAAATTACACTTAAAAGAAGTTCTTTTTTCCACTTATTGAAACATTATTAACAATACGCAGAACAACGCTTTCCACGAACGAAAGGTAATATTTTATGTTCGAATATTAGCCATAATCTGTGTATAACTTTAGACATATTTGAAATCCTCATAAAATACTACTCTTAAATCTTTCATCACAAAAAATAGGGTTCTCAATTTGGAAAACTGTAAACCCAAAAATGCAACCTCTTTAATATGTCAAACATCTTCACTCCAAATTATAAGATTCTATCTTGGAAGATGCATACTGAAAAGATCTATAAATCCCATATAAATTCTATGGGAAATACAAGAACTCTCAACTTTATAAAACCTTTTAATTCGCAGGAGCCGCAATCGAATTTTTCTATTCGGATGCCCTGTAATATATTATACTTCTTCTGAAAATGTTCAGATCTAAGATTGATATGAAATTTTTATGAAGGGATTGTTGTTGCTCTTTATATTTGATTTTATTGGAAATTGTATATTTAAATACGAACCTCTTTCTCAAGGATTAATAAAATACTGAAGAAATGAATTTCATAGAATGCAATACGTGTATTATGGAAAATTCTTTGATTTTCTTCATTATCCGAATGGATCTCTGTAGGTCTCATCATTTCTGGGTTAATATTGCATTTAAAAAAATATATTTTCATGTTACTGAACTTTGTTTATTTTTTAATTCTATATGATCAATAGAAGGAAAACTTTACAGCAAACTTTTATAATGTAATATCTTGAAATTTCTTTTTCAATAAATTATTATATGCTCAATTATATATAGCAAAAGAAATGATATTACACAATCACATTAATAAATCTTTTTAGAGAATGCGATTTTTAATGTAATTAGAGGTCGAAATCGTAAAAATGTATTCTCTAAACCTATAAATACATACAAGTATCTGCACCCATAAATCGCGTCTGATCATTATTAGTAAGTGCAAATAAAGTTTTATTTAAAGGACAACTGAGAGGCATTAATTCATTTGCCAAATTGTATTCAGAGTAGTTTGGCTACATAAAATGTGTTTTATGAAGAGGAAAATGATGAAAAAAATTTACTTGTGTCTTTTAAATATTTGTGCACTTCTTCAGAAAGGATTTGGAACTTTATGAGAAAATAATATTGGTGAGGGAAATAATAGCATTTTCAGTCATTTGTTCTAGCAAACCTTTTATACATTAATTGTTATTTTAAGAAGAATGACATGTTCTTGTAACTACTAATTATAATGTATTTGTTTTGTTCTTGAAGAAAAATCATCGAATCTGCACGTCCGTAAAAAACGTCTAATTGACTTTTCGGTGGGCCGAATTTTTCCAGCAAGGCTTCAGGATTTCCCCTTCGATGGTTCAAATTAAAAAAATAGACATCAAACATTTTATCAGCAGCCCACTGCTTCAGTCGAGACCTTAATGCAACGTAATAAAAACTTAGTAACACATGATGGACATGGTGTAGGGCCAGGTGACCTTTGTTTTATATGTGGCTGGGGATACACCAACAATGGACGGTAAGAAACACTAAATATAATACCGAAATACTAAAAAAAATTTTACAGGTCTAGTGAATCCAAAATGAAGTTTTTCCAAAAAATATTGGATAGAGGGTGTCGGATAGAGTTGGTTAGGATGTTTTGGGATTGAAGTAGGTGTTATACAAAAATTAATTTAAAAATATTAAATCAAGTATAAAATTTGGAGTGTAAAGAAATATTTAATCAGGAAACAAAAGTTCGTATTTGATTTTATATTTACCTTTGTCCAAAATGTAATACTTCCAAACTATACCGTCTCTCCCCTATTTAGAAATGATTTTATAGATTTAGGTTGACTTTTGATGCACACCATAATAACTATTCGGAAAATGCATTTAATCCTTTCAAAGTATATATGGTAAACTTATAAGTGATACTGAAAATTCGTAATATCATTAACAATTAGTTATTGTACTTCTAGAACAATAGTAATTCGTAATAATCGCCTTCGACATAGATGTCTCTTTTATAAAATAGAAGAACAAAAGTGACTCTTCAAAGCACTATTTTGCTAACGCTCTGAAAATATTAATTAAAGAAAAAAATTTATTTGATATTAAAGATAAAAGCAAAGCATGGGATAACTAGAAGTAGATCGGAGGATCGGATCAGTGAATTATCTTTCAAAATGTTTCGAATGAAGCCTAATTTTAATAAGATTTATTAATTTTTAAAGAAAAAAGTACTGAGATAAAGAAAGTTTTCTATATAAAAAAGCGTCTTATAGTTGGAATATCATTCTTAGGTGGTAAAATAAACGAATCTGCTGAGAAACGCCTTTTTTTGTAGAGGCGCCTTCTTAAAGAATTTGTTTATCATAATTTTTTGTAACAACACGCAGTGCTTTTAAATGTCAATAAATATAGTTTAATTCCACAATTGCATAAAAATAAACAATTTTCTGCAACCCGCGCTGAACCACCATATTCATACATTTTTGAGGCCACTGAAATCGAATCCGGTATCAGTTTGACTCCCTCAGGGCAATTTAAGGTCAAAATGGAGAGAACCATTAGATCGGAGAAAATGTATACTATCAGGCGTTTACGGTGTCGCCGAATCCGAATCCGGGGTCAGATTGACGCCATAAGGGTCAAAATGAAAAAAATGCAATTGAATAGGCATGAACCACTAGTTTAATACATTTTTGAGTTTCCTAAATCTTAATCCTATGTCAGTCTTATCTTATCAGGTCGGCATTAAGGTCATCATGAGGTCAAAATTCAGAAAACCATATAATTGGAGAAAACCTCTACTCTTAGACGTTTTTTGAGTAGCTGAATCTAAATTCGAGGTTAGTTCGACCTCATAAGTTTGATTCCATGAATTCGTAAATTTTGAATTTAGCATGACCTTCATCACGACCTGATTGGGTAAAAATGACCCATAATTCGGTTTAGCAAACCCTTAAAAGCTTAATAAAGTATTGGTTTACGACAATTCAATGGGTTTTTTTCTCATTTTGACCTTTACTTGAATTTGATTTTGATCTGATGGGGTAAAAATGACCCCGTATTCGGATTCAGCTACCATAAAAACGTCTGAGAGTAGATGTTTTCAATGTTCCGATGGTTTTATTCATTTTGACCTTCACTTGACCATGATCCTGACCTGATGGGGTACAACTCACCCCAGATTCGAATTCAGAGACCCCAAAAAGGCTTGTTTTTTCTTCGATCCAATGGTTTTCTTCAATCTTATGGTTTGCTTCATTTTGACCTTAAATTGACTTTGCTCCTGAAATGATCGTGTCAACCTGACTCGGATTCGGATTAAACGACGTCAAAAATGTGTACACACGGTGGTTTAGCTCCGGTTGCAGAATTTTGTTTTGTGCGGCTCTCTTATTAATTATTAAAGGTTAAATAAATGATTACACTAAAACAATTAATTCTCTATATCTACAAGCACTTAATAAATGAATTTTCTTATTGATTATTGTTAATTACAATAAGAAATTCTGTCACGTGTAAATTACTGTAAGTTAAATTGTTACATATATGAGTGAAATAAACGATTGCGCTAAAAAATAAATGTTCTATATCACAAGCATTTTTAAAATAAATTTGTTTATGATATTTGTTTATGATCTTTGTTTATAACCATTTAAAATTTAAAGTGTCAATAGACCCTGTTAAAGTATTATTTTTCATGAACTTCGTATGTTTTCCTTCAAATTTAGTTATTATTAAGGGTGAAATAAACAATCTTGATAAAAAAAGACACTTTCTGTAGCTCAAAATGCATATGTAATGAATTTGTTTGATCGGAATTGTTTACAACAATGAGAAACGTAAAACTGTCAATATATCCAGCTAAATAATTATTTTCAAGGATAAAATCAACCCTTTTACAAGAAAATGAATATTCTATATTTCAAAGTGCTTGTTTGATTAATTTGTTAATGACAATGCTTTACCTTAACAGTTGCGTTAATAAACAAGTAGTTAACGAAAGTTTAATTTTTAATATAAAGTTCAAACAAGAACGATGAATCTTAAACCAGATGATTGGATTTTTGACTAAAAAAACCAATATTCATTTAAATAGTTGAAGCCTCACAAGAGAATGAATTTTTGATAGACGGAATTAATTTTCTAACTAAAAACACGAATTTTTAACGTAATACAAAAATTTTCAATAAATTAGTTGAACTTTCATCTGATAAAGGATAAATTTCAAACCAAAAATGGAATAATTAAATTATTAGATAAAATGATTTATTTTAAATTAAAAGAAAAGGAAGTTCAAGAAAAAAGATAAATTCACAATCACAGAGGGAAATGCAATTATATGAGTTTTTAACAAAGCACAGTGAAACATGGAGACTTTGCCGATTTTGGGGCATGCGGTGGTGGGGGAAAATTTAAGAGAGTTCCGCTACAGTTGAAAGCGTTTTGTTTATTCACCCTTGAATAACCACCTTACAATCCCCGCAGCTCCTTTTACTCCTACCTGAGGTGCGGTGGAGCGTCAATTCTCGGAAGGGATATATCTAGGGGCATTATATTCGAGTTGGACTGTAGTTAAACTTTTTCAAAGTAGTTTCGCTGCAAACCACGAATTAAAACAGAATAATATTCAAATAAGCAGTCCATCTTTAATTAAATAGAATTATTTGTTAACCAACGAGATATATTTTCAGTCCCTTCTCAACTAACGTTGGAATCGATTGTGTTACGAGCGTAAAGTGCGCATGTTTACAGTTGAAGGCGTGTTAAAATTACGTGATCGAAATTGTGCATAAATAGTTTCTTCTTGTAAAGTGCAAGTGGATAATTCATGGGAGAGTTTCGCTCAGAAGCAGCCTCCAAAGAAAGATGAATAAAAAGCCAAATTAATCCCAAAGTGCATATGCACCGAAAAATCTTCACCAAGTCAACAAACTACCCTTTAAACATAGCTATGTAGCAGCTACAGTCAGAGATCAATTTCAAAAAAAGGACGACGCTTCAATAATTCATTACATATCAGATATTCCTATTTTCTAATATACCTGTGAAGCTAGAAAGCTGGTAACGCCAAGTAAGATCAGATTTGTTACAAAAGTCTTAGGTAATAGAGTTTGCATATACTTGGATCGCAAACAAACAGTTGACTACCTTACCAGCAAGCATACAAGTACTGACATGAGAAATAAAACTCTGGAACTATGACCTTTACTAATAAAATTCAAACGACTCATCTTATCTAATGTGTTTCCAGTGATTCCACATGATCTTTTTACCGGCGATCTTGAAAAATTAAGTATTAAAACACACTCGTCCATGAGCTTTATCAAAGTTGATATGTCCAATCCAAGATATGCTTTTATCCTCAACTTCAGAAAATAAATTTATATCCACCCTGAAAATGAACTAAAAGTACCAGAATCTCTTCAAATAAACTGATGGATCTGTCTCCAGTATACCAAAATCTTCATTCAAAACCTACGAACATCATGTACCCTGGTGAAACAAAGAAATAGGAAAAACTACCAGGAAGAAAGGCATGCGTATAATGTGTCTAAAAAACGCAAGTTCGAGGAAAATAAAATTAAGCTGAAAAAAACCCATCATGGAGAAAAATGAACAAAATCCAAGATTCTTCATCCAACTTACAAATAACGCTCTGCTAAAAGAAGATCATTATTCAATTATATCGGATCCTATAGATATGGTCAATGAAATTGCAAACGCCTTTGCAAAAAACTCTATTGATTCAAATTACAACCCTTTATTCCTAAATTTCAAAAAAGAAAACTACAACCAAATGTATTTCTAAAAAATGGCCCAAACAAAGACTTGATCTACTTTCTCTTCTTGTTGAACGTTACAAGCTATTGACCTATTGCCTAGAGATGCACTATATGCACACCAATAGAGAAAATTATTAACAAACGATGAAGATAGTATCTGGAAATTACAAAAAATTCGCTGCAAACCAAATTGTAATTTAAAAAAACAGAAGTACTCTTGATACATCAATAAATCCATAAGCAGGTATCTACGGTGCCCTCATAAAATATCATCATCTCCTCACTGTCTGCGTTGATATAGAAAAGGCTTATTTAATGATCTGAAGAAATCGAATTATCCAAGGGTTATCAAACCAAAATGTAAGGATTGATAAACAATGTCGTTCCAGATAGATACATGCAAGTGAAAGTAAATGGATAGCTTTCGAAAAAAGTAGAACTTCAAATTAGTGTTCCTCAAGGGCAGTACTCAGTGTATCACAGTTTCTAGTATCCTTTAATGATGTCAACGAATGCTTTACAAACCCAGGTAAAAGCAGTTAGTTCCCAGATGACATAACGCTTTCTGCAAAGGAAAGAATCTTCACACTACAGAAAATTTCAACAATTAGGAACTGGCGGTTACGAACTACATAACCATTTTTATAATTAATTTTCAACAAGAATTTTACAATGAAACCGCACATTAAAAACTCAAGGAGGTCTGCAAATATATATTGAATATTATTAAATCTCTAGGGGGAAGAAACTGCGGTACTGGTGAAAACCCCTCATTATTACATAAAAGGCAATAGTGAGATCCAAAATAAATTATGGTTGAGTAGTTTACAACGCTGTCAGACCTAGCGTTTCAAGTAAAGTTAAAAAATAAATTTTTTCTGAAAGATGATCTACTCTCTTTGCTCCATTGGAAATTGAATCATAAAACTTGCGATTGCCGGTTGGGTGCTTTTCAGTAAACCTATTAGAGAGATTGAAAGAAGAATCTTATTTCTGAAATACACGCCATCTGAAGCCAGGTCTTACATTTAACATACGAGTAATTTAAAGGAGTCTGCATTTTCATCAGAGACAGTTACAATCAATCAGTGTAGATATCATTCCACAATCCGTGAAAATAGAAATGAACACTATCGATCAAGTTAACTCTTCAAATAACAGTAACGATTTAACGTCATCAACGTCATTTCTCACATTTATTCAGAAGTGGCGTTAGGTATTTTCGGTTATTTGAAGAGTTAACTTGATCGATAGTATTGATTTCTATTTTCACGGATTCTGGAATATCTACACTGATTTATGGTAACTATCTCTAAAGATAATACAGATTCCTTCAAATTCGGTAAACTATCCCCAATTCATAATGCAGGACTTAGATTGGCATTGGTAGCTTTCTGTTTCAGTCATTCTGTTTCTGTGTCCCATTCAAAGAAAACCACCAAGAGAAATATGAGCCCACACCCCTTCTACGTTAGAATAGAAAAAGAATTAAAACATGAATATCTAAAAAAATTTTAATTGTTCAAAGAAGATCTCATGTATATTCTTCTTTGAAATGGAGTCTGCCTAACATAAGATTGAAACTACAGGAATTAACAAAACCTCAAACCAATCCTACTAAATACAGAGCTGCCTTCGTGAAAATGACTTTGAATCTTCCCACCTATGTATATATATTTCGGATGGATCAAAGACGAGTACAGGAACCGGATACAGTGTAACCACTCCTCAAAAAAATCTACAGTTCAAGCTGCCTGGAGTGTACTAAATCTTCTAATGTGAAACGTAAGCTATACTGGAAGCTCTGGAATACACTCAAAAGACAAACACAAATTTACAATTTTATCTGACTCTCTTAGTGATATCAAATCTATTTAAAATTACATAAAATTCGATTACATTGTTTAAGCAATTCGGGAATTATTTTCAACATTTTATTACCTGGGAAAAGAAATAAAACTTTTCTGAATTCCATCACATATATGAATTAAAGGAAATAAGGAAGCAGATAAGCTATCGAAGTCCACCTGCACCCTTCCCAAACTTGATAAACTTGGAAGAGACAAACCGCAAGACTTAAGCAAAACCTTGAGTGAAACTACCTATCGAGATCTGGAAACACCTCCTACGACAAAACTTTATGAAATAAAAAGTCACATCCTTAAAAACAGCAGCATCCTGTTAGAAAACTGTGACAACTAGATTGAGACTTAGAATCTACTAAATGAGAATAATTTGAAGTAAATCTAATCGTCAAACATCATGTGATTGAATGTCCAAAATACTATAACTTGAGAATAATACATCAGCTACCTAATGAAATAAAGAAGATGTTTAACGACCCAGCAACGTTTCAGCAACTTTTAAATTTTCTTCAAGAAATAAATCTCAAGCACCAAATTTCGCTTGTGTGATGAGCAGTGTTAGCAAGGACAAATAATGATATTTATTAACATACAGAAATAATGTAAACAACTATTAATTAAAGTCTTCGCTAATGACCATGTAGTTAATGCAACCTTAAACATCTAAATAAAAAAAGATTGGTTTTTACAATGTGGTATTTAAGTCATTTATGTATAATCAAGTAAATTGCAATCGAAAAAGATTTTAATCGTGAAAATTGTCGTATTTTGACATTTAAAACTTAAAAAATATACAATTTTTATTATAAAATGTGTAGAAAATTGAATTTTTCATCTACGATTCTTAATGTTCGACATTATCAGACTATCTAAGCAATTTAAAAATATTGTGAAAGAGTGAAATAATAAATCAAATGGAGTACTTTTATATGGAAAAACTATTTTTTATTTTATTAATTTTTAAATAATTATGTAATGGTTTGGATTCGAAAATTCTCCAATTCGGTAATATTAAAAACTGCAAACAACTTCATTATTCCTGAATTTTCGAAATCAGGGATTTGAATTTTTCAATTTTATAATTTCAGGAATTTTCTAGTTCAAATATTTTATTTTTCAAGAACTTTAAAGTGTCGATAATCTCATTTTTCGGGGATTTTTAGTTGTCCTATTCTGCAAAATTTTAAAAATTGTTTCTAAACCTTTATAGCTTTTCTTTAAACATTATTTTTTCAAAATGAATTTTTTTTTATTTTTCAATAATCTACATTATGTTTTGAATTTAAAAAAATTTTTTAATTGCTTTCATTTTTCTTACAATTTCTTTTTTTAGTTTTTTTTACCATTTTTTTAATTTTAAAATAATTTTTTCTTCAAAAATTTTTTTTAAATAAGCAAATATTTTAACTTTTTGAACGAATCTGGAAATAAAATTTGCATTCTCTTACAAACATTCCAAATTTTTATAAAGCTTTAAATTTTTATTTCAAAATCTACTAAAACACAGACATTGTAAACATTTTTTCTTGGAATTTGGAAAAATGTGCTGATTTTTTAAATTTTCTCCTAAAATTAATTAACCAAACGAACATATTTCTTTTCTTTAGCACCGTCGGAAAAAGTTTTTATTCTCTTAAATATATGAATTTTTCTACCATTTTTTTATCTTGCAAAATTAAAAAATATTACATTCTGTTTTAAAATTCTAGGAAATAATGTATAATGTTTTGACAACGTTACCAAATTTAAAAAAAATTCATTTTACCTAAAGTTTTCTATGGTTTTGTTTACAGAAAGCTTAAATTATTAATTATGCCAATTTTGTGTTTTTTAACTATCTTGAGGTGGCTTTCGAACTACACATAAATAAGGAAAGTTTTTCGCAATAAAATAAATAGTGGTGTTTTTTTTGTTTAAACATAACTAATTTTATCAAAAGTACTTTCACAAAATCAACAAATTATGTCTTTATTAACAAAATACAAACAAACCAAAAAACAATTTTGTTGGCATTTAAAAAATGTCTAACTTGTTATGTAGATATGAAAAATTCACAATCATTTTTTAATTGCGTTGCCCAAAAGTGATTTATAATAATTTTTTAAATCGCCGGTTAGCCTAATAGGATAAATAAACTTATACACATAGCTCGAAAAACGTAATATATGGCCAAACCCTTAGGGGAGACGGGACGGTAGAAAAACCCGAAAAACAAAATTCCCGATATTGGAAAATTCGAGAAAAATAAAATTTCCGATAGCGTAAAACTTCCGAATTATAAAATTCGAAAATCATAAGTTGCACGAATCACAAAATTCCCGAATACAATATTACCGAATCGGAAAATTTCTTAAAAATTATATTCCTAACAGTTTATGATATCAAATTTGAAAATTCCCGGAAGACAATTTCCGAATTATAAAATATCCGAACTAGAAAATTCACGAATTGAAGCAATTTATGCTTTATACTTTAGAAAATTAATAAAATAATTACAATATACATTATATTACAATTAAAAATTTTCTATTAAAAAGAATGTAATTGCTTACATTCAGGAATTTTTTAATTCATATATTGTATAAGTCGGCAATCCTTTAATGGTAATTTGAAAATTCAGTAATATTATAAATTGTCGAGAATTTTATCAGTCGTGAATTGTCCAATTCAGTAAGATTATAAGCTGTTCGAATTTTGTTATTCGGGAATTGTTCAATTCTGGAATTTTATTATTCGGATATTTTATTATTTTGAAATTTTATTATTCGAGAAGTTTACTTTTCGGAATTTTTCAGTCGTCCCGGAGAGACTACCCTACATTCGATAATTAATGATTCTACAGTAGATAATCATTAATTGAAAATTCAAATGTATGTAAAATAATTTATTTAATGTAATTAATGGTTGAGACACGATACGTGTGAATATAATAAACTTATAATTGATAACTTTACTATATTTGTGCTTATAAATGGTGATTATTTAATTTAAGATCATTATTTATTGTAGGGTCGTTTTCTCTATATTATAATTACTGAAATTAATAAAATAGAAAAAAATCAATCTTCCAAGTATATGTTTTGCTGTGAGCTACTGATTCCTCACACAACCTCCTTTCTTTTACAAAATATAGAATCAACTCAGCTTCTCAATTGCCGGTTGCGACCTTTTCTCGTCTCTCCCTTTCATTCTTCACGAGAAGTTAGTTCGCGGGGGGATCCACATTAGGCTCACCGCTTTTATGGCAGTCGATTCCGGTGACAGCGGTGCAGGTGCAGTTAAGGTGGAGTAGTAAAATCCCTCTTTCCATGTTTTTTTCTCCCATTCTTCCCTTTTCTCTGTCTACCCATCATCACCCACGTACTATATAACACGACCTTACCTACTGACTGAAACTGATTTTTTTTCGATTGTTGAGAAAAATGTTATTTAGAGGTGGCGCCACCCCATTAAATTTATCACGTATTTCCTACCAGGAAAAAAACACTTTTGTGAATTTCATTCAGAATCGAAAATGTTAGGTAAATCGACTTAAAAATCCACGATTCTCTTCACAATTTGCTATAGAATATGAATAAATAATGACTTTTAAAATATCATTCGTATAAGTATATTTCATCGGGCCCCAAAACCTCTATTAGTGAAAAAATGAGCCTTGTAAGATTTTTGGAGCCAATTATGATTTTTTGCAGTTTTTAAAATATAAATTGATCCACATATATAAAGTTTCACTTTCTACTGATAAGTATATGCTTGAATAAATTATTTAAACAATTTATTATAGTTTTTCGCACTTTTCTCTTAGAATAGACGAGGAAAGTCGCGGGTTTTCCCAATTTTTCAACTTGTAATCAGCTTTATAATTAGAGCGAAATAAACATTAAATAAATTTAAACATATACACTTGTTTAAGCAATTAATTATTATTTATACTAATATTTTCCTAGAATTATACTAGAAAGTTTTAGTTTTTTAATTTTTTACTTTTCTCAACTTTTTAATTAGAACTATGTTGTAATGAATTAAATTCAACAAAATAATTGTCCCAACAATTTCTTATTATTTTTAATAATATTCTTTTTATATAATGTTGCAAAGTTGCGGGTTTTCTGAAATATTCTTCTTTTTGTCCACTTTTCACCTAGAGCGAGGTAGAAATCAATACAATTTAACTAAATAATTATTTAAACATATAATAATTATTTATAATTCCTCTTTCTTTTGTTTGAATATTTTTTTAAAAATAAAACAGAGATTTTAAATACTTTTCAAATTATTCATATATGGATCATAATAAATGTGAATTTTCTTTGAACTAGTTAATAAGAGCCTTTTTGTTAAAATTAATATTAAAATGCATTATCTGTTACTCATTTAAGTGTTATGGAATGAGTCCAAGATGATTTTTCAAAACGGAACATCTAAGAATTGCAGAAAAATCGGAAAGTTTCTAGAATTAGTTCAAGAAAAGATAGTTATAAACAATGAATAATTGTTTCAAGAATTATATTTGTTAAACTGCATTACTTATTTCTTCGCTCTAACTAAAAGGTTGACAAGAAAGTGAAAACTTTAGAAAAAAAACCCAAACTATTCAGCATTAATATAAAAGCACATAGTTATAAACATTAAACATTTCTTTATATAATTATGTTTGTTGAATTAAATTATTTATCACCACATTGTCAGTGAGAAGTGAACAAAAATTTGAAAAATTCAGAAAAACCCACAACTATTAAGATTAGATATAGAAGAAGATAGCCGGAAACAATAATAATTTATTCGGGCATTGATTTACGTTAAATTGAATTCACTATTGGCTTCCTTTGACTGAAAAATGGATAATAAGTTGAAAAGTTACAGAAAAAACTGCAACTTTCTAGCAGCATTCTAAAAGGATATTTTTATAAATAATAAAAATTGTTTAAACATATATTAATGTTATATTTAATTCATTTTTGGTTTCCTTTCACTGCAAAGTTGATAATAAGTTTAAAAATTCATTAAAACCAGCTACTTTTTAACTCTATTCTAAGAGAAAAATTGCAAAAGGGTAGTAAATAGTTTAAGCAATTTATTTAATAATATAATTATCATTATAAAGTAGTATATTATGTATTGTAAGCAATTTTTATTTAAAAAAAAAAAGACCGCTAAAAAGTCATAATTAGCAGCCAATACCAGCAAAAACCCATTTTTCACATATGGGGTTTTTTGTCACCATATAAAACGGACTTATGGGGATGATATTTAGAAAGAAATTGTTTATCCTTATTTGATGGCTAATTTTAAAGATAGATGTTGAGCTTCAACTCGATTTACCTAACATTGATGATTCGGAATAAAATTTATGAAGAAAAAATTCATAAAAATTTGGACCACCCTAGTTTACATATTACGTGACACTTTAAAGGGGAGGGGAAGTCATTAAAATTCGTGTTGATACATTGAAGACATTTTAAAACGGTAAAGTTCAATTTCCGAATAAAAAGTTTATTTTTAGCCAAGAGTGATAAACTTTCAAAAAAGCAGTTCAAATTTCAACAAAAAAGTTGACTTCAAGAAAATAGTTGAATTTTCGACGAAATAATTAAAATTTCAAACAAATAGTTGAACTTTACACAAAATAACTGCATTTTTCTAACGTATGAAGATGAATTTTTTCACAAAAAAGACTGAAGTTTCCATTGGAACCCATTTTTGGTTCCAAAGGAGCTGCAACCAAAATGAACCCCACTTGCTGAAAAGGAAACCAAAACGATAAATCAGCTCTAAATGATACCACACTTGGAGTTCTATAGGATCTCAATTGTAATTAAGCCTATTTCTGAAGAACCTACTTTTCGCTTTGCTCACTTGGATATAATGTTTAATTATTAACAAAATATTTACCTTGAAGCACACATGTAATCGAATTCTGAAGGACATAACTTAATGAAGATAATAAAAAAAAATACCACAATTAAAATAGATATAATGACTTGATAAATATCATTTGCAGGTTCTGTAGCAAAGTTGTCAACCTGAAGGCATATTAATATACAAGAAACTTTTCGTCTCAAATCATCGGTCGATAACTGTAAATCGATTCCTAACTTACCAGCCCTACTTTGCAAGTGTTTGGTTTGCGAATGGTACTTTATGTTCTTTTCAAGAGCGCTCTAAACGAACCCTTTTGGCTCTCTACAGGTATCTATTGGAGCTCAACTTCTAAATGATACCAACTTTTATTCGAGCTGCAACTTTAGTGAACACCCAGTTTTTTCTATGGTAACACGAAAAAATTATTTTCTACCAAGAAGATCAACTTTCTACAAAAATACGAATTTTCAAAGAAATATATCAATTGTAAATGAAATAGTTTCATTTCGAAACAAAATTATAAGATTAATTTATTGCGAAAATATAGATGAATTTTTAACATAATAGTTAAGTTCTGAAGCTAAAAAATCATAGGTTTTAGAAAACGAACGATTTTTAACCGGAAAAGAGGAACTTTGAACTTTAAATTTTCAGTTTAAAAAATTATAAAAAAAAATTTTAATCTGTTGAATTTAACAAGAAAAGACAAGTTTTCCACGAATTAGTTAAATCCTTAAACAAAAGGATGATTTTTTAACAAATAAGATTAATTTTCTAATACACTGAATAAAATTTCTAGTAAGTATTATACTAAGCTTAATCAGTCGGAGGAAATAATTAATCCTACTGCTTTGTTATTTATGGATAAATTAATTCTTAGTTAGGTTGACTACTTAAACCATTAAAGAAAAAAGAAGTTATTTTAACCAAATTCTTAGTAAATCTAACTAAAAAAGGAGTGAAAATTATATTTTGAATATTTTTCTTTGTTAACTAAAATTATATATGTAGTCAAACTAAAAAATTAGCCGCTCACAAATAAGAAAGCAGTTGATATATCTTTTTTCTGCAACTAAGTGAACTTATTGAACATACAACAACAAAAATTTCATCAAAATACATGATTTTTTTACGAAATAGTTGAATTTTCAACTTATAAAGAAAAAATTCTCACCCAAAAATGTAATGGCTACATTTTCAGATGAAAATATAGTTTTCTACAACAAAAAAAGAAATTCCAACACAACAGTTAAATTTACAATTAAATACTTAAACTTTTAATCAAAAGCACAAGTTAAAAAAAAAAGTAAATTTCCATTAAAATAGTTTCATTTTTCACCAAATCGTTAAGTTTGCAAAGCAACACGCACAATTTTTCTGCAAAAAATTTATATTTTTAATGAAAAAGTTAATTCACAACCAAAGTGTGAAATTTTCAACTATACTGATGAAACTTAAATCCACAAAAAAAAGATTTTTTACAAAGTAATTTAACTCTAAACTAAGCAGTTGGTTTCTCAACAAAAAAATTAATTTATAGCAAAATATGTAATAATTATTATTTCAATGAAAAAATATTTTAATAATAAATCAAAACCAGTCGAATCCAACGAAAAAGATAAATGTTTAGCGAAATGATTGAATCATAACCCAAAGCAGATTAATTTTCCACCAAGCACTGAACAAAATTCCTGGAGAATTATCAACTAAGTTTATTTAGTTGGAGTAAATAGTTAATCCAACTGCTTTCTTATTCTTCGGTAACTAAATTTCTTAGCGAGCTTCACTTCTCAAACGATTTAAGTTAATTAAGGAAAATATATGTGTGCCTTAGGGAACTTAGATGAGTAGTTGGAATATCTGTTTTCATTTTTCTACATTTTTGAGTTAGATTAACTAAAAACTTAGTTAAAATAAATAATTATTTAGTTGATGCAACTTTGAAAATCAGTTAAAAGATATTCCAAATTATTACTGTTATTCTAACTACTCATCTTTATTCCATAAGACCCTAGTGTAGTTTTCTTAGTTAACTTAGATGGTTGAAGTAGTCAACCCGACAAAGAATTTAATTATCTACAAATAAGAAAGCAGGGATCAAGAAGATTAATATTGTACCAAAGAAGACGAATTTTCAACAAAATACATAAATTTTTAACTAACAATGGAGTAGTTACATTGTCAGCGAAGAAAATTAATTCTCAGCCAAAAATACGAAGTTTTAGTAGAATAGTAAAAAGTTCAACTAAAAAGTGAAATTTGCAACCAAAGAGCTGCAACTTCAACAAAAAAAATGAATTTTTGGCAAAGTGATTGAAGTTTCTAGTAAGTAATTGAATTTTTGACGACAAAGATGATTTTGTAATTAAACAGTTGAATTTTCAACCAAATAATTAAATTTGAAATCAAATAGTAGAATTTTAATCCAAACCAGATGAATTCCGACATAAAAATATTATAAGCAGACTTTTCAACAAACAAAAAATAAAGTTTATGTAAAAACAGTTGTATTTTCTTACTGGATTTTATTAATTCAGTTTACATTTTAGTGAAAAATCCTCACGAGTTTGAAAGAATTCCACGCATTTTTAAGCGATTTTAAACATTTTCATAAATCTCGCATGATTTCGAAATATTTCACAAAATTTCAAGGATTTCAGCATATTAATCAATAGATACTTTTAGGAATTCCCTATGATTTTAAATGATTTTAAGAAATTTGGAACATTTCAAGCTATTACAAGGATTTCCACTGTTATTAAGGGTTTTTAAGAGATTTCAAAATTTCATCAATTGTTTTCACGGATTTAAAAAGATTTCGTAAAATTTTCAAACATTTAATGGAATTTTATAGGAATACTGAATATTATAAAAAAATTAAGAGGTTTATAAATGTTTCGGGATTTCCAAAGATTTTAAAGGATTTCGTCTGGGCAGGCATAATATCAGGGTACCTATTAATATGGTACGGAAGTATTTTCACAAATTTTGAAAGAGCTTTGTGGACTTAATTAAAATTTTGAAGATTTAAAAGGAATTAAAGAGATGTAAAAGGATTTGAAGCAATTTCAAAATTATTATCGGGATTATAAAGGATTCTAAAGCATTTCATGTGGTGTCAAATTATTGTATCATATTTCCAAGGATATCAGCGGATTTCAGTGAGCTTTCGAAGATTTAAAGTGCGACAAATGCGAAGAATTTAAAACAATTTTAATAGATTTTAACATTGATAATAAACTCCTGATATAAGAAAGTTTTCGGGTATAGCTTGCAGTGGCCTTGAACCTGAGCCGTGAAAATCCAAAAATAAACATACAGGTTCGCATGATACTATTTTTGTTATTTGGACGCATGGCGCAACCTGATGCAACTAATGCGTTGAAAGTGAGGCCTTTCAGGAATAGTTTAACTACTTGACTCTATATTTATTGGATGTACGTTGTATAATACAACACATAATAAAAAATAAATAAGCAAATGCTGATATAATTAGCATAATGGTACTCATAGAAAGGAATTTTATCAGTCAAAACAGGCCTTACACAGTATATTTTTCAAAAATCATTAGAAAGAGGAAATTCACGTAAGAATTGCTTCAAACTCCCCTCCCCCCTAGTATGGATTCTTCAGATTTCTTGACAGTATTAAATGGTTATAAAGGGGCAATTCCTGCTAGGAAATTTCTTGGAAAATCGCATGAGGGCCCGACTAAATGATCCTCATGAGGCCCTGATTATTTTCTGTGATACGATCTTCATCAGGCCCTTCATAGTTTTCTCTATTACATACAGACATAGTAGGGGCCTCAATTGAATTACGTCACGGATTATGGGCCCTCTCTAAGACCCCCTCCTTCTGTAACAGGTATAAACAAAAAATATCCCCCCCCCTCCTTATTCTATGAAACTTCTTAATTCCAGAAAGAATAAGATATTGGACGTGAAATTATGAAATTTTTTAGTATTTAAGATAATACATGTTTTTCTGATAGACTTATGTATATCAATATGTATACATATAATAATAAATATTTACGAAAGATGTACCCATTACATGTACTATTATAGTTAGGAAAAGAATTTAATTGTTTACTTATGAATCACTTTATTTGACTTACTAAACGATCATATTTCAATAAAGTAAGTGCTATTCATAATAATATAATGTACATTTATGTAAGATTGTATGCGATTTTCTAAATTTTATACCAGAGGGGTGATTATCATACATATAAAAATGTCCTTTGACAATTAAATTTGAAACCATGTTTGACTTAGGTCAAAAACGTTATAAGAAATACATAATAATTAAAATAATGAATGAGATGCTAAAAATGACATCTCTTTCATGGTTTTAATTATTAATTATTACAACACTCAGACAAATAACATCGCTTTCCAACATCTTTTATACCTTGACTAAGAAATGCATAATTAATTTTTCATTCTAGAAATATGAATTCTCAAAAAAAAACTATGATAGTAGATATTTAAACCAGAAAATATTAATTTTGAGCACAATAAAACATTTCAACGAAATGGCTGCATTTTCACCCAAAAAGTGTGAAATTTCAAATCGAGAAACTTATTTTTCTATCAAAAAAGGGGCATTTTCAACTAAAAAAGGTTTAAAAAAATTAATAGGAGATTAAATTTTCAGTTAAGACAATGAATCTAAGCCCGAAAGATAAACGAAATTACAACAAAATAGTTAAATTTTCAACCAAAGACCCAGAGACACTTAAAAAACAAGATAAATCTTGTTAAAAAACAAGATTTCATTTGACTTCTCAGCACCGAAATGATGATTTCAAATTAAAAGTAAACTTTCTACCAAATAATTGAGTTTTCAACCAAATAGTTGAAAAAGACGATCTTCAGAAGCAAGCAACTTCAAGAAAAATAGAAAAAGATAAAGCAGGCAAATAAATTACAAAAAGAATTTTAATCAGGGCTATCGCAAAGTTCCATTTTGGAAATTCCTTAATTTTTCCCTGAACAATTTTTTTATTTTCCTTGACCATTGATCTTCAGACTAGATCTTAATCTTGTAACATTTTTTACAGCCCAGAATCTTTTATGTTCGGAAGAAAATAATTAAAATTTAGAAATGTATTATCCTTGAGAATTATTTAAAGTTATAGAAATTTGGTAAATTTTTCCAGATTTTCTGTACTTTTTAATAATTTACTGAGAGTTATTTTTTTCATTTGCGAACCTCTAAACATTACGAGCATGAATGACCCCCCCTCCCCTCCTATCAACAAAATCTCTCGACCCTCGCCCATCTCGAGCTGTTACGTAATTTAAGTACAGTCCCTTAGAACCAGGGCAAACTCCCCAGTGCCATATCGGGCCCCGTCAAAATCTCTGAAAAGGACTTCTCTGCTACATTAAATACAGGGACCAAATATTAAACCAAGAACAACTGAACTAACATAAGAACGAATGCTACCAACCAACAAACTTACGTTCAGCTCAGTGATTACGAGGCTGATTGGCCGCGCGAGATGAGACGGCGGCGTCCTTACTGTCGACCGCAGCTCGTGACGAACGAGCGGGGCCTTTTCTTATTTATCCTACTGCCGTGAGGCCGCGCAACTGCAACAGGAATAACCGTATATACACGGCAGCGCCTGAAAGAAGAAGAAGAAGAGGACCAGAAGAAGCAGAGGAAGCTGAGTCGCTGAGTGTGCCGCTTTAGGGGCGTAGGGGCCACAGGCACAGAAGCGACTTTGTAAAGAGGGGGGGGGGGGGGGGGGGGGGGGGGGGATCAGGGTGGCGGTGCGGATGACTGAAAAGGGTGGCGGCGGGGGAAGAGGGCCGTGGGTCGAGGGGGAGGCCCACCTTGTATATAATTTCATATCGCTGGCACCGAGAGAGCCCCCGCGCTATGATGTGCGGCGCAGAGTGGCGCAGGACAGGCGCCACGCCCACCTGTGCCTGTCTCTGTGTGACCTTCTCTACTTACTTCCTCTGGCGCCCTCACGTCCGTCGCCGGTCCTCTACACTCTACTGCAGCAGTCCTCTGCTACCTCGCGGCTCTGTGTGAGAATGTCCCTCTGCTCCTCTACTTTTCACTCATACCTCTATAGTCAGGCGTGGCGTCGCGGGGGCCGGCCGCGGCCGCAGAGTCGCGAGAAGTAAACTCGCTTGCTTTACAAAAATGAAAGACCTGCAGCGTTTCCCGGATTTCTTATAGACCTGAGGAAGCGATGAGGCTTTTCTGTTGACACGTGGATCTTCAGGGTTTAGTAGGATGAGGAGGATAATTTATATTGGAGATGGGACATGGCTGACTCTTAAGGAGGTGACTACTGAAATACAAGGATCTTTCTGTTTCTTCAGACGTTAGGATGTAGTTTTATATGCAAAAGGAATGCTTATTTGGAGAATATTATTTCGAACTACATTATTTGAAAAAAATTGAGAACGAGTGGGAGCTACGTGCGAAAGTTTTTTTGAAGATTATTAAGAGGAAGGACAAAATCAAGTCAATAGTAAAATGACTAAATTATGACGTTTTTATTAATTCAATTGCTTATAAAATATCTGAGAGAAATGAGAATTAGTAACAAATTAACTGTTGTCAATTTATTTTTAAATATTCGTTTCAAAATGCTTAAGATGGAAATTAATAAATGGACAATGCGAATTCATATAATAATTTTGTGTACAAATAACTAAAGAGAGTAAAATTAAATTCTAAAAAATCTATTGATAATATTTTATTGATTTAAAAATGTCTACCCTTACGCCTGAAACTCATGGAAATTCCGTAATAATAGCCTTAGCTCTATAATTTCAAGAAAATGCTGGAATTTTAAACTGCAAATTCCTGAAAAATAAAATTCTCGGAACAGTTATTATTCTCGACAAAAAAATATTCACGAAATAGGACATTCCCAATATTAGAAAATTTCCGCCAATGATCAAGACTGAAAAATTACCGAAAGTTTATAATTTTACTGAAAATGAAAAATAAACTATTCTAAACAATTAAAAAAATGGGTTGTAAACTAGTCTTTATCGTTATAAAATAAAGAATAAAATAAATAAGTATCTACACGTGCAATGAATAGTTTTTTGTTCTATGCTCACAGAATCTAAGTTCGTTCGACGAACATTTTTATTTAAATAAAAAAATAAAAATAAAGAGACAGTTTTTGATTTGTTCAAATTTGGTAATTTGTAAGTGTGGGCAATTTCCCTCAAGTATTTTAAATTTCTGTCATATTATACAGAACCAAAATAATATGATCTTTGCGGAAAGTTAGCTTAAATAGTTCTCACGTGTAACTTATGTTGACAATAAACGTTTACAAAAAGTTCTGTCTAGAAATGGAACAAATTTCACTTGAATCATTCTTTTATTTTGGTATCTTTTCCATCATTTTTATATCTCTTTCAAGAAAAATTTGTGATAATAAAAATTTAAATCCTGAATTATCTAAAATTGATAGTCCATTCCACTTACATTTTAAATTTATTTATTTCTCCTATTATTTTTTGCAATAAGTAATAGTTTTGTATGTTCATATCATGATCAGAAGATTTTAGTTTTTAATGTGATATTTACTCACATTTCAGAACTATTTTAGAAAAGTAATTTTTTTCGTTTTTTGTATTTATTTTATCGGTAATGTTTACATTAGGATAGCAAGCCTTATTATGATGTTCAAAAACAAAATTTAAGTTCGTAACGGCTCATTCATTAACAACGGATTTGATGGTTTTTAAAACAAAATACATTTCTTTTGTGAATAAACATTTTTGTTAGTTTCTTCAAAAAGAATTTCGGTAGTTGAACCTTTTTTTATGCGTAAAATGCAATTACAGATTCTTAATTCGATCACCTATTGGGATACCGAAAATATTTTTTCTACGCTGGCAGAATCTTTGTAAACATAGATACGGCCATTATAGTTACATAAAGAATAAATGGAATCAGTCCATTACATCGCTTAGAGCAAACAATTTTAAAGTTTGTATTAGAATAAATTACATTTTAAATGGTGCGTCAGGAATCACAACGCAAAATAGCTCATAAAAAAGAAAATAGGGTAGTTTTTTGTCGAGAAAAAGGAAAATTAAGGAGATGGTTAGAATTTTATTTTTTGCTATACATTTTTATTATTTTTCCACACAGAAAAGAAGAAGCAATCTCTTTATAAGAAATGTTAATTCTGAAATGATGGTAAATGATTTCTGTCATTAGAGTATTTTTTAATGGGATTTGCATGGGTCTTTGGCAATATGAAAAAGCTCATCAAATAATACAATTTGTTAAAAAAATTAATAATTGAAAATAATTAATTAGTAATAAATTATTTAATAATCAAATGTTGATTCTCAAAATAATAATTAAATGTTTATTTCCAAGATTTGTCATTTTTTAGTCCTAAAAATAAATTGAATTAAAATATGATAATATAATAAATATTATTATATACATTAAATATAAATAATATAAATTAAATAATAAGATATACAATTAATTGAAATACTTTTAATGCAATATTTAAATTTGTATATTTGAATACAAAATTTGTTCGATACTTCAAACTTTCTTTAAAAATTACTATTTATTTTATAACTATTCCAATTTTATGTTGTATAACAACTTCTGTCTCTGGTTTTCGTACTTTCAAAATATTTCAAAACGTTGCAGCATCTCATTTTTTTTAAAGTGGTTTTTAAAATTAACCATTAAAATAAGTTTTTAGTACTTGAAACTTGTTTCACTTATATAGTTATATATCTGTGTTACGAAATATTTCATTTTTATTTTGTATTGTACTCATTTTGATTTTGTATTATAGCTGTTATAAAAAATTAGGTTCAAGTGAAAAATTAACTTAAAACATTTTTAATCTAAATGGAAAAAAGTTATATAAAAAATAACTGATAATTCTGTAACTGAAAATGATAGCAAACATAGCATGCACCCGTGTAGAAATGGCCCCACTTGGTCTAACAAAAGTCGGGCACTAGTCGGGGACTAGTCAGAGAACATTTTTAGGCAATGTTCCACAGAAAAAAACAGAAGATAAACTTTACATCAATTTCCGACGAAAGATTCTCTGTAAGAAAAATTAACCTCACAGGATAAACTTTACAAAAATATCGGTTAAACTTTCTTTTGTTTTTCCATGACAAACACATGTTTTTTGAAAGACGCGAAGTAGGCTAATCAAAACTTTATCGCTCTAAAAAATTTCTTGCAACAAATTTGATTCTTAGTTTTTTCTTTATCTATTCGGGGACTGGTCGGTGGCTAGTTGGCTTCTTTTTGGTGAACATTTCGAGTTGGGGCCTAGTCGGGAAATAGTCGAGCTACTTCAAAAAAAAAAAAAAAAGAAAAAACGTAATCGTCGGTGTAGAATATTTTTATGTAAATTTTCCTAGGCAGGTCTATAGCCGGGCTCTGGTCAGGCAATTGTTGTTTTAAAGATTCTAACAGAGTGTTATGTATAATGAGTTAATCTGTACAAAAGCGCAATTATTTACTTGTTTTTAATCAATAAAAGGATATTTAATAAACATTTTCACAAAAACCTGACCTTGTAACTTTTTTGTTTTTATAAAAGGAAATGTGTGAGATAAAATGCGGCTTGCATGTTTGAAAAAAATTTTAAACAGAATTAAATATGTAAATCTTGTAGAAATTTTATTACTTTTTGTATAAAATACCTGAAAAAGAGAGTTAGAATTCTAGCCTGAACAATTAAAACTGTTATTTTATTGCGCGCAAGAAGATGCAACATTTTAAATTAGAAATACTTCCTATCTATGGCCATATTTCTATATTTTAAATTAAAATTTAGAAATTCGGAAACCGCGAAAAATATCAAATTCTTATTTTTTTGAATAAAATGGAAAGATCGAATTATGAGGTTAGGATTTGTATCGCACACTTATTCGGTAAAATTTCAAATTAATTTTACAAAAGCCAGTATAAAATTGATTCTTGAATTGTGTATACGTTATTCTGTTTAAAAGAGGAAAATAAGATTTTGTTTTAAAACTATACAATTTTTGTTCTTACAAAAAGTGTCTTATTAAAAATATTGTTTTCGACAAATTTTGTTTAAATTGAATTTTTATGAAATAAAAGTAATTTGAATTTGTGATTGTATTTTTCACTTATTTAATTTTTAATACAGATTTTTTTTTAACTGCGTCACTAGAATGCCGTTTCATTGTTATATAAAGATATATACAACACTCTAGTGAAGTATAATGTAGTTAATATACTCTACTTTTGGAAATCTTTAAGTCAAGACTATTTTTGGGACACTCCTGTTATTGTAAGGACCCTAAAAGTACCCGACTAGACCTCGACTGGGATAAGTCGGCTCGACTAGCGAGTCCCCGACTAATTCACCGTGACGAAACTGGTCAGGGACACTAGTCAGTAGGCCCGAGTAGCCCCTGACTTTAAGTGTGGTCAACTGGTGGGTTACACGCCCAGCCCCACATTTGAATTTCTACAAATGCATTTGTGAAAATAGTAGTAAAATAGTGCAATGCATTTTTAAAAATATTTAACATAGGGGCTAAGCCCCAGAATCTCCAAGAAAATGGTCTGAAATCCTTTCGAATCTCTTAAAATACCCACACAGCTTCGAAATCTTTAAATCTTTTCATTATCATTTATATTCTGAGTACCTTTATAAAATCACTTAAGATTTTCTGAAATCCTGATGATGTTCTTTGGAAATCCTTAATAATTTTAAAATCTCGTTTCATATCCCGGAATATTTTTAAATCACATATAATTAGATAAAATACGTTAAAATATTTGTAAAGAAAAATCGGAAAACCCGTTAAATACCTTGAAATTTTTGAAATCTAATGCATTGTATTGAAAATTCCTTAATTCTAATGAAATCCTATGAAACCTGAAAAATTATCCAAATCTTTTAACCCCTTACAATCTATCGAAATTTCTTGCAATCTTATAAAACCTTTTGATTTATATTGAAATTTTATGATTCCCTTAAATATGATAAAATTACTTGAAATCCCATGCATTTTTTAAACACTATCAAAATTAGATTATTCTTACAAAATAATTTGAAATTCTACAATTCTAGAAAGTTCTTTGGAATCTAATGAAATTAATCGGAATTTTCTAAAATGCACTGTATACTTTAGAATCCTATAAAATGTTTTAAATTCTTAAAACATTGTTATATTCTTAGAGATATTTTTAAATAATAGGCATATTAAAACTTTTCATATCTTTTGAAATTCCTCCACAAAACGTTTTAATCGTTAAAATCCTCTGAAACACAATAAAATATCATAAAATCAATGGGAATACTTTGAAACTTCATTTGTTTTTATTTATTCGCTAAATTTCCCTAGAAATTGTTTGAAATTCCCAAAACCTCCTTGAAATATTTTAAGATTCTTAGATTCTTGTAAATTTTCCTTTAATATTTTAAAATATATTACAATTTTTTACATCTTAGAGCCGGTCGGTTACCGACTGGGCAAACCCTGGATAGATTTAATGGTCTGGAGCTGACCAGGCACTGTAGGAAGACTTTTTTTGTAAAAATGGTACATTTTTTAAGATCCACGACATTGCCAAATAAGTACTCACAGGTGCTAGATAAATTATTATTTAAAAAGTATAATTTAAAGATTCATAAGGTCAGTAAGACAGAAAGTCGCTTTTTAAATTCTTGCAAAAAAAAAAACAGTAAATTCTTTCCAATGTTTTAAATTATTAAATAAAACTTTTATCGATTTTGCATTGTGTAACAGCAGAATCGTTACGATGTTTATAAGTTTCTAAAATTTCAGACAATCTCTAGTCTGTATATTTTTCAATTTACCGCCATTTCTGGCGCCCTCTGCTTCAGGTGCCTGCGTTTTTAATTTAAACGAGAATGCAAATTGCACTCACGTTGCGTCGTCTTCTCGAAGTTCGTGAATAAAATCAGGATCCGTAATTAAAATCAACCTAATTTCAGCAATCAGTTTGAAACCTCCACTTAGTGTTCGGGTAATTATTATTTTTAATTAGAGTGTGGTGTTGTATATTAATTTTTTTCCTTTGTTCCTTCCTTACGTCAAACAATCACGTGGTTTCAAAAATAAAACAATTGCTAGGACAATCTAACATCAATGGTTAAAAGTATTGAAACTCTACTTTAATTTCCTAGAAAGAATTGGTTAACTTCATTTGACTTCAAGTTCACCGTAGTCTTTACGACGAGCCTTTAAAGGCAAATCAAGTAAGTAATTTCTCGCCTAAAGCAACATTTTTTAACCGCTCTATGGCCAGCTTCAGTGCTCTCAATTCGGCTCCCCCACTGCACTGCGCATGCGTTTCATCGGCAGTCTCATTGGCAGTAAATAGCTAACTTTCTTGAAACTATTATATTTGTAAATCAATTTTTAAAAATAAATCATCATTTTGGAAATAACAAAAATTAATTTTCAGATCAATAGATTTGCATATTTAATCATTTCCAATAAGAGCGCGAATAATATCCAATGAGGTTGCTGGTGCAACACATACGCAGTGCGGTTTGGAAACCAAATTGGGTGCACTGGCCAGATTAACCGACTGGCGCCCGATTAAATCTTCGGCTATCCGGCCAAATCCTTTTTTTAATTTTGAAAACTTTGAATTGCTGTGAAATCAGTTGAAACTTCTGAAAATCTTTGGTTTCTTTGGAATCTGTTATAATACACTAAAAGCTTTCAAACCCTATGAAATATTTAAAAGTAAAGTGTAAAAACAGTTGCATTTGCGAGAAATTTGAGAGAATAGTAGTATTGGTATTATTTTTTTTAAATAATAGAAAAATAGCTGCACCATGAAAAAATTAGTCTAAAAGTGTTAATAGTAGCGTAAGTCCGAGGCCTGATGTGCTATAAAATAATTGTTACTGTAAAAGAATGTTGATACTAAGTCTTTATCATTGTATCAAAATACTTATCACTCTCCTGAAAATAACCCTACTGTGCGGATAAATATTAGTATAAATATTTGTCACTAATTTTAAGCAAACTGTCGTTTTTCCGAATTTAAAATAATTTTCGGATTTTTGGATGGTTGTTGCTATAGTTATGTGTATTGATAACACAGGCCCACAAAAAAAACAAAAGTGTCTGTGCAATTGACCAGACCTATATATTCTTATGTATTTTTCGACGCTGAATTCGAATTTGCAATAAAAAAGTAGGGTCCAGGTACTTTTTTATGGGGTTTTCCTCGAAAAACCTCATTTTTACGGTTTTTTCATGGTTTTTTTTTTTAAATAAAAAAAATAAAGAAAAATTTTATTTTTTTGACTTCAGAATCGAATTCTACGGGAAAAAATACATCGAATTCCATGTTTTGATTTTTTTTTACAAAAATTTCAACCCACCATACGGCGATGAAAAGGCAGAAAATCGTGAAAAGTGAAAATTTGCTTCAAATTTGATTAAAAT
>NC_046664.1:53210393-53236419 GCF_010883055.1 Belonocnema kinseyi
TTTTTTATTGCAAATTCGGATTCAGCGTCGAAAAATACATAAGAATATATAAGTCTGGTCAATTGCACAGACACTTTTGTTTTTTTTGTGGGCCTGTGTAATATAATATTTTCATTTTAATAGTTCTCATAAATATTTTGCACGTTGAAGCAAAATGGATAACAGGGAGAACAATAAAAAAGTCTTTCATGTTTTTTATTATTAGAATTTTAAAAAGTACGACTGGTCAGTTCCTAACCAGGCCCACATTTAGATTCCTGTTCGGAACCTGTTATCATCCTAGGACAGTGTTGGCCCTGTAAATTCATTCCATATCTTCCGAAATTCTAGTAAATTCTGTAAAATCACACTTTAATGGTTTTAAATACGTTAAAATCACTAACGAATCGTCTTGCCGTCCTGAAATTTGGGATGAGTAGCTCAATCTTTTTCATAAGCTTGATTAGTGATCCTGAATTTTTAGGAAGACTACAACATCCTTTTTCTCTCACTTCCTGCATTTATTGGACCACTAGGCAAATCCAATCATTAAATTACTTAAAAATCCTTAGAATCTTTTGAAATGCCTCAAAACATTTCAAATCTTTTAAAATGTCCTAAAATGCTTACAGCTCCTAAAAATTCCTGGGAACCAGTAAAAATATCCTACAATTTTATGAAATCCCTTCAAGTTATTGAAGTCTTTAAAAACCTCTTGGAATCTTTTACAAGCCCTAAAAATTTTGAAATTCTCTAAAATACCTTTACTTGATTCAATTATATCGTAAATTCATTGGACATTTGAAACTACCCGCACATATTTCCAATCCTTTCAAATCCCTTCAAGTTATTTTAATCTATTGAAAATTCCTTAAAATATTTTAAAATATCCTTAAACTTTATAGGTCGTATATATTCTTCTAAATCTTCCGAAAATCAAGGAAACTCTTTAAAATCGCATGGAGATTTTGAAATCTTGTGAAATCACAGGAAATATTTTTAAATCTTTGAAATCCTAAAGCCTCTATTTCTAGTATAATTCTTCAAAATTTATATAAACATTTCAGATTTTATTTTATCACTGAAAATCATAAGGATACAATCGAAAATAATTCAAATTTTCTAATTTATTCCCGATTATTTTCTACTTTAACGAAGATTTCATTCAATTTTCTTAAAACTTATAATTTTTTGCTGTTCCATAATATAATAAAGTAAGTTCAATTTGGCATATAATGAGCTTGTATTTATTAGACTTGGTTGACACTCTACTGAGATATTCGACACTATTTTAAAGGGGACCCATTCATTTTTCGGAACGGATGAAATTTAAAAAAGGTAAAATTTCAGAATGGGTTATAATACATAATGGTAAAACTTAGGAATACCAAAAACTCGGAAAAAGGAATAAATCAAAAATCCAAAACTCTGAATAGTATTTATTCGGAAACCAAAGAAGCGAAATGGGTGAAAATTCGGAAACGTTAAAATTAGGAGAGTGAACAATTAGGAATAAGTAAATATACGGAGAGGAAAAATTCGAAATAGTAAATAAATGTTGTTATTAGCAGGTCTATAGTTTTTTATTTATGGCAGCATACAAATATTAATCACAGTAAATTTGAAGAGCATATCATAATAAATTTATGATATCCGCGATTTTAAATTTTTCACGAAAAAATAATTATTTTTTATCATTATATAATTTAAAAACAATTTTCAACGTACAACAGAAATTTATTATGATATGATATTTAAATTAACTGCGATAATCATTTGTTTGCTACCATGAATAAACAATTATACACCTGCTAATAGGTATATTTATTAACAATTCCGAATTTTTCTACTTTCCGAATTTTTCCTCTCCGTATATTTACATATTCCTAATTTTTCGCCCTCATAATTTTAATGCTTCTGAATTTTCACCCTTTCCGCTTCTTTGGTTTCCGAATTTTACATTTCTTAATTTTTACCGTTCCGAGAAATGAACGTGTCCCAATCATTCTTAAATAATATCTTGCAAAAGTCATAGAATTTCTATAAGTACTGTCAATAACTATGAAAGATAATAAATTATAAACTTTTTCATTTAAATTTTAAATTCTACGTGTTTTTATTTTACGTATTGAATGTTGAAAATATCACAAGATCAAGTATCTAGTATTTGAATATCAATGGCCAGGAAAAATAAAAAATTTGCCAGAATAAAGCTCAGATATTTTAAGAATGAAGCTTAGAGCTACCTTGGTACAATCTTCTTCTTACTCATTTATTTGCCTTTTATTTTTATTCTTTTTTTAAGTAGCTTTCTTCGACCGCTGATACTTTCATTTGAGACTTTTATTATTCAGTATCAAATTCAACAATTGTATCAATTAAGTAAGCTTTTTTTAAAAATATCTGCGTTTACACTATTTCTTGAGAATTCATCTTGTTAGGTAGAGAATTCAATTATTTTTGTAAAGGTTAAATTCGTTTTATCTTCTTGAATTTTTTTTTTATTGAAAATTCAACAATTTGGTTAAAAGTTGAACTACTTATTTAAAAATTTAGTTTTTCTTTGATGGAAGATTTAATTCTTGGCTTGAAAATATGTTCTTTTTTATTTAAAATTAATTTTTCGCCTGAAAATCTCCTTTTTGTTGAAATTTATCTCTTTTATATAAGAATTCGTCTTAATCGATAGAAAACTAATCATTCTAGTTAAAATTCATATTTTCGGGTTGAAAACGTATCTGTTTTAACAAAAACGCGTAGAGGAGAGTACTCGAATATGAGATATTCTCGTAATATGAGAAAACGGGGTATTAGCTAAACTAAGAGACCCACTCTGTTAGTTCGATCACTAACTTGCAGCCCTTGAAGAAAGAGTAATTTCGTGGTGTAGTCCATTTTTCATTGGGCTTCTAAAGATTATAGGCGAACTTTTTGTGAAATCGATGGTGGTCGAGTTCTTGGAAGGGTATTCTTTACCCTATTTATTACTCATTAAATATGTATTTAGAAGTAAAGTTAGTCTGGAGTGATGGGGATTGAATAACTAAGTAGAAAAATATTGATAGTGTTGAAGTTTTTCATTGTACAGGTCAGGCATAGTAAGTGCATAGTTGCACGGTGTTGTTCTCATAATATGAGATACCTGTAGATTTTAGAACACTATGACTGCGCGGGGGAAATTGGTTACAAAAATGTTTCTGACTTCTGCAAAAACTAAATATATCTAGAAAGTAGTAAATTTATACTTCGGATACATAGAATGAAGTTTTTCATTAAAAATGATACTTTATTTTGCATTTTATTAGCTATTTCCTGGGGTATCTCATATTATGAGAATAGTTTGACAAGTTTTGAAAAAGCACTTTTGTACATTTTTTGTATTTTCAGCTTAAAAAAATTTTTAATAAAATTTTTTATTTGAGCTTCTTATGACAAATTAAATTTCCTTTAAAATGACCTATATTACTTTTAAATTCAGTACATAGAATTCCGACAATCACGCCAAACAGAGTTGATATCTCATATTTGGGTACTCTCCTCTATTTGTCTTGAAAATTCCAAAAATTTGCATACAGATTTGTTTCTTTCTTGACTGAAAAATCTTTATGTTTAGAAAATTTATCATTTTGGTTAAAAAATTAAACTGCTCAGTTGAAATTAGAATTATTTTGTTAAAAATTGCCCTTTGTTGTCGAAGATTCATAATGTTAATGAAAAATTCATCTGTTTGAATAAAACTTAAATTACTTTAGAAAATATACACCTTCTTTGTAGGGGATTAATATTTCAGGGCTGAAAATATAAATATTTTGTAGAAAATTCATCTTCTGTGTTGAAAATTTCATTTTTTGGTTCGAAGTTTAACTAATTTGCTGAATATTCCTCTTGTTGGTAGCCAATGCATCTTTTAAGTTAAAAATTAATCTCCGATTGAAAATTCAACTAGTTTATTGAATTTTTTTTCTCAAAGTTTTTCAATTTTTCTTTGAAAATTAAAATATTTATTCGCAAATTTATGCATTTTATTGAAAGTTTGCCTTTTTCTGTAAAAAAATTAATATTCTTGTGTGGAATTTTTTTTGGTTAAGAATTCATCTTGACTTGCTGAAAATTGAACACTTCGATTGAAAATTAAACTATTTTGTTAAAAATTTATAATGATCTGAAAATTTAACTACTTGGTTATAAAATTAACTACTTTCTGGAAAATAAATATTTTCTTCGTTGAAATATGCACTGTTTCATTTTTTGTTGATAATTTATCTTTTTTAATGAAAGTCAGAAGTTTTTGGTTGAAGTACCATATAATTTTTTCAAAATTCGACTATTCGGTTGAAAATGAAATATTTGTAGGTCGAAAATTCCAGGATTTGGTCAAAGATGCAATTATTTTGTTGAACTTTCAAGTAGTTTGTTAAAAGGTTATTCTTTTTGGTTGAAAATTGAACTGCTTTGTTGAAAATTCGTTCATTTGTACATCAAATTCGTCCATTCGTATTTAAAATTTACCTTTGTTTTGAATTAAACTATCTTCTCAAGAATGCAATTATTTCGTTGAAAATGCAACTATTTTGCTTGAAGTTTAATCTGCTTTGATTATATCAACAGCAGAAAAGCATTGGATTTAAAAAAACGTCATTGACTTTTCACCCTGATAAATTGAACAATCACTAAAAAATGGTTTTTTGACCACAGAATTCGATTTACTGGGCGCATGATAAATTCCGCGTTTTTTTAGTTCCACTAGACCTTCCATTTCTATCATGTTTCCTGAAAAATACTTTTACACTCTAAAAATAGATACCCGGAAAAATTAATTTTTTTCTGGATAACCTGGATCAGACCTGAATTTTTTTGAGAGACTCCAGACACCCTGCATCAAAATGACAAAAATATATTTTAATATCCCTTATACTAAAAATGAACCATACATTGGCAATTACTAAATTATTACAGAAACAGATAAAAACATATCCGAAGCCTAAATATAGACAGTAGACACTTCTAAATATAAGACAAAAGCTTCTGCCAGAGACCATCATCTATTCAGAAGCTTGTCTCGGAGCTCCTTAAAAGGAAGAAAAGCAATAAATCTCGACAAAATTTCTGTCATTTGCACAACGATGCGACAAGTTTCTCGTCGCTTGAAAAAATTCGACACACCGGTGGTTTGATCCCACCGCTTATCTTTCTCGGGGATCTATTCGCGGCTTCGCATCCTCTGCGCATCAATTTCCAGGTCCGCAACGCCCGACGCCACACAAAACCGCAACACGTGACAGGCCTAACTGCTTTTCGTTTAAACTTTAAGCCCAGCTTGATCTCTCTCCCATTTTCCCCTTTCTCCATAACCACGTCATTCTCCACGTAACTCCTCATTTCCCCTTACTCACTTCCTCCCCCTCCCACCCACCCACTCAACCACCCACCCCTTTAACACCGGGCCGGTTCCGCCTCACCTTAGATGATTGTATTGTACGAATCCTCGATTTACCACGAGAGAATCGAAGCGCTTTCGCGAATCCTATCTGGTGTATCACAATAATGTCACGCGGCTCAGAAAATGACGCAAATCGTCTTAGTTGAGAAAAATGAATGGACGTAGGAATTGCTTATTTTAGAAACTCGAGAATCGGTCCTCGTGTATTCATTTTTAGTTGCAAATGAGATGAATATGACATTGTTTTCAAAGTAAAATACCGCTGCAA
The DNA here is from genome assembly GCF_010883055.1 of Belonocnema kinseyi. Taxonomy (NCBI): domain Eukaryota; kingdom Metazoa; phylum Arthropoda; class Insecta; order Hymenoptera; family Cynipidae; genus Belonocnema; species Belonocnema kinseyi. The sequence continues at coordinate 53,216,081 of NC_046664.1, forward strand.
AGTACAATGTATATATTTACTATAGGGGTATTTATATGTGCTTATTTCATGATCATTTAGCTTTCACAAGAGCGAGGTTTGTCTCTAACAAAAGAAGAAAAATACTTTCAACATTTTTCAAGCTTGATTTTTTTTCTTACTGAAAATAATATTTTCAGAAAATCAGAGGACTTATCAAATAGTTAATTGATATGATCACTATTGTATTCCCAATATTAAATAGTCTAGATGACGTAAGCACACATGTCAGATACAGAACTGTAGTATTCCTAATATTAATAAAGTTCTTCTCATATGAACGGAATATTAACAATAGGTCAATTAATGATCCTCAAAGACGCCACCAAATATGCGGGATATAGTATTGGTTTATTTTGAATATCAAAAAAGTTATTCTTATATAAACAGAATAAACCGTTTTTCTTAACATCAAAAATCTTACTGGTGGGACATAAGAGGTTTAAAAATTAGTCAATCAATGCATCTCAAAGATGTGAGCAAATGCGCTGAATATCATATCGTTGTATTTTGAATAAGAAAAAAGTTTTTCTCATATATATGCAGAAAAAACTACTTCTTTAACTTCATAAATCTGTACTAGTAGGTCATGAGAGGTTCAACAACAGGTCAATCGATGCTTTTCAAAGACATGAACAAATATGCTGAAATATCGTTGCATTTTGAATATCTAAGAAGTTTTTCTCAAATATGAAAAATAAACAATTTTTTAAGTTCATAAATCTGAATTCGTGGATCTTAAAAGGTTCAACAATAGTTCAATCGATGCATCTGAAAGACAGAATAAATCATTGATTTTACTTCATAATTCTGTACTGGTGGTTCATATGAGGTTTAACAATAGATGTTTAACAATAGTCTGAAAGCTGTTAACAAATATTCTAGATTAAACACTGTGTTTTCAAACTCCTAGAGTCAAATTATATCGAAATATGTCAAAAAGTATATTTGGAAATCTAGGTAATTACAAAATTCCGCCTATGAGGAAACAATACAGTGATTTTTTTACGAAATTATTAGAATTAAAAAATAATAAAATCACTGTAAATTTGATGTCGAATTCAACATAAAATATTTGCAATTTCTAAAATTAATTTTTAATCGAACATTACGTACGAAACAACTGAAGTTTTACGAAAAAAAATCAACAAAATAGCTAAACTTTTCACTAAAAAGTTGAACTTTCAAGCTAAAAAGACGAATTTTTTTCAACAGTTGCTGTAAAAGATGAATTTTTTATCCGAAAGGAAAAAAATGTCTAATTTTTGACAAAATAGTTGACGCTTTAAGCAACTAGATGAATTTGAAAGCAAGAAGTTGAATTTTCAACTAAAAGAAAATTTTTAAACAAAAAAGGTGATTTTTCAAACAAATAGTTAAATTTTCAACAAAATACATCAGTTTTCAACACAAGTATTGAATTTTGAAGCCAAAAACATGAATTAATTACAAAAAAATTGAATTTTTAACTTAAAAATATTATTTTTAAACAAAAAAGTTAAATTTTTATCAAAGTAGATAAAATTTTTATCGAATAGTTGCATTTTTAACCAAAAATATTATTTTTCATAAAAAAGTTACAAGCGTTACATTTTCAGTTTAAATATTTAATTTCCAGCAAAAAACATATTTTAAACTGATTACATTCAACGAAGAAAACGATTTGTCAACAAATTACATGAATTTTCTTCAAAATACTCGAAATCTCAACTTGAATAGGATAAACTTCCAACCAAAAATGGAATAGTCACATTTTCAGATAAAAAATGTATGTATGTCTAAAAAAACGAAATAAATTTCTAATAAAAAAATTTAGTTTACAACCAAAGAGGTGAACCTAAAAAAGTTAATTTTGAACAAATTAGTTCGACTTAAAAACCAACTGGCCAAAAAAACGAATTTTCTACAACAAAATTGAATTTTGAAACTGAAATTATGAATTGTAAGTAATAGAGTGAATAATCAACCAAAAAGCATTTTAATTAAAAATAGGAAACAGTTAAATTCAACAACAACAAAAAATAGAATTTTCAGCCAAATAGATGAATCGTTAATCGAAGAAGATTACTTTTTAATAAAAAAAATTACTTTTTTAACCATAATTGTTGAATTTTCATGAAAATAGATTATTTTTTCACTCTAAAAGATCAATTTGTAATTAAAAACATCAACTTTTAACCAAAAATGATATAGTTGGGTCATTGCATGTCAGATTTTCCACTAAAATTTAAATTCACAACTTATATTTTTCTTGATTTTAACACAAAAATAGAAGACACGTATTTTTTCTTTTCAATATGATATGTGAAATTCACAAGTTATCATTATTTGAACTTTTAGAATCTAATGAAGATCACTTTTTTTAAATGCTCAAAAGTAACAATTATTTATTCAGTAGAATCTGGATGTTTTATAATGAAGATCATAATTGTTCATACTTTGACTGTGTAAAATGCGAAAAATATTAATTACTTATCTATCCGTGAAACATGCAAAAATGTCAAACAAATTGCATTTAAAAGAAAAAGGTATCTCCGAAATAAAATTTTTTCCCATGTAATTTTGCAATATACTTCAGAGAGTATCTCACGAAAATTTCAGAGTGGACCGTCAATAAGTTTTTGACATATATCAAATAATGTAGAGCCGTGTTACTTTGAGCGCGAGCTGCTGTATCGTCTTACCCAGTCTACCACGAGTATGTAAAGTCGAGTTCGTTAACTTACGTAATCGTGGATATTTTTACAAAGGCTTCCAGTCAATCAACTATGAATGAGAGTCAGCTATAGTCTTTTTCAAATTCTGTTAAATAAATTATGTTTACCAAATTCTTTGTATGCATAAACAATGTTTTTATTATTATCAAAAGAACAATAATTCGTATAAGCTGTAGTATTGTGAAGGAAAACATTTCTATACAGCACAGTAAAATCGTTAGATACGAATTTCCTTATCTATTTCTCTTTTCGTTTCAAAGCTCGCTTTGATACATTTTTTGAAAAGCTAACATATTCAAAACTAGGACAAGAAGAGTAAATTTTCACTTTTAATTGATGATTTTGCACGGGTTCGATGTAATGTAACTTTTGTGTCCCCTTTACTGTTACGAAATTTTCAAATCGAACTTTTAAAAATTCAGCAGCTGCTTCATAATATCGTTCATTTTTGTAAATCACCGATATATTAGAAAAACACCCGTCATTCTTTGCCCATTCATACAATTCCAATGCCGAACTTATTTCACTATCTGCACTTATTTGTAGAATTGCTCTTCGTGCTTTTTTTTCAGAGCCCCACCTGCTCCGTCACAAGGGCCTTTTCCATGTGCGGTGGCTTGAAAATGCCACTTTCCAGAACGACCGAAATCTTGCTCATGGTGATAAATAGTTGAAAAATGTTTCGCGTTTTTGAATTGCTGGGGAGCTCCGTCCGAAAAATAAATGCATTCACTCAGATTTTGATAGAAGCTCGAAAAAACACTTGTTAAATTCTTATAAAAATACGTTACCTGCGACTGAGTCGTGTTTTTTTACAGTCTCAGTGTAAACTCTCGAGCTTTGCGTATGATGTAACGCGAAGTATTCATTAATTTAGCTGTCTTATGCACAGACCATTTTGTTCCCAAAACTGTCAATATTTGAATTTTCTCTTGCTGGCTTTTATTTGGGTCATGAAACTTTGCTTTTAATTCAGAAATAAACTGAGGACTATGTTCATATTCATCCTACAATGAGTAAATATGACAAAATTATTTAAATGTAATAAACATTGATAATTAATGAAAAATTTACAAAACATCAACTTACTTTGGATTCAGAATCGGAAAGCGAAAAAATGTCGTCATCTGAGATGTCAGGGTCAGAGTCACTTGAATTCTCAGGGTTAGAGTTGAAGTCATTTGACGTTTTTATTGTGTCTGAATAAATTAATGACATACATAAAAATAATAATAACGCGATATGGAGAAAATTTGACCAACTAATAAAGCAAGTACTCACTCGTTTCTTTAACGCACTGATTCCCGATTTTTTTTCTAAATGGTGCACACAAAACATCGCTTTATCTTAAAAATTGTAATTTCTCTAAGATCAATTTTGACGGGTGGCGTAAATTGGTCTTTTGACTTTTTAAAGAGTGCGTTTTTTCATTAAAGGGATCACAACACTAGGTTTTGAATTTTACCACCGACATTTTTAACAAAAAATGCAAAATGCAAAGTGAAAGGCTGCGTGAGTGAAACTGAACTGCCGACTGTAAGAAATCGACGCATTTAAGAAAAACGGCAAATGTGCAAAACATCGTGTTTTATTTTGGTCGTGGTGTCAACAAGCAAAATCTTCACCTCCGCTAGACACAATCTTAGAACAAGGTCGCACGTGTATCGGTCGAAGTAACACGACTCTGCATTATTTGTCATATCTCAAAAGCTTATTGACGGTCCACTCTGAAACTTTCGTGAGATACTCTCTGAAGTATATTGCAAAATTACATAGATTTTTCAACCAAAAATAATGATTTTCTATAAATGGAATAGTTAAATTTCCAAACAAAAAGATTAATCGTCAGCAACAAAAAAATGAATTTTCAACCAAATAGTAAAATTCTTACTCAAACATGATAATTGGAATGTTACTTATTAAAGCATCGACAGAACGAACGTTGGGATAACCTCAAACGCCAAACCCTCGTTATAACATGACCACAGTTTTCAATAAAAGTCTTTTTTGATCCGTTATCTCTGTGAATATATTAATTACGTAATATTGCATAATTCTATAGAGGAAAAGTAATAAGGTAAAAATGTATGTAATTATTAATTTTTAGATTAATAAAAAAATTATAGAAATGGAAAAGCGATAAATAGAACAGTTTAGTAAAAGAAGATTATGTAACATTTTTAACTATATTGAAACAATTAAAAGCCCATACTATTAAAATCATGCTGGAACTAAAAAATGGAGATCTTATCTTTTTGAATAAGTTGGAATCTCCATGATAGAAAGAGATGAAGAGAATCTATTTCATTTTATCTCTTTGGCATTGTAAATTCACGTCTATCTTTTTCAATATCCTCTTCTCTATCTCATCTTATTCTTTATCTATTCACTTTAATATTTTTTTATATCTCTGACATTTTTGAATTTCCATCTATCTTTTCTAATCTTCTCTCCTACATCTCATCGTATCTTACATCTATCACCGTCTACCTTTTTCTATCTTCTTGTCAACCTAAATTCTCACCTATCTTTTTCATTATCATTTTTCTACTTCCTCCTGTCTTTTATCTATCCACGTTAATTATTTTCTATATCTCTTTCAATCTAAATTCCTATATATCTTTTTCAATCTCCACTTCTTTATTTCATCCTACCTACGCCCATTTAAGTTCATGTTTTTCTATCTCTTTGTAATTCAAAATTCATGTATATCTTTTTCAATGCCCTCTTCTCTATCCATCCTAATCTTTATCTATCAACGTCAAATTTCTTCTCTCTGTCAATATAAATCCTCAAATATCTTTTTCAATTACCTTTTCTTTTTCTTAATTCTATCATACACTGTTAGAAAGATCTATATGAGGTTTAATATACATGTGTGTGAAGCAAATATGCACTACCACTACTGAAATTTCACATAGATTAGTGTAGTGAATTTAATATACATGTGTATTAAATTTAATATACAGGTCAGTATAACAATGTGCGTGAAAACTCAACCTGCTTTCATTTCTTTAAATCTTGTCAAATATTCTCAATGAAATTAATAATCTAGAATTCTTAGACTCAGTTGTTATTTATATTGGAAGTGCAATGTACGGGTAAAATTTTTCCTATTTTTACTCTAAATGGTCAAAATTTAAGAGGAATACAATTAATTGTAGGTTAAGTCTGTTATTTATTTGCTTAATTGAACTTTTCGACTTGTAATCCAATTTTATTTTTGGTTAACAGGAAGAAAATCTCATGTTTTATTATTTAGAATCGAAAATTACAGCTAAACTTATTTTAAATTTGTGAAAAATGAAATTATATGATTTTTCTTGTAAGTGATTAACATGAATGTATATGAAATTTAATATACGCGCTCTTAATGGCGATTTTATATACTTCATATATTAATTTTAACACACATGGGTATATTACATTTAATATTATTTTTAACATTGTAATTTTGTCAATATCTGTCTTTTTCTATCTTAATTATAAAATTTACGTCTATTTTTAAATACCATCTTTTCTATATTATCCTATCCTCTCTTGATTTAGGTCAAGTTTTTTCTATCTCTTTCTCAATCTAAATTATTATCATCTCATTGTATCATACATCTATCCACGACAATCTTTTTCTATCTTTTTTCCAATCTAATTTCACGTCCATCTTTTTCAATCCTCTCTTCTCTATCTTGTCCTATTCTTTGTCCATCCTCTTTTATGTTTTTCTATCTCTTTGTCAATCTAAATTCACGTACATCTTTCTTAGTACCCTCTTCGCTATCTTACCCTATACTTTGTCTATCTACGTCAATATTTTTTTATCTCTTTTCCAATCTATTCCTCCAATTCATTCAATCTCATCCTATCTCTTTTAATCCTCACTTCTCTATATTATCCTATGCTAAATATTTTAGCGTCTATCTTTTTCTATCTCCTTGTCGATCTGAAGCCACATATATCTTTTTCAATATCGTTTTTTCGATATCATTCTGCCCCTTATCTATCTACGTGAATCTTTTTTTAACGTTTATCAATCCGCGTTTATCTTTTTAAATCACCTTTTCCCTATTTCAGCCTATCTCTTTTATTCTTTTCTTTTCTATATCATCCAATCCTGTATTGACCCACGTCGATATTTTCCCATCTCTTTACTTATATAAATTCCCGGCCATCTTTTTCAATTTCCTCTTCTCTATATAATACTATCCTTGGTTTATTAACGTCAATTTTCTTCTATAACTTTCGCAACATAAATAGACGTCTACCTATTTCAATGTCCTCTTCTCTATTCCAGCCTATACTTTATCTATCCACGACAACCTGAAGGTTTACCGTTAGATGACAGACGGTAAAAGTAACCAACAAATGAAATCAGTCAATATTCAAATAAGTTGTATATGTGTGTAAATGTCTAAGCAGGAAGCATGGGCGCCATGTTGCCTTAAATGAATTAAGGAAAAAGATCAGATTTCTCGGCTACGAAAGGTAGGAAAAGAGATTGAAAGACATTGAAAAATGTTGAAATCCATGATAGAGAGACTAAGCGATAGAGAAAGATAAGAGTCCTTGGCCACTAAAGATACAGAAAGATATAGAAAAATATTTAGATTGGGGCTGGGAAGCGATAGCAGTTTAGGGATGCAAATTGATTCATTGATAGGAATAGAATGGTTCTAGTTTTTTCTTACCCCCAATTTCTATATTTTTTAATGTCTCTTCTTCCAGTAAGGAATTGTAAATATACTACTTCTTAAAGAATAAGAAGACACTGCTGTGGAACTTTTAAGTAGATTACTTCACCTCCATCAGCATAACGTATTTGTAAGTTATTGCTTCAATATAGAACAATTTGAATTATTGTCAAACTCAATCTATTTTACCTTATTGTATCCACGTTCAATATAATCCCTTTAATGTATTTTAAGCACCAACAAATTCAACAAAATACAACAGCACATCTGACACACGTTGAGTCGCTTACTATACTGTCACCATTTTATTATGCACTGTATCATTACTTTACATTCGGGCTATAACGGCAAAAGATAGTAGAATGATGCCAAGCGGATTCTTATCTTGTGTATAATAAAACTTATCAGATCAAATAAATCTTTCTAGTTGGAAAAAAGTGACAAATTGAAGTTCCTCAGAAGACAAAGTTTATAACAAATACAACTTCAAGCAAAAACAAATTATTGTGTATGAACCCATTGTTATATTTGCCCCATTTTATAATGGACGAAACATAATACATTTTTAAGAATAATTGAAATGCTTTTCATATATATTTTTGCAAATTCCAAATTATTAAAAAATTTTGGTTAGAAAGTTCTAAATATCCTTCGCAATTAATTGAAATTTTTCATTAATTTTGCGATCTGGCAAAATTAAAAAAGTTGTCTTAAAAATCTTTGAGATTTTTTTTCGAAATTTATAAACAATTTTTAAAAACTTCTAAAACTTTGAAATGTCTTGAAATAATTTTAAGTTTTGCTGATATATTCTTTGATCCTGCCAAGATTACAAAAATTGTTTTAAAATCTTCCAGATTCTTTCCAGATATATTTTAAAAACTTTGATGCTTAAAATTAATATGTGAAAAAGTTTACAAATTATGTTTTGATATTAAAATGTTAAGAAAATATATGTTTTTTAATCTTTAAAACATCTACAATTAAAATGTTCTCTTTTATGAATAAAGTTCAAAAACATTCAGTAATAAATTGTGTATTCAAATCAAATTACTTGGAAATTTTAATTTACTAAATTGTTACAGTAGAAAATTCCTAAAGATAATTAAAAGATAAATGCATATAGCCTCATTTAATATGGCCGAAGAGTTATAAATAGAATCTTTTTGTCATTTTTTTAAAAAGTTGGTTAAAAAATTACGTAAATAATTGTTGCCTTTATTATTAAAGAATCACTAGCAATTACAATTTTTTCTATTTAAAATAGGTTTCCTTAATATGAAATTTCTAAACGATATTGTTGATTTCGATTGTCACAATACTCGATTTCATTGCTATATGCGTATGACACGAGGCGTCAGTGAATTAGACAGCATTGGAAAATATTGAAAAAATTGTTACGATTGCTCGTTCTTTGATAGCTACACGCGTGCGGCAAAGGCATCCGTGAGTCACCGTGAGTCGCCGTGAGTTAGACAGTAATGGAACGTTACACGTGTTTTCTTGAAGTTAATGATCCCAACGGAGCTATCTTCATCTGCGCTTGCTTGGATTTGAGTGACATTCATTGGCTATGGTGCGCGGCTATACTTGATTTTTAAATACGTACGCGAACTAGAGCCAATGAGCGCCACACATTTCAAGCATGCGCAAGTATTCTTGGATCACTGTTGGCAATAATAATCGAATCGAAATTCAAAATCGATAATTCGAATCAACTCTTCTCCTTTACCATCACCTTGCCGCCCGTACCGCCGCAATACAGGGCCTCTGCTTGTTATTTGTAATCGAATTCTTATTTCAATTTAAGCCTCTCTGCTTGTTATTTATGGTCGTGTTTTTATATCAATTTCGGAAAGGACTTTTTAAAGACTTCAAAGCATTTCAACGAGCTATCTGGACCATTAAATATATTTACCTGAGTGCCTGTGAAGAATTTCTCAGAGCTTCTCAGAGCCTTGAGAATCTTTAGCATATACTCTGAGATTTCTATCGGTAGGATTAGTATATTTTCAATTATAAGTTAGTGTTTAATCTATTATTTATTATCAATATGAACATTAACATTAAGTAATATTTCTATGAAGCATGGAATTTGTTATTAAAGTGCATTGCTGGCGGAAAATACGATAACAACTTTTGAAATTTTGAGGTTAGGAATTCATTTTAGAATACAGAAGCGAACTGCTCGTCAAAGAATTAGATAATTTGGGCCACTTTCATGTAAATCTTTCGTATATATCTACAAAAATCTATCCAATATTATTTTTTGCTATGAAAGGTTACGAAAATGTACTACAAAAACTTTAAGAATGTTAAGCTTTTACTGAAATTTTTGTTACAAATTACACAAATATTTCATTCAAATTTATAAAATTTTTGGTGAAAAAACAGAAACTATTTTAATGAGGATTAAAATAAAAAATAGCTTTTTATGTTTTCATCCTACTTCTTTTTGATAAATTTTTTAACTGCAAGCAGTTCGATCTTAAATTGCAAAATGTAATATTAACCTCAAAATCTCAATAAGTCGATACCGCATTTTATATCAGCAATGAAATTTTATAACAAATTCCATGCTTCACAGGTATAATACTTAATGTTAATGTTTATATTTAATGCAAATAATAACTAAAACATTAACTCATAACTAAAAATACACCAATGTTACACTAACTTTACTCAATATCAGAAAAGTACCATTAAACTCCTTGCACTTCACCTTCACCACAAAACAGCTGTGTAAGATATATAGGCTTTCAATATTTTATGTGCTTTTAAACAATATAGCGGTTAAGATATGTGGGATTGAATGTATTATGATCAGATTTATGGATGTATCGGGTCTTCATATCTGCCGACAATTTTGCCAAATACTCCATTTTTATTTTATAAAATCACAATTTAGTTGGTCAAAATTAGTTTTTAGCCACCTAAAAAGGAACTTACAACAAAATAGTTGAATTATCAGTCATAAAGATGAAATTTCAAGGGAGAAAATTTATATTTCTAATATTCACTTAAAATCAGGCATGTTCTGTACATTATATAGCAGAATCTTTCAGCGATTAATATTTTTTTATAGAAAATAATGCAAGACGTTTTATTCCGATCTAAGACATGAAAAATCGAATTTGGGAATCGATGTTAAGAATAATAAAAAACAGATTAATTTTTTACCCATAACATTAATTCTTTACAAAAAATTATTAGTTTTCAACCAACAATGATATAATTAAAATTTCCCTTAAAGACATTCATTTTTAACAAACAAACAAAAATCAAGAAAATAGTTGAATACTCTATAAACAAGATAAGATTTTAACAAAGAAAATTAATTTTCTGCCCAAAAGACGAATTTTCAAATAAAAAAATTAATTTTTAATTAAAAATATAAATATATAACACTAGAAATATGATAATTCCTTTGTACTTAAAAGAATTAATATTTACTAACAAACAATTAAATTTCAAAAAATTAATTGAAATTTTACTAAAATAGATGCATTTTATGATACATAGTTGAACTTTCAAGCAAACAGATATATTTTTAACCACGAAGATTAATTTCATATAAAAAGGACGATGTTTAAAACAAATAATTGAATTTTCAACCCAAAAATATCCATGTTTAATGCCAAATTTCACTGTTCCACCAAAAGCGGGATAGTTCAATTTTTAGTTCGAGAATTTAATTTTTAACAAAAAAAAATGGAATGTGCAACTTAATAGTTTTGTTCTTAATCACAAATATTAATTTTCAAGCAAGAAGTTTAATTTCCTCCCAAAATAACGAATTTTCATCTGAATATGTGCATTTTCAAACAAATGGTTGAATTTTCAACTAGAAAATATCAATTTTTAACTTCAAATATCAATTCTCTACCAAAAATGGTATAATCCAATTTTAGCTCACATAAATTAATTTTTGACTAAGTATAAAGGAACTTTCAACAAAATAGTGGAATTCTCAATCAAAAGATGAATTGTCAAGGAAGAAGTTTTATATTTCTAACAAAAAAACACCAATTTTCAACAAAATACATAAGTTTTCAAAGAAATAATTCCGTTTTCAACTAAAAAAAATCAAGGTTCAATAAAAAAATATCAAATTTTAAACAAAAATAGAATAATTCAGTTTTTAGTTTAGAAAAGTTAATATTCAATCCAAAAAAACGAAATTTTCTACAGATTATTTCAAATTTTAACTAAAACAGATGAAATTTACTATAAAGGAATTTTCAAAAAAAATTGAACCCTCAATGAAAAAGATGAATTTTTAACCGCGAAGATTAACTTCCTACTTGAGAAAGATGTTTTAAAAAATTAAATTTTTATCAAAAAAAAGATCAACTTTTTTTAAATATCATTTTTATATTAAAAAGATGGTGTAATCGAATTTCCTCTTAAATTAATAAATTTTTCGCGGAGAAAGGAATTTTTAACAAAATAATAGAATCCTCGAAAAAAGATGAAATTTCAATTAGGAAGCTTATTTCTCTACCAAGAATGACGAATTTTTAACAAAATTCTGAATTTCCAAATACTGTATGAAAACAGATGAATTTGTTTGCAAGTAGTTCGATTTTTAACGAAAAAAGAAGGACTTTAAATCAAAAGGATTCATTTTCTACCAAAACAGAAAAATTAAAAAAAAGGAATTATTAAGTAAAAAAGGTCAATTTCCAACAAAAATAGTAGAATCGAAATTTCTTTTAAAGAAATTAGTTTTTGACAATCTGAAAAGGAATTTTTTTTAAATAACTGAATCCTTAATGAAAAATATTAATTTCAAACAAGAATATTACTTTTCTACCAAAAATTACGAATATTCTACAAAACCTAGAATGTCTCAAACAAACATATGATTTTTATCTAAAAAATATCATTTTTCAACCAAATGTAATATAAGTAGATCTTACCAGTATGGAAATTAATTTTAAAAAATATATATAGAAATTTGAAGAAAACACTTGAATTTTCAATCAAAAAGATTCGTTTTAAATAGAAACAGATGAAGTCTGAATTATGAACTTAATATTCAACGAAAAAATGGGATGGTTCAATTTTTTAATTAAAAGAAAATATCTGAGTTCTCTACCAAAACAGATTGTAATTAAAAATATCAATAAATTTTAAACCAAAAACGGAAAGTTAAATTTTCACTTCAATAAATTAATTTTGAAAAAATAAGAATTGTCCGAAAAATTGTTGAATCCTCAATCAGCAAGCTGAATTTTCATACAAGAAGATTAATTTTCTACTAAAAGAGACGAATTTAAAAATAAATCCATACATTTTTAAACAATTAGATTTTTAACTCAAAAAGATCACACTTTAATTAAAAAAATTAATTTTCTACAAAAAATGCCATAGTTGAATTTTCTGTTAACAAAATTTAATTTTTAATACAAAAAAAACCAGTGTTATAAAAATTATTTCAAAGGAGATCGAATCCATTTAACATCAGACAGGTTTTGCACTTCAAGTCGCTGAATCGATCAGGAAAGCAATTATCTTGTTTTTAGATTAAATTTTAAAAGAATTTTTTTTCGTTTTAAAATAAATTCTATGTTCAAAAGATTAATTTTTAACCGCTAAGATTAATGTTTTACAAAAAAGACGAATTTTGCAAAAATTACTTTATTGTTAAACTATAAGGGAACAGTTTTTAAAATTTTTTTGTTGAAAATGTTCAACAATTTAGTTGAATTTTTTTTCTGTCTTGACTAAAATTGTTTCTTAGTTAAAAACTCATCTCTTCGGGTAGAAACTTAATTTTCTTACTGAACATGAACACAATAAAAATGTATCCCTTTTAATTGAAAATTCCACTATTTTTTTGAAAACTTGTCTTTTTGGGTTGAAAACCCAACAATTTTCTAGATATTTTTCTTTTTCCTTTGTTCGTTCTAGATTTTTGCGCTCGATAATATATGCATGTATGCATATATACATCTGCAATTGTAATTTGGTAGTGGTGAATTATGTTTTGTCGAAGCATTATATTTTGTTGTGGACTCGACTATTTTGTTTAAAATTTTTCTTTTTTGTCTGTATTCGACTGCTTGGTTAAATGTTAAACTAATTGAGTAAAAATGGATATTTTTTGGGTTGAAGATTCATCATTTTAGTTAAAAACTTAATTCTTTTGTTGAAAATTCTTTCTTTCTTTGGTTGAAAATTAATCTTTTTTGTTGAACCTTTCTCAAATTGTTTTAAGGTTGAACGACCTTTTACAAATTAATTAGATTTTGGTTGAAAATGTATCTACTTATTTAAAAGTTTATCTATTTTTTTAAAATGTTATGTTTTTTATGAAAAAGTAACTATTTGGTTGCAAATTCGTTCATTTTTTTAAACTGAAAATTAAACTTTTTCATTTTCAGTGTAAACGGTTTTGTTATAAATTTGGCTTTTTAATGAAAGATTTGCATTTACAACCAAATAGCTTAACTTTTAACGAACTAGCTCAATTTTCAACCTACAAATATAAATTTTAAACTGAATGGCCAAATTTTCAAACAAAAAAGATTAATCTTTAACCAAAAAGAGTTTCATTAAAAAAAAGTTCTCCGTGAAAACGTAGTGGTGGATATCTTAAAACAAAAAGAAAAGATTTGCAATAAAATATTTAAATTTTTAATCATAGTTGAATTTTCGAACCAGTATGTAAATTTTCAACGAAGTAGTTTCATTTTTAACCTCCAAATATAAATTTTCGATAGAAAATGTAATATTTGATTTTTCAACGAATGCAGATGGTGCCAAGAGATGCATTGTATAAATAAGGAAATGAATTTTCAATCATAAAGATTAATTTTCTATAAGAGATTTGAATTTGAACCAAAAGTAGCAAAGTTACTTTTTCACACAAAAAATTAATTTATTTCCGAAAAAAAAGAATTTTCAAAAAAATAGTACATTTTTTAACCAAAGAGATGGATAAAAAATTTTCAGTCAGGAAATAAAAAAATTTGTTTCACTTCTTAAACTTTTAAGTGAAAAGACTATTTTTCTGTAAAACAGTTATGACACCTTACCCTCCATCTACCACCATAAACCACATTTTTTACAACACCTTCATCCCACATGATAAGTTTCCAAGTATTTATTTGTTGAAAGTGTTATTGTTAATACAAAATTTCATTGATTTCAATGTAATTTGAAATATAATAATTATTAGTTTGATTTTAAAGAAAATATTTATGTTTTTCATAAACTTCAATGTGAAAAGTGCAGGGGAAAGTGGGAGACTTAGCTAAGCCCGATATTCGACAATTAGCAGAAATTTGCGTTCAATAATGTAATTTTTTCCAACTTTGTAAGGATTTATCTGCTCTTCTAATCAAAATTCGTGCAGTAATCATATATTGCGTTATTCTATAAATCGGTATAATGAAACAGTATCTACTAAAAAATTGTATGACATTGAACGCATGAACTAATATTGGGGAGACTTAACCAAGATTTTCAGGTAAGAGTTTACCAAGTGGCAACAACCTTATGACATGTGTTTTTCTACCCATAAGGTCATTGATTATTATAATGCGCGTTCAAATATTTTACTAAATTGATTTATAGAAATTGCGGTGTAAAAATGCAAAGTTCATTATTTAAATAATATGATTATCATCAACGCGAGTTACAAAATTGTAATAAATTCTATTTATTAATATTAAGTGTAAATTAATTTTTAATAAAAAAAAGTTCATTGGGAATACAATTTTATTTTATACCAAAAATATCAAATTTGTTGAAATTCTATTATAAAAGATTAATTACAGTTTCAGATGAAGAACTCATCCCTTGGTGTCTTCTATTATTTTATACTAATATTTTGTAACATTCATTAAATATGTATAACATAGAAAATATAGGCTTCTGATTGATTATTTTTCATAAAAAGAAAAAATTGGCGTGCGCCGTGGCGCGCGCAAGACTGCTAGTTTAGAATTAAAATCTTTCTTTCACAAATTATGATTTAAAGAATTCCGGAAAATTCAAAAGAAGAAACTGAAAACAGTCACTTTAGAAAATTTCACGATGTATGTAACCAATCACCTATTTTTTCATACAGGAATGATATAGATTGGCTACTTTGTTGCAAGTTACAAATTGATTTAATTTACTTTCTGTTAATTTAAATACCTTCTATAATTATTTGATAATTCAATTGTCTTGGGGAGTAAGTACGGACGACCGGGGCTAAGCGCGCCCAGCTTTCCTATCGTCAATTTTTAATAACAACATTAAGTTATTTAAAAAAGCACTGATACAGCCTGCAGGAGTGATATTTCAACAACAATTGCTTCTGTATACGCAATTGTTTATGAGCAAATGTGTAGCTGATATTTGATCAAATTGCCACTAAATCAAGAGACATCCGAAAATAGACAACGGGCGATAAGCGCGCACTCTATCATTTTTAGGCTTCGGGCCAAGCACGAACCTTTGGATTTCTCAAACAAACATTTTCAGTTTGATACAAGTATTCAATTTTTTATCAAAGGCACACTGTTTATTATTTCTTCCAAGGAAAGAATAGCACATAGCCCCGGGGCGTGCTTAGCCTCGGTCTCCCCTAACTAAATTGTAGTTTAAAAGAAATTTATGAAAATATTTTGACAAATTGCGTAAAATTATCGCAGGGGGGGGGGACTCAAACCCACATTGTAACGATTTATTATATCGGGGAAGGTGGGGGGGGGGGTGTAAGATTGGCAAAAAAGTGTGACGTAATTTATGAATGGCCCCTGCGGTCTTTTCAGATTCTCATTTCAGTTTAAAAAATGGTGAATACCACCTCATTTCAGTGAATGTCGTCACCCTTTTGAAGCTCCTCCGAGACACCTTCCCTCCACAAGATGAAAATGATAGTCATGCGGCTTACCTGTAGCAAACTTCTTTTATTTATATTTATTACTCACTTTGACGAGCCAAGAGACCTTCAAGAAGCCCCTTGAAGTCCTTGATTATTGCTAACACTCAAGAAGGTAATTGTTTTATAAATTTTTCTATATTTAAATTTACAGTTCACTGATTGAAATGTTCATAATAATTTTTAAACAGCATTATTGGTATCTTCAACTCCAAAACTCGGTATTAAAACTGACGTTTTGATTTTAAGTATATTGGGAATCAGAATCTAGGGGCCGTCCATAAACTGCATTACCTACTTTATGAATGGGCGTAGAGGGTCAAAAACTAGGGTTGGGTACAATATTTTGGGTATAATACCTTATTTTCTCGGTTAAATTTGAAATAAATTGATAGAAACCAATAAACAAATATATCTATTTTTTGCTATTTTGTTAATTGTCTGAAATGCCACAATTTTATTAAAAAGTCATCCGTTTTGGTTAAAAAACCTGCTTATTGGATTAACAATTAATATATTTTAGTAGGAATTCTATTTTCTTTTTGAAAATTCATATTTCGTTGTTAAAAATTAAAATGCAATCCTTTTCGGTTACAAATAATTTTTTTTTCCTGATATATCTACTATTACATTATTCGTTGAGAATTCACCTTTTTCTGTTAAAAATTTATCTCGGATTGAAAATTGGATTTTCTTGGTCCAAAATTAATTTTGTTAACCAAAAATGAAAAATTTAAATTAGTTCTCTCACGTTGAACTGCAACTGCTTTGTAGCAACATTATTTTTCTTTGGCTGAAGGTTCATATCTTCGGTTCAAAATTTAACTATTTTGTTGAAAACTTAAAACTTGTTTGTTTTTTATTTAAAATCAATTTTTGAACTAAAAATGTAACTTTTCTATTCATGACTGTAAATGGATATCTCTTTTGTTTGAAAATTGATATTTTGGCTTAAAAATGCAAGTTGTGGGTTAGTGGTTGAACTATTTTGTGAAGATTTTATAATTTTTAATTTGCAGATTCATCATTTTTAGTCAAAAATTCACCTGATTAGTTCAAAATTAAATCATTTTGTGAAAAATTTGTCTTTTTGTTCCATATTTATAATTTTTCTGAAGAAGTTGACTTATTTGTCAAAAATTCGGTTTAAAGAAAAATTAAATTAGTTCACTAAAAATTTAAGTTTTTTTTCTGTTTTTTAATGTGTCTTTTTGATTAAAATCAACTGTTGGAAAACTCGTTTTTTTGTTAGAAATAAATAGTTTAGGCTTGAAAATTCGTCTTTTCCGTTTCTAACGGCAAATATTGTCTATGGCATTCAAATTTTTATCTTGAAAGCTTAGATCTTTTATTAAAAATTCGTCTTTTTGGATAGAAAATTAAGTTGTTTGTTAAGAATTCATCTATTTGTTTGAGCATTCAAGTATTTTGTTAAGAAATCGTCTGTTTTGTTAAATTTAACTGGTTGAAAATTCGGATTTTTAAGTGATTTTTAAAATTAAGAAATAAACTATTTTCTCTTGAGTTGAAAAATTATCATTTGTAGTTAAAAATTCAATTTCAGATGTCAAAAATTTAACGATTTTGGTTAAAATTTATACTTCTGAGGAAAATTTCTACTATTCCGTTATTGATGTAACTTTTTGCTTGAATATATATATATATATATATAAAAATTTTTTATAAATTCCTTTTTTTTGTGTCCAAAGCTTATTTAGCTTAGCAGAAAATTAATCATTTTTGGTTAAAAATGCAATTATTTTGTTAAAAATGCAATAGATTTCAACCTGAAATCTTAGTCATATTTTCAAAAAGCACCCTATTTACGCTGGTTTGAGAAGTAGAGTTTTGAACCAAATTAATTTCAAATCCGCAAAAAATAGCCCAAAATGTCGAAACTTAGTTTATGGACGGTCCCTTAGCCATAGTACGTATTTGCTTCCCACATATCAGCATATCAAATCTAATACAGATTTTTATTTTTTATTTGCATTTTATCCAGTTTTCTATTACAGAAGAAAGCCTTTGCGAAGGATGCGCAAAGGAGCGTTGAGGAAGAGTGTAATGAAAATAAGCTTTCTTATGCACCCTATCTCATCGTGAAATTCGCAACAGGTACTCGGATTTTATTTTTATTTGCTGCTTTCCTTTATGCCTATCACAGTGAGGAAGAGGCGCGTTGTGAAACAAAAATTGCTTGCTCGTAAACAGGATGTTGGTTGCTCCATAAATTAATAGTGAATTGCAGCTCTTAGAAAATAAAAAATTCAATAGAAGCATTTGTGCTTTTATAAAATATTAGCTGCTTTCTATCATCTGCTTGTACGTAGAAAGGAGTGAATAGAAATTTTTATTTGATAAAAAAGAAAAATTTACTGCATGGATTTCGAGCTTGATTTGATATTTCCCTATTTGAGCAAAAATAATTCAAAGCAATTAAAAAAAAGAGTTCCGTATCCTATTAAGGCATTAATTAGGTTCTTCAAACCTCCCCCTCCCCTACTAACCCTACATTCCCTTACTTATCCTCCCCTCGCTTTCTCCTTCGCTCCACTCTTTATCCAATTTACCCTTCACCAGCCTCTTTTTCTACCATCACTTATACACATTTCTCTAAATCCACCCCCCCCTTCTTCCTCATCTTCCCCCACGACACCTATTCCCCTTCTCATGTTCCTTACTTCCCTACCCTTAATTTAACCTACTTTCCCTCCCCTATTTCTCCCTATTTCCCCTCCCTTATTTCTCTCTACTTTCCCCTTCCCTATTTTTCTCTGTTTCAACTACTTCCATTTCCCCTACCTTCCCGACTTCCTCACCCTAATTTTCCTTACTTTACCTACCTCCCCTCCTCGGATTTCTTACTATAAGGATTTCTCTGCGAGGCTATGCAACCCTGAAAACTAACAATATGTCTTCCAAAAAGTGCCGTTTGGCTTTCTCTCAAGGAAATTCTG
This sequence comes from Belonocnema kinseyi, assembly GCF_010883055.1. Classification (NCBI taxonomy): domain Eukaryota; kingdom Metazoa; phylum Arthropoda; class Insecta; order Hymenoptera; family Cynipidae; genus Belonocnema; species Belonocnema kinseyi. The sequence continues at coordinate 53,235,342 of NC_046664.1, forward strand.
CAGAAATTGGCTATATTTTTTAGCTTTTCAATCAACACAATTTACTCGGCTCCCTTTTAATTCGAATACAAAATGTCGCTTGGCCAAAATAATATTCCTTAAATAAAAAGATCAACGGATTCGTAATAGGCTAATAATTCTATAATAATAACAAATAATCAATAATACATATTAATAAAATAATTTATTAATAACATTATCCTGACAGGCCATTATTATTATTATTATTATTATTATTATTACACCATTAAGCTATTTCCCTTTCGGGGTAGGCGTGACTCACTCGGCAGGGGAAAGGAGTAGTGTGTGGAAGGGATAGAGATTTTTCAGATTGATCCAGAATTCTCGTGCTATTTAAGTAAATAACACGTTCGTTCCGCAACACTGCTCCGACCCAGGTTGCTGATCAATCTCTCTAGCAATCACCCCAAGCGAAGAACCTCACGAAGTCGTTATGTAAGGTTCCCCACTTGGGTCCATTAATAGCCAAGGTCTTTGTTTCAGGCATCGTTCACTCTACTGACACTCTTCTTATTAACTATTTGCCGCCATACTTTCCTGTCCTGGCATACTTCTCTAGCTTCTTTTATGACCATGTATTTTTTCATGCAGGCTCTCGTATTTCTGTGACTTCTTATGTCTCTTCTAAGTAGGGTCATATTCACACATTCTAACCATACTTTCCGCGGTCTACCTCTGGGCACGTTGCCATTTACTTTACCTTGATACACTTGTTTCGTTAGTCGTTCATTTGGCATTCTCTCAACATGTTCGAACCATCTTAACCGATTTCTTTCCCATGTGTCTACTAGCGTCTCTTCTGCACCACATTCTTTTAGAATTATCTCGTTACTTATTTTGTTACTTACTTTGTCCCGATTATTATGCGCATGAATCTCATGTCAATTGCGTTCATTTTACTCTTATCTTTTTCTTGATAAGTCCATGTCTCGCTACCGCATAGTACAGTCGGTATAAATGTAGAATTATGTATTGCCATTTTAGCTTTATTTGATATATTTTTACTTCTGATAAGGGGACCTGCTCTACCAATAACCTTCTTACCTTCATTTATTCG
>NC_046664.1:53236519-53244249 GCF_010883055.1 Belonocnema kinseyi
ATAGCTTGTAGGATCCATCCATTGACTCCATACTCTTTCAGAACTTCCCAAAGTTTACTTCTATCTACCTTGTAAAAAGCTTTTTCTAGGTCAACAAATGCAATTTCACAAATTAGTCAGGCATTAAATCACTTAGTGCCAATTTACTAAGGTACCAACCGAAGTACCAAAGTTTTATCATTTTTTTTAAATTTAAAATACAGATAAAAGTGCTGGGATGTTTACACCTTATTTTTTCCAAATTTTTTAAGTACTCATGGGTATTATATTCTTAAAAGTATTCGCCAATATAAGAATCATGTAATAAAAAAGTGTTAAAGAAAAATTCTGTTTCAGCAGCACTTTTCTATTACCAATATATTAAAGTGCAACGCATTACATTCTCATCAGGAATGTAAAATTTGACCCCCTCTCAATTTTTGACATTTTTTAAGAGCTAAGAAATCTATGAACGGCTACTCTTAGTACTCAGATAGTTAAACACCTTATGCTCACGACTTTTTTTATATCAAGAAAATTATCAGAGTTATAGCTTTTTCGAAATTTAACAAAAGGAACGAAAATGAAAATTTTAAACCACATAACGCAAGATATGGAAAAAATCACGGAAAGAAAAACGTTGCTTTTTGAAATTCCTACAAGATCTTTATAAAGATTTTTTGCATCTTCTTGACAAATCGGAAATTCAATTTTGATCACACGAAAATAATAAAAAATTAATAATTTCATTTTCCAGTCAAACTGTGTACAGTGTGAAAAAATGTTAAGAAAAAAAAATAGTGCACTCAAAAAATATCTACAAATTTTTTATTGAATACTTTTTGATACGAAGCGTAGTTCTTATATTATTCGTAAAAAACAACATTGAAAATAAAATTTGTATGACAAACGACACAAGCTACGAAGAAAAAAAGAAATAGACAAAAGTCGTTAAAACAAAAAAACGCTACAAATTTGTTATGAATTTTTTTTTATATGACACATAATTTTTATTTTGATTTTGAAAAATGAAGTTAAAATTAAAACAATTAAATTTTTGGAAAAACGAAGCAAGGTACGAGAAAAAAGTAATTGACAAAATTAGTGCACCCTAATAGATGTATAAATTTGTTATTAAACATTTTTTTTAAACGTTTGTTTTTTGTTCAAATTGTAAAAATAAATCAATTTTTTGAAAAAAGACACAAAGTACAAAATAATGTGAATTAATAAAAAAACTTTTTATAGGATGCGCAATTTTTCCAAATTATAACACCAAGACAATAAAAAAATTGGTTTCAATATCATAGCATATTATGAGTTTTAATCAGATAAATTGATTGAAATGATACATTTTTAAGGTACCTGAGAATAAACACTTTTACAAAATAAAATAAAATTATTAAAGAATTCTTGGAAAACAAAGTTTGTACTTTATTTTGCAAAATCTGAATAAACAATCCCGGGCAGACGTATTAAATATAATATAATATTCATCCGCTATAATAGAATTAAACCTAATCTAGAAAAATTCGCATTTTCGTGTTCATTAAAGTCGAAGGAGCTTTAACAAAAGATAATTCACGATCACCAAATAAAAGATTTTTTCAATTTTAGGACACCTATTTAATGTTTAATAAAAGAAATAACAACATTTTATTTTATTATTTTCAAAATTTCTAGAAATGCTTATAGAATTTACATTACACAAAGGTTCTGAAAAAACATGAATAACAAATACAAAATACATTCTTAATCAGCAGAACTTTTTAGGTAAAGAGTAATTGATAACTTTGACTCTGGTTTCTAAATTTTTAAAATTATTCATAAGATTATTTATATGTTAAAAAGTTTCGCTAAAATAGGACTCAAGGGAAAAAAGGTTAGAAATGCTGGTTGTTTCAGTAGGTTTTCATTCGGATAAAAGTTGTTAAAAAGTGCTACTCAGTTTTTTTATTTTATTTAAAAAATTCTGTTTTGGATTTAAAGTAATTTTGGATACTATTTATTGATATATATATATATATATCAGAAATATTGTAAAATGATTTCTTCTGAAGTGCCAAAACAGTTCAAAATACGTGCTGTTTCAGATGAAGTTTTTCAGTGTGGAGAAAATTCCGTTGCGTTTTTAAAAAATTTTTTAATATCACTAGACTCATAAGAGGTTTAAAATTACAGGTTTAGTTTTATACATTTTTTTAAGTGGTTCTGCTGTATATTAATATTGTTAAAACAAAACCACTATGAAAAGTTTAAAATTCTGACGAATTCTGACATCGAACAGGTTTTTTTTTTCTAAATTCCCTTATTCCATATCACAGTGAAAATTATTTAAAAAATTTGCCGCTCCCTGCGAAAAATTGCCCGTTCATAATCACATTAAAAATCATTTACAAAAACTCCCTTTCCTAAAGTAAAAATTGTATTTCTTAACGAAATCTCCTATGCGAACGAGAACCGAAAACAAACATTATAGTCTTTAACAAAATACCCAGCTCTACCTCATAATCATAATTCTTTTCGAATATCACTGGCCCCAAAGTCAAGAGTTTCATTATTTACAGAAATTCCTGACGAGGATTGACAAAATGGAAAAGAAGGAAAAGAAGAGAGATAAAGAAAAGGAAGAAAGAGGTTCAGAATATCGAGAATGAGAATAAGAATACGAAAGATGAGGCAAAAAAAGATTTAACAGAAGGAGAGCATTAATAGAAAAGCAGAAGGAATTGATAAAGGAGGAGGAGCAGAATAATGGAAAGAAGAATAAAAAGAAGGAAAACAATATAAAGAAAGAAAAAAAGAAGAGCATATATAGGAAAGCAGAAGAAAGTGAAGAAAAGAAGAGGAGCAGAGTGAGTGGAATGAATAGAGGGAAAAGAAGAAAAGGAAAGAAGAAAAGAAAGAAAAGAAGAAAGGAAGATAATTGTGTAGTGAGGAGAGGTCATGACCTCGGGTAGCCACGAGCTGTATAACACACGGACTGGCAACTCTACTGCACATCAGAGCACGCGTACCAACACAAATTTGCTCATGACGCACGTGAGCACGTGCAGATACGATTTCACACACGTGCGAGACTGCGAAAGGCACAGGTAGGTGCAAGAGAGATGAAAACTAATGGGGAGGAAATGAGACAGAGTGAGAAAAGAGGAGATAAGAAAGGAGAGAAGTTCGGACGAACACAATGCCCGTCACGGATTTCTTAATCGCTCTCGATCTATCTGTTCTGTAATATATGTTGGTAACGTAGGTACCTACATGTGCACCTATATATATATATATATATATCCATACAAAGTGCATGGTGTTCTGCTCCATAGTACTTACCCCCTTATGCCACGGGTCAATGCCTCGACGAGCTCAACTCGACTTCAGTTTGCACGAACACGTCTCACAGTCCATCAAGAAAAGAATAACAAACTGTAAACAATAATATGCGAGATATTTGCTATATCACGATTTTTTTAAAATTATTTTCTATCTGATCACGTAGAATGTCTTTTTATTCATCCAGAAACAATGTCTCGAGAAATTGATGCAATTTTAGTAGCTCGACATCATAGGACCCTGTCATCCTGGTGAAGACAGTTGCTGTCTAATTTTATCACAAAGATTACATTTTGCCATAAGGATTTCATGATTGCCATAAGGATAGCATTTTGCCATAAGGATTGCAGAATTGCCATAAAAGTGATAGTTTGCCATAAGGATTTCAGGATTGACATATGGATTATATTTTTTCATAAGTATTGTCGAATTGTTGTAAGGATTGCAATTTACCATAAGGGTTCCGTGTCATAATGATTACACTTTGCTATAATAATTTGCAAAATTGCCATAAAGATTACATTTGCCATAAGGATTTCAGAATTCCCATAAGGTTTACACTTCGTCAAAATAATTTCAGGATTGCCATAAGGATAATTTTGCCATAAAGATTGCAGGATTGCCTTAAAAATTACAGTTTGCCCTAAGGATTGCAGGATTGACATATGGATTATATGTTTCCATAAGGATTGTAGGATACTTATAAGGATAGCATTTTGGCATATGAGTTCCAGGATTTTCATTTGAATTAGATTTTGTCATAATGATTACATTTCGCCTCAATAAATATCAACATCTTTATATGGATTACCTTTTGCCATAAGAATTTAAAAATTGTCATTAGGATACCATTTTGACATAATTATTGCAGGATTATCATAATTATTACATTTTTCCATAAGTGTCAAAATTTGTCAAGTGGGCCACTTTTTTATGGGCAATCATTAGGTTTGCCATCAAAAATAAATATTCCATGACAGAAATGGACAATAAAAATATTTACTATTGTCATAAAAAATACTGATTAACAAATGCATTAAACGGTCATTCTTTGATAGAAAAAATCCATTTTTTTCATAATTGTTCACTTTATCCCTAAATTAATATTCTCATGAAAGAAACTGACTTTTGACAATATTTTTCATTTTTATTAACAATTCTGCTCAACAAATGCATTTAATAGACGCTTTCAAATAGTAAAAACCTCTTTCTTGATGAAATGTTGATTATATCATAAAAAATGAAACTCCTACGAAATATACTGACATCCAAAAACATTTCCCATTGTTATAAACAATCATGATCAATCAATTCTTAAAATAATTTTTTCATATAGAACAAATCTGTTTATTGGGTTCAATAGTAAATGTTAACTTAAAACGAGCAGCTGAATGGTAACACATCTAGTTTTAATTATATAATCAACATTTCAGCAAGAAAGAGATTTTTCCTAACTTTCCTCCATGAGAATATTAATTTAGGGATAAAATGAATAATGCTGCAAAAAAAATGGATTTTTCTATCAAAGAGTGACCGTTTAATGAATTTGTTAATCAGTATTGTTTATAACAATGGTAACCATTTCTATTGTCTATTTCTGTCATGGAATTTTCATTTTTTAAGGCAAACCTAATTATCACGCAGAAAATTCATTTTATATATACAGAGGCGCTTATTTATTAAATTTGTTTATAAAATTTGTTTATAACAATAAAAAAAATTATACTTTAGTGTTTGATTTCAACGAAACATCAATTTCACTCGATCTCACGGATAAACGCGTGATGAAAAGAACTTCCAGGCTTCATTGTACAATAATAATCGATTTTGTGCATAAATTTTGTTATAACAATTGAACAGATTGCACGAACTTCATCTGAGATATTAGAATTTGTTGATTGATTGGATCATTTTGAACCCCAATTTTCTAATTCGCCGCACTGTACAGCGTGTCTCAGCCTACAGCATATTACAAGTTTTAACGTTGAATATCGTATGCGGCGCGGCATGGAGCGCGGAACGTCAACACCAAAACACGCACAAGTTTTGATGATATGCGAGTTCCCTAATTTTTTTCACCGAAATCTTCGTAATTAAACGAGCTGTCGTAATTAGTCAAGTATAGAATTCAAATCAATTGACAAGTTAGAACGAATTTCATTTGCTTATAAAAATTGTTGCTAATTTCAACAATATTTATGCAACAATGGTAAAATGATTTTTATTTAATAGAATGAACATATTTAACGAAACCTGCAAACAATTATAGCGACAGTTTGTACCGATCGAGAGAAAAAAATTAATTACGAGAACAATGCTAAAAAAGTTAAATAACAATAACGACTCAAAAAATGAAAATTTTGCAAAAATGTTTTGGGGCCATTTTATCTATGTCAAACTCTTGCTTATCAACACATTCCCGAAGAAAAATCACAGCCCATAAAAAAAGTGGCCCATTTGACAAATTTTGACACACAAGGAACGCAGGATTCTCATAAGGATTACATTTTGCCATAAGGAGGGCTGGATTGTCATAAAAACTACATTTTTGCATGAATATTACATTTTTCCATGAAGCTTGCATTACAGCAAATTGTATAAAGAAACTTTCTTCATCAAGACGGCAGTACTGGCAAGACCCTTACTAGTTTACGTAACTAATGAAGTATTTGAAACTTATATTTTATTTTATTCTACAACTTTGAAATTCCGAAAGGTTAAATTGTTTACAACATCAACGCTTAAAAAAAGAATATAACTGATATTAGTCTGCAATGTAATTTTTGTAATACAGTTATTGATTCTAATTATAATCAATTTAATACACACGATGTGATAAATTTCAATTGTAGCTCGTAACCTTTCAGCCTGCGATTACTTGCATTTTCGAGAGTAGAAATTTATCGAGGCATAACCTATTTTATGAGCCATACGTTCGAAATCATTTGGATATAGCCTGGAGAACAATAGGCAATTTTTACATACATATTACCCTATAGAGATTGTTCAGGAGTTGAGGAGTGTATGAGTAATTCTAAATGTTGAAATAGCAAACTTGTAAAATATGGAGTTAAAAATTTTGGAAGGAGAATATGAAATAAAAATGCATGTTAATTTAAAATAAGGAGCAAGCATATAGAAGAAAGCAGAAGAAAAGCAGAGAATAAGGGAAATGAGATGAAGCAGAAGAAACAACAAAAGGAAAAGAAAGATGAAAAATAAGGAAAAGAAGAGCATATATGGAAAAACACAATAAAGTATACAAAAGGAAGAAGACTGGAATGAGCGGAACGAGATAAATGAAGAGAAGGAAGAAAATAAAAAAAATAAGAGAGAAAAGAAGAGAAGATTATTGTGTACCAAGAGGTCATGACCATAAATTCTACCTAATTTTTCCTTTCGAAAGCTATGCATCTTCATTTGATACGTTTAGGAATCTTCTCCTTTTCTATTGGTTGATCCTGTTATTAGAACGTGGATGAAATATCGCAATAGATGGGGGATAACTGAACCCTATTGGGTATCAAATAAGCAGGACTGAGTGGACTAAATCGATGGTGTTTACATGTGGCTTGTATTGAATAAAATATGTACCCCCCAAATCTCATCATACTCTTTGCTGCGCACCCCTTCGTTGGAGACTTCAATGCGTGACATCGTCCTCCCATTCTCTCTCTTCCTCTCTCCCTAACTTCTCACTCTTTTTCTTTCTCTGCCATACACTCTCTCCCCCACTCTAAAACTCTCATCCTATCTCTTTCCTCGCGACATTCGCATACTTCCCTTTGGCTACACATTCGTTCACACTCCCCCATTTTCCTGCCATAGGTTACTCTACGTCCCCTTCCCAATTCCATCATCCTCGAAAATTCTGTGCGCAAAGAGAAATTAATGAAATTGGAAATATTCGTATACCGCAAGCCGAGCGTAACTGGGACATGCTGGAAAAATCGGCTCACTCATTATTTAATATTTTATCACTTTATTTCTTTTTTCCTTATTAAATGTCGGATTTTTTTTTCATTTTTTGGTTCAACTTTATGATGAAGTTTTAGTAAAGATAATATTTTTATAAGATTCTCATTTTCTGTGCCATGTAGTACAAAAATATTTATGAAAAACAAGAATTTGTGTACAACTTGTTTTTAATTCGTAGCACATATCTTTAATTATTTAATATTGATTGCGAGTTCTTATAGACTTTTTGACAAGATGAAAGTGATTTCAGATAACTTAAAAGTTTCAGAGAAAAATGTTGATAATGATGAACATTAACAAACTGTAATATAGAACGAGCTTGTACAATTTTTGAAATCTTTTATTGTTCGGATCCTTTCAGTACCTGATTATTCGATCACCAAATCTAGAAAAAAAATTATACAATTCAAATCAATCGATTATTATTAATTATTAAGTAAATA
>NC_046664.1:53244349-53269493 GCF_010883055.1 Belonocnema kinseyi
TAATTATTAAGTAAATAGTGCAAAGCCTGATGAACTTAAAAAATCATGAATGCTTTTGTGATTACTTTTAATTTAAGAAATCTGCCCTCATAGAGCATTCTCACTTATGACGTCACGCGCTCGGAGCGGTCATCGAGGGCATAACAGTGCCAGCATACCTCTACAGTTTGCATGTGTTGCCGGAGTTTTTGAAAAATTGTTTTTTTTTCGAAACGCAAATTAAATATTTAGTAAAATGTTCAGGAGATCTCAAGACCAAATATAATAGAAAATTGAAAAAAATCGAAAACTTTGATCGGCATGCTCTTAGAGATATAGGTTTTAGTGAAAATATCAGTTCAAGTCCCTCGTTGACTATAGTGGATAGTGTCATATTTTATTCAGTCTCACAGTTTTTACACTGCAAAACAAGTAAAACCATATAAAAGTTTGGAAGCTTATAAATATTATGAAGTTGGTTTTCTGGTGAAAGTGAAGTGCAAGCAGTTCTATGGTACAATTCTGCTTCTGAGTGAAGTTAGTGTAAAAATACAGTATTTTTAGTTTTAAGTTCGTAGTTTTAGTTATAACCTTATTTTCTGCGAGTAGAAACATTGGCATTGAGTAATATTCTTGTGAAATATGGCATTCGTTTCCATTTACGTTACCAAATTCCATTGCACAGACCAACATGGTTTTGTTATTGGAAAGTCAAGGGTCATTTCCAAAGTAATTTTTTACGTAGGATCCGAATCCGGGATCAGAATTGACATATCACCTCAGACTTTTAAAATATTTAAGGTTATGTACCCAAAAAATTGTAGTTTTGGCTACATTTGAGGTTATGTGCAGAAGATACAACATTTTTTGGGATTTTTTCTTTAGTTGTATCATATAGAACTGCTCTTTCTCTTTTATTTGAGAGTTGCAGAGTTCAGTTATCATTTTTCTTTACAACGTTACGCCAATTTGAAATTAAGAGATAAGTCCCATTATGTCTTGAGCATTTTCTTTAAATATTTTGAGGCAAACATATCTTATAATTTCAAATTGGCATATCTTGGTAAAGAAAAATGGTAATTGAACTCCGCGACTCTTAAATTGAAGAGAAAGAGCAGTACTATATGATACATCTAAAGAAAAAGCCCAAAAAATGTTGTGTCTTCTATACACAACCTCAAATGTAGCAAAAAATGCAATTTTTGGGTACATAACCTCAAGTATCTTACAATGCTGACGTGATGGGCAGATTCTGACCCCGGACTCGGATTCTGCGTAACCCAGTGGGCACACAATTTAGCGACGTCTTTACGACATCGTCACGACATCCTTACGACATCCTATATCCATTTCGTTACAGTGTCTTTACGATATCGTAAAGACATCGTCAGATCATACGACATATTTACGATATCATAAAGACGACTTAATTGCATGAACACAGAAGTCGTAAAGTTGTCGTAAAGGTGTCATAACGATGTCGTAAAGACGTCGCCAAATTTTGTGCCCACTGGGAAAAAATTATTTCGGAAATGACCCTCCACTTTCCAACAGCTGACATGGCCCGTTATTTGCAGGTCTGTGTTGCTGATGTAAAATGCGGTGGTAGTCAGAGATTTTTAGGTTAGGAGCAGTCTCCGCTGAGAGCGATCTGCTCGCAGAATAAAAAAACCTCAATGAAATTATTGAAAATTTGTAACATTTCATTATTCTTTCAAAGTTTAATGCAAAAAAGTTTAATTTTCACAAAAATCTATAAAAAAATATTTGTCTATGACAAATTACGAAAATATACGACTCAAAAAACATCGAAAATAAAAAAATTTTCCTAATACGAAAAAGTTAGAAAATACCAATTTCCAAAATCTCTGCTCTATCCTGAAAATTTTTTATAATTTGGCTTGACCAAGAAGATTTATTTTCTACCAGAAAGGACAAATTAAAAAAATATATATATTTTTTTAAATCTTCAGTTTTCGTAGTTTTTCGAGTGATACGTTTTTTGTAATTTATCCTAAAAAAAAATCTTGTGAATGTACCACTTATTTATTTCAAAGTGAGAAAGAAGAATGCAGTCTTACAACTATTTAATGATATCACTTGAGTTTTTTAATTCTACGAGTTGATCGCTCTAGCCAGAGTGCTCCTAAACTTAAAATCGCAATACAAACTGCCATCACATTTGATATCAGCAGTGGAATTTGATCATTTGAATTAGAACGAATGCCATGCTTTACAGGAATATTACTTAATGTTAATGTTCATACTCATTGAAAATAATAAATTATAACTAAAATCGCTAATTTAAAACTACAAAAACTACATTGTTACACTAACCTTCTTCAGAAGCAGAAAAGTACCTTTGAACTCAGTTTCATAAAATGTATAAGCTTCCAAACATTTATATGCTTTTACTTGCTTTGCGGAGTAAAAACTGTGGATTGAATAAAATATGACACTATATCCACTAGAGTGACCGATGGCTCAGAACTCACGTTTTCACTTAAATCTATATCTGTAAGAGCATACGGATTAAAGTTTTAAAATTTTTCCATTTTTTTATATATCGGGTCTTGAAATCTCCCAACAATTTTGCCAAATATTCAAACTGCCTTTCGAGAAAGACAAAACAATTTTTAAAAACTCTGGCAGCACATGCAAACTATAGGGGTTTACGGGCACCGTTCTTCTATATCAGAGGTATGGTCACTAAAATTTGTTATGGCTTAATGAGAATGCTCTATTGTCTACGCCCATTGCGCGCGCGGCTCGCTAGTTTAGACACACAGACCTTTTGAAATTAAAGGTCAAGCATCGACAACTGTAATTTGGTTATTGTGAATTCTCTTTTGTGAAAGCTCCTTCGTCTTTGACGGAAAAATTTTCATCGCGGATCTCTTTGTTCCTTTAATCCTATTTTAGCGACAATTTCTAAAACGTAAATATTGTTACAAATAATTGTGCAAATTTAATGAAAAATAGTCAGCGTTATCAATTATTCTTGTTTCAAAAAATTCTGCTGAATCAGGGCGTATTTTTAACTTTTTACGTATTTTATTCCTGTTTTACCAGAAACTTTTAGTAATGTGAGTTCTATAATCATTTCTCAAAATTTTAAAAAATAATAAAACAAAAATTTTTTGCTTTTATTAAAAATTAATTAGAAGTTCTCAGTTTGAAAAAATCTGCCATTTGGTAATTGTGAATTCTCTTTGAGTAAAGCTTCTTTGGCTTTAACGGACACGTATCTCATACTTCGCACTCGATTTGGCTTAAAATGCGAACTTTTCTAAGTTAAGTTTAACCCTATTATATCCAGTAAAAATTATATACATTTCTGTATTTCGGTCTTGGACTGTTTATTCAGATTTAGAAAAGTAATGCACAAATTTTATTTTTCAAGATTCCTTCAATAATTGCTTTTTATTTTATTCTAATTTGCACTCTCGGCTATCTTCAAAAATTTATCGTTTCAATAAATTTATATTATCATAATTCATGATATGTATTCATATTAAAAAAATATACTTTCATTGTGTTGTTTTTTTTTTTTTTTAATTAAAAAAGGCTATGTGTAGTCATTCCGTCAAAATTAATAGAGTTAAAAAGGGGTTTGATTATTCTCGAAAATTTAGGACGGCTAGCGAAAAAAATTGACTAAACATCCCGTATTTCGGGATGACGACATACTTCACAAAAAAAGCGCATCCTATAAAGAAAAAGTTTTATTAATTAACATGTTATTGCACATTGTGTCGATTTTCCAAACCATTGATTTATTTAAAGTTTTATTTTTCACGATTTGTACAAAAAACATGCGTTCTACCAAAAAATTATTATTAAAAAATTTATAGATCTGTTTTGGGTGAACAACTTTTATCTAATAATTATTTTTTTCTTACCTCGTGTCACGTTTCCACAATGTTTTGTTCAATTTTATGTTATTGTTTACAACTTAAATAAAAACTACACGTCTTATTAGAAAATGATTTAAACAAATGTTTATCTCTTTTTTGGATGAATAACTTTTGTCTATTAATCTTTTTCTCCCACCTTTTGTCGTATTTCCACAAATTTTTATTCTTAATGTCATTTTTTACGCTTTAAACCAAAACTACGCCATTCATCCAAAAGTAATTTATAGGAAATTAAAAGAATTTTTCGGGTGTACAACTTTTGTCTTTTAATTGTTTGTCGCACCTGCCTCATTTTTTCCAAAAACAGAAAAAACATTCAGGAACATTCGTGAAGATGGAACAATTTGGAAGAATTTTCTCCTCATTCTTAAATTATTTGTTATTTCTAACTGCGAACGATATTAGTTTCTTCAATTATTACAAGAAATTAAGATTTTGAATTGTAGAATGAGATAAAGACGATCACACTTTTTCGCGCAGACAAGCCAATCAGCATTGTCTCATCTTCCTGCGCAAAGTTTTAAATACGATACCTTTTAAATTTGAAAAAATTTTAGTTAAAGAAAAAAAATTTCCACAAGTAATTACATTCATTTGTAAAAGTTCGTTCAACTGCAGAAGGAAAAATTAATATTGAAAAGTATGTAATTATTTAATAGTTAAAGTCTTACTAGAAAAAGAAAGATTTACTATTCTCAGAAGAATAAGTTACAGATGACTTTCTAGTGAGACTATGTGCTGGCAATAAAATTTATAGTCACTATCCAATAATATAGTTGAGACTTAAACAATTGGTCATCCTGGACTCGATGGCTGCAGGACTTACAGATTTCTACTTTTTGTGTGTCAGGTACAGTCAGGTGAGAATAGTGATTTCTCTGTCTCCATATCACCTGGTCCGGAACAACCTCACCTCGCTAGATCGAAACCAAACGGAATCGTTCATGCTAGAAGTGTTGCAAAAAATTCACGATTCCAACAATTACAATCATATTGCTTTCTTATCATTTTTATATTACCACTTCATTTTTCAATCATTTTTTTTACGTTCGCAATCATACAGATTAATACATTAAAAATATTCTATGCAACATCTTCAGTTATTTGATCATTTTTCAACGAGATAGTCGAATTTTGGACAAGCAAAAAATTATTTTAGATCAAATGGTTACATTTACCGCTAAATGGTTAAACTTTTAGGCAAAAAAATAATAATTTTCTAACTAAATAGTTAACTTTTGATTCTAGAAAGACGATTTTTTAACGAAATGGGATAATTTTCAAACAAAAAATAATAAACATTAACTACAAACAGTTGATATTTTTACCAAATAGTCCAATCTTCAAAATGTTCGACCTGGAAAGAATAATTTTGAACCAGATAATTAAATTTGAAAAATGATGTCTTCAACAGTCGTATTTACAAGCAAATAGTTAATATAGATAATAAAGATTGAAGTATAAACAAAAACAGTTCCATTTTTCACTAAATACTTAAATTTGTGAACAGAAAAGATGAATTTTTTGAAACACGTTCAAATTTTCAGTCCAGAAGGATGAATATCCTTTCCAAGAAGACAAAATTTCCAATCATCAATAAAATCATCGAAAAAAAAAGAATTTCAACGTAGCAGTTCAACTTTGACCAATTAATTAATTTTGAATGTAATGGTTGATATCTCTACAAAAATATTTCAATTTCCAATTTAAAAACAGTTGAATTCGACCAAAAAAGACAAATGATTAACAAAATATTTGAATCTTTAACCAAAAGAGATTAATTTGTAACCAAACAGGTTTATTTTTAACTCAAAAAGATCTGCTTTCTATATGCCAAAAAGAAAAAGAAAAAATATTATAACCAAAATGACAATTTTTTAAAAAGAAGTTCTACCCTAAAATATAAATTTACAACCAAAAATTTGGCAACTTTTTTAACAAAAAAGAAGACTATTTAACAAAATAGTTCAGTTCTTCACAAAAATATTAAATTAAAAAAATAGTTAAGTTTGTTACCAAATAGTTGAATTGTTGTCCAAGAAAGATAAATTTTCAACAAAATGGTCGAACTTTTCTAGAAAAAAGATTATACTACAAGCACAAATGGTTTCTTTTTCAACTAAATAAATGAATTTTAAAATCAAAAGCGAATTTGTATAAGGCAGCTGAATTTTTTCATACAAAAGATAATTTTTAAAGAAAAATGCATTAAATGACATTTCAACGAACTTAATATTTTATTGTTAAATAAAAAACTGTCGCGTTCAACCAAAAATATAAATTCTTAACGATAAATGTAATAGTTGATATTACAACCAAAAACGATGTTAACTTTATATGAAAAAAAAGTTTAATATTATATCAAAATAAAAGTATTTTTTACTCAGAAAGAGGAAATTTCATCAAAACATTGGAATTTTTAAAACTAAAAAGACGATTTTTTTACAAAATACTTGAATTTGCTATCTAAAAGTATCAATTTTCATAAAAAAATATAATTCTTCACTATATAATTGAATTATAGACGAAAGCAGTAAACTTTGAATCAAGAATGGAATAGTGAAACTTACAGTTAAAAATTGATTTTTAAGCGAAAGATATTTTTTCTACTAAAAAAAGGCGAATTTGTAACAGTATACGTGCATGAAGCCTTAAAAAAGTGCATTGTTAACCAAATTGTTGAATTTTTTTAGTAAAAATTGTCATACGCCAAGCAATAATAAGATAGTTATTTTTCAGTTTAAAGAATTAGCTTTGACGAGAAAAGAACGTGTTTGTAGCAAAATATTTGAATCTTTAGCCCACAAAATGAATAATTAACAAAACTGGTTTAAAAACTTCGAAACAAGTAATTGCATGTTTAACAAAGATAGATAAATGTTTAACCGAAAACATAATAGTTGAATTTCAAGTTAAAAAAATAATAATTTTAACGAAGTGTCTCGTCGTCCCGAAATTCCCTTTTCCAACTACCTCGATTTTTCGGAACGATTTGACGCAGCCTAATTAAAAAAAAACAATTTTTCTACAATGTAGTTAAATCTTCAATCAAATAATAGAATTTTTAAGCAAAATAAATGAGTTTAAAACGAAAAATTTAATAGTAGGATCTCGGATAAAAAGTCATTCACTTTTAAGGAAAAATTGTTTCATTTTCTTATTGGATTCTATATTACTTCAGTTCGCATTTAAGAGAAAAAACAAGAAGAAGGCGAAGTTTTTGGAAACAGGGGATAAAAGGATATCTTGAAAAAGGGAGTAAAAGTGGAAAGGAAAAAGCGTGTAAATCCTGTATTTAGATGATTTGCATGTAAAATTAAATAACTCATTTTCACCTTTCCATGCATTTAAAAAACATTGTTAACATTTATATTTTCTATGTGTTATGTCACATTAACTCCCACTTCACAACTACTTATAAAACCAGTTACCTATCCCCCCTCCCCATGTAATATGCTGTAGGTTTTTAAATTTCTCTTGATTAACGAGTCTCGCAATTTGTCCTAATCACAAAAAACTACCGTAATAGGCTCATTGCATTATCTTTATAGAATAAAAGTAGTTGAGAATTTTTTAATAATAAAGAAATTGTATTACTATCAAAATTAAAAAATATTGATCGTGTTGATCTCCTATTTAACAGAGGGATTTAGATATGTTAATACCTACAAAGGTATGCTTTTAAAGAATAAGTAATAAAAAAATTGCACAATTTTTAAGCACATAAAAAAATCTAGGCTTTCTTTTGCTGCGTCGTACGAGGTCTCTCCGGAAAGTATCCGACCTTGTGCTCTAACTTTTTACCTAGTTCTGCTATTGAAAAAAAGGTATGTACCATTTGTGGGGACGTTTGTAAGTTCCCCCAGTAAGGTACCTTAAAATGCGAAATTTTAGTTCACTAGTGTACACAGTTGCGTAAACGTCTAACCACGTACGCGTCGCATTTTAGGATGACGGAACGTGCCGAACAAAGAGTAAACTGCCGCACAGTGGGACAATAAAAAAACGTCCGTGGACAAATTGATTTTCAGAAGACAATTATTTTCTGATTTTAACTTTTTAAAGTGAAAGTTAATAAGATTTTGCGTTGAACGGCCATAACCTATTTTTAATTTTTTTGTTATTTTTTTTTTGTTTATTTAATGACAAACATGAAATTTTTTTTTGACTTTTGAAGTATACCGGTTTTTCAAAAAATGATTAGATTCAATTACAAGTTCCTACAAAACCGAAAGTAACGATCCAAAAACAGTGTCCGATAGCAATGCAAATGTTGAAAAATTTATTTAATATTTTATAAATGAAATAAGTAAATTAAAATGGTTTTGTCGGGATTGGCGGCGATTCGTCACTTGATTCGCACTAAATTTGAATAGTGAATGTACAAAAAAACTTTTTGATTGCAATTAATAAAAGTGAATAAATAGTTTGTTATTTTTAAAGCAATTTTTATAAACAAATATCCATATAAGATACTTTTGATGGAATATATAAAGTTTTTTCTATGTAATCGATCATATATTACTGATAAATAAAACCTTTGTATTATATTTACTCACCAAATAAAAATTAATAATTGTTTAAACTACCTTAATTAACAAATGCTCTATTTGGCTATTTTTAAAGGTACGAACTTAAATTTGTCGATGCAATTAACTGTAAATAAATATCTTCTAAATTTTAAAGAACATTTTGGATGAAGGTCAACAATTTAGTACTGTAAACAACAAAGGTTTTAACAAATTTATATCATTTTGTGTGTTTATATATAAAAGACCGCCTTTCTCACGGAATTAACAGCCAGTTATTTAGCAATGATTTTTTGCTATGACTCAGTAACATTTGGTAATTGTTTAACAAAACTCAATTGCAAAAAGCATTATTTGGCTATTTTTAAGGAATTAACTTATTTTTCTGGTGTAATCAACTGTTAATAACACATTTTTCAACTTTTTTTAATAGTTCGATGACGATCCAGTATTGTTATTTTTATTAACAATTTAATTAACGTAGTCATACGCGGTAGATGATAGTAGATTACTTTCAAAATAAACCGATCAATTCTGTTAACCGAAGAAGAAAGTCAAGTAGCAATTAGCTTTATTTATTAAATCGTCAATTTTTATCAACTTATGGGAAGGAATTATTGCTCAGTAATTTTTAATATATTCCACATGAAAAAAGTTTTTAGTTTACAAATGCATTAGCTAAGAAAAAATTTGGTTTTTGCAGTGTTAATAAAAACAAAAACAGTGGATCGTTATCAAACTATTAAAAAAAAGTTTTCAAAATGTGTTATTAACAGTTGATTACATAAACAAAAAATTTTAAATGTTGAAAAATAGCCCAATAATAAATTTGTTAATTAAGTTTGGTTAAATAATTAACAAATGATATTATTTCATTGCAGTAAATCATTGCTAAATAATGGCTGTTAATTCCTTGAAACAAGTGGTATTTTATGTATAATACATAAAAAGGGAACAATTTGTTTAAAAAATTGTCGTTTTCAATAACATATGGTTTACTGTCATCAAAACGTTTTCAAAAATTGAGAACTTAGTTATTTGCAAGTAATTGTATCGAAAAAATCATGTTTATACCTCCAAAAATAGCCAAATAGCACCCTTGTTAATTAAGGTAGTTTAAACAATTATTAACTTTTATTTAGTGACCAAATATGATACATAAGTTTTATTTTTAAATAATTTATTATTGATTCCATAGAAGAAACTTGACTTATTCCATCAAAAATACCTAATATGGATATTTCTTTATAAAAATTGCTTTTAAAATAACAAATAATTTATTAACTTTTATTATTTAAAAGAAAACTCTTTTTGTCCATAAATGATGAAAGGTTGTGGCTTCCAAACAAGAGAACCTTGAAGGGGATGACAACCACATTGACCATAATTAACTGATTTTTCCCATGGTGGCCGTTTTAATCAAAGAAAAAAGTTTAAAATTGAAGTTTAAAAGTTGTTTAATAACAAAATTTTTATTCAAATGCTTAATAATGTACACGTATAAAATGGAAGGAACTAACATTTTGCACCTTAACAGTTTTAAATTCAATGCAGTTAAACTGCCAAGTAAGCCATTTTTATTTTTTATAAATTGTAGTGTTCAAAGATTCAGACTCAGTTCTAAAAATATAAATCCACGTTATCATTTTCAATTCTCTAAAGTCTAAATTGAAAAAATTAGTTGAAGAATTACAATTTTTTCAAATAATATCATCTTAAACAATCTTAAGATAGAAATATTAAAAATTGAACCATTAAATGTTTTTATAAACGGTAAACACTTCTTACATTGAAAGATAAATTATTTTAATTTTAAACAGTTTAAAAATTCTTAAAATGCTTCGAATCTTTATATCAAGAACTTGAAACATCAATATTATACATTTTTTCAAATTTTAAATTATTTAAAAAAATTTTCCAAAACTCCTGAACTAAAATTCTTTTCAATTTTTCTTAAAATCTTCCTCTTAAAATATATTATTTGAAATAAAAAAATTATTTTCAATTTTCCTAGAAAATGTTTTTTAATCTTCTGAAACCATTCAAAATTCTTAAAAAGCTTCTTAATTTTGGTTTGTTATTCTCCGAAATCTATCATTTCTTTTAAATTAGGACGCTTTCTTCGAATTATTTGAAATCATTTCGAATTTTAAATTAATTTTGAATTACTTTAAAACCTTTACATATTTCTTCAACTTTCTCGATGTTTATCTGAAAATAATAGGTTTTCAATTGTTATTACATAAAAATAAAACAGTTTGACTTGAAAATAAAATTTTTCTAAATAGAAAAATTCAAATTGTAACGTTTGAAGTTTAAATTTTTTTGTTAAGTTTTGAATATTTAATTTCTGATTACTGATTTTAAATGAACAGTCAGATATTTCTAAATGTTGAGTTATCGATTTTTTTTAATTAAAAAATTTCAAATTGGATGCTATAAAAATAGATTATTTCAGACGTAAAGAATATTTTAAATTCAATAAAACCCTTTAATTATGAGCATATTATATTGAAGATCTTTTATACTTAAAAATAGTTTACAACGTTTCAATCGAGCATTTATATTTGTTTTAGCTAATAAGACTTTCCAATTGAAACTGATTCGAGTCATCTTGTAAAATCAATTTTTATTTACTTTTTAAATCTTAAAGTACAGTTCAATTTCAAAAATCATTCATTAATTTATATTCACAGATGATCAACTAATAATGTTTTTATTTAAAATCTTCGATTTTAAAGGCTTCTAATTTTTAATTATTTAAGTCTTCAAAACTGCATTTTAAAAATATTCAAATTAAAATATAGGCTAAATATTAAAATCGAAAATTTTTCAAGTGAATAATATTAGAATGACGCATCCTAAACTGCATGAAATCATAATTGACAAAAATAACATTTAAACTAATTATTAAAAAAGCGGTTGAAATTTAAGTTGAATATATTTTTTTCTATAAATTTGAACACACCCGGCTAATGAATAAATTAATTGTTATTTCCCCGTTTTTCCCGGTCTCATAAAATTCCCGATTATTTCCCAGTTTTCCCCGTCCAGCGGCCACCCTGCTTTCTGCGCTACATCAGAAGGTCGAATACTTTTCGGACATACCTAGTATTTTTTTCAGGTCTTACTTCAGTCGCTGTCGCTACAACTTGGAGTACTGACCTTTATTATTATTACTTTGCACCCTTTTTTCGTGTAATATTTTGATTTGAAGAGTGGGACTGGTTTTGGATTTGCCAAGTGAATGGAGCGAGTCAATCGGCTCTACGAACTGTGGAAAAGTTAATGATCTCGTCGACGATCATGTTCTGCTAGCCATAACATCATCTCCTGTTTCCTCTCAGCTCAACCACCGTTTTTCATCGGTCATCGAATTTCTAATTGCTTGTCGCCTGTCTAGTCGACGATGCACGGATTTGCGAATCACCGTGTGCGACGGGCATTGCCGTGGGAAATCCTTACTTCCCTTTTGCACAAGTAAAAAAAAAAACAATCATAGAAAGAGTTTCGCTTTTTTTGTGAACTAAGCATTGTCTTTTCTTTGTTTATTAAGAAAGACATGCGGTGACAATATTTTGTATCCTTATTAATTTTTTGAAAGATGATTTTAATGTATTTTATTCATTGTGCAGAAATTGTAAATATTCTTCGTTGAACTAGAACTTTACAATATTGTTCAGTCGTCCAAAAATTTGTACAAATCTCTATTCTGATAAAAGTTCTACAGTATCTTTATG
Source organism: Belonocnema kinseyi (assembly GCF_010883055.1). Taxonomy (NCBI): domain Eukaryota; kingdom Metazoa; phylum Arthropoda; class Insecta; order Hymenoptera; family Cynipidae; genus Belonocnema; species Belonocnema kinseyi. The sequence goes on from NC_046664.1 coordinate 53,256,515, forward strand.
ATACTAATTGTAAAATTGCTTTATATATAATATATATTTGGTAATTTTGCGTTATGCAAAGATTTCATACCTGACTTTTCCCTACACAATTTTTCATTTTCATTGTCAATTAATATTCAACAAAGACCATTTTTTGGACGAATTTGACAGAAAACATTTGAATTTTCAATCCAAAAGATAGCATTTTGTATGAAAGGGAGAAATTTTAGATCCAAAATGACGAATGTTCAACAAAACAGTAATTTTCAAGAAAATAGTTGAATTTTTAAGTAAGATATTAATTTTTTTTAAAACATAGAATTCTGAATAAGGCAGTAAGAGTCGATGTTCCAATACAATAAGATTTTAATGTCCAATCTAAAAAATCTAAAAAGATCACATTTCTACCAAAGGAACAAAAAATACACTCAAAATAGTTGTATTTGTAAACAAATAGTCGACTCTTCACACCAAAATGGCAAATTTTTTAGAAGATAGTTGAATTTTCAAACAAGAACTTTTTAACCAATAAAGCATGAATTTTCAATCCAAAAGACGAATTTTCAACAAATCAGTTCAATTTTTGAACAAGAAAGATGGCTTTCTAATAGAATGGTTAACTTTACAATGATACAATTAAATATTTAAGAAGATAGTTAATTTCTTAACTCGATAATTGATTTTTCAAACTAAAAAATGACTTTTCAACTAAATGATTGAATTAAAAAAATTCGTTACCAATAGACTAGTTGGATTTAATTTTTATAAAATGTTGCAAAAACAGAATCTTTTACATAGAAGTTGAAATTTCGATAAGCAGCTGAATTTTTATTTTAAAAGAATATTCATTGTTAACGAAAAGTATTAAAATTGATATTTGAACTAAAAAAAAAGATTTTTAATACATTAATAAACAATCAAATTTAACTAAAAAGATGAATTCTCAGCAGTAAGTAATATTTTCACCGATAATTATTTGAATTTTGAATAAAAAACAGTTCAATTCAACCAGAAAAACAATTTTTTTTAAAAAAGTTGAATATTTAATAAGGAAAAGTTTTTAGTCAAGAGGGAAAAGAATTTTCAACCAAATTGATGAATTAAAATATATTTCATGCTTTCCCGATTATTCATTTTAATAAAAATACATATTTCGGGTTCCAATCATGTAAAAAACTACGAATTTTGCGAACGTTTCGTCAACTACAATGTTCACGAAATGTCGGCAAAATTCGTAGTTTTTTACACGATTGGAGCCCGAAATATCTCTTTTTATCAAATTGATGAATTTGTAAAGCAGAAAAGCGAATTCTCTAGAAAAAGGTATATTTCTATCCAACTAAACCAAATTTTAATGAAAAAAAGATTAAATTTTAACCACGAAAGTTGCATTTTTCACCAAATAGTTAAATTTTAAAGCTAATTAGTTGATTTTTGTATAAAAACGTTAAATTTTTCAACGAATCGAATTTTCAGTTAGTCAGTTTTTTACCAAAAAATAGGAATTGTCAAGCAAATAGTTAAATTTACAATTGAAAAAGATGAATTTTCTATCATTAATGGCGAAGTTAAGTTTTAAGTAAAAGAAATTAATTTTCAAGATAAGAAAGAAAAATTTCAACGTATACAGTCCGCTCTCTGAATAATGCCGGACATAGGCTGATAGGGGAGTATTCATCGTGGAACTCAGCTTTCCCCACTCTTGACACGTGGAAGCGTCTCCGAATTCGCGTTCGCTATTACTAAACAGTGCTGCTCGTCAGCCCCCCCCCCCCCCCCCCCCCCCCCCCTAGTGTACGGAGTGAATATGTTTGGATGTTTTTTTTTGCGATTTTGATTCAACTAAAACAAGTGGTTATTTTGCTAGCATCGATTCGTTACGTATTTGATTATTTATTATATGTACTGTAAAGCATTAATCCGTTATATAGTCTATTCTCGTACATTTATTTGAATGGCACTATTCAGAGAGACTAGATTGAAATGCTGGCACTTGAAGCGATAGCGAGATGGTGGGTGGTGCGATCGAGCAAAAATGGGGAGAACGGCACTATTCAGAGCGGTATTATTCAGAGAGATGACTGTAGAATAAAACAATAAATAAAAGACATGCATTTCTTATCAAACAAGATCAATTATCAACAAATAAAGATTTTTTCAGGCAAAAAGGGAAAAAAATTCTTTTATATTATTGAATTCTTAGCCAAAGTGACGATCTTGTAACCGTAGTGATAAATCTTTAACTTGAATAGTTTATTTTTCAATAAAGAAATTAATTTTCAACAACAAAAAATGAACATTAAAAAAAAATTTAATTTCCTTCGCAAATAGTTGATTTTTAAACTTTTTAACGAAGTTGTTGAATTCTAAACCAATAAAATTGTTAACTATAAATATAGTTGTCAGTTAGAAGCAACTACAACACAAAACAGAACTAGAAATATAATGGAAATATAAATAAAATTTACTTTTAATAAGTAAAAATTAATAACAAGAATATTATTTTAGTATGGTCACAAAACTTCATTTTTAAAATTCCTTAATTTTTCCCTGTCCAATTTTTCATTTCGCCGATATTAATATTTAAATAAGCATATAATATCTTATAAAAAGAATTCAAAGACTTTAAATTAAAATTTAAAAGCTACAAATTTATTATCTTAGAAAGTTATTTGATGTGCGTTTTATAGAAATTGCCTGACTTTTGCAATATTTTTTTTTTATTCCCGTGACTTTTCCTTAATTTTAAGCTTTTCTTTGATCTACTGCCTCCCTGATAAATTCTCTAAAATCGATTAAAATTTTTCATATGTACAAAATTGTGTAATTGCTTTTTTCTATGCAAATTTATGATTTTCTTTTTTGTACGGAAATTTCATAGAGCTGCATTATAAACGAACAAAGTTATTGTTAAAAGAAATATTTTAATTATTTCGAGAGTCAAGTGACGAGAAACCTTAGACAATTAAATGTAAAATGTACATTGTATGTTACATTTTAAACGAGTTTGTAGAATTTTTGCTCTAAAAATATTGAATAATTTCCTTTCAGAAAATGGTAAACTTAATTTTCTCCACCTTTACAAATTCAAGAAAATAGCACTGCCTTGTTTTTGAAGAACTCTGTTAACTCAGAAACGAGTGAACCTGAGCAAATCGACGAAAACGCTTTGAAACTTTTCTCGCTGTTTTTATTTTATTTTTAATTTTCCAAAAAACAATACTTCTTAAATTAAGGAGTGCAGCTAGTCGTTTAAAAAAATTGACGAACCCGGAAAAGGGGATTTCGAGAAAACTAATAAAATGTTATAAGAATTACATAAATATTTATCCTGAATTTCGGGACAGTGACTCTGATTAAAGATGGTTGAAAATAAGATGAATTAACCTTTAATTATGGATGTGAAATGAGAAATTAATGAAATTTATCAACTTCTATTATTAATAATATTTTACACGAGTGGAGAGAGGAACCCACATATGAAACAAAATGTACGGTCTAAAAGACCGCACGTCGATACTTTTATACTAATTTGTAACTTTTTGCTAAAATGAAAGAAAATCGAGACGTACAATTTTTCTGGTGTGTGTGTAACATCTTGCGTTTTGAATACCTTGAAACAAATAAAAATAAAAATATAACATCGCGATGCTTTCGTCGACGTGCGGTCTCACGAACTATACCTATGAGTTTTTATTAAGGTTAGGCTTAAAATAAAATTCTCAGAAGGATCTACTTGAATTACTGTAAAAAAAAAAATAGAATTGGTAAGCAGCGTATTTGAAGAGTCAATTACAGAGTATTGCAAGTGTTGAAAAAAGTTTGAATTAAGCTTTGAATTTGGATGAATTGAATCACTATAAGATATTTTGCTAGTATGTAAATAATTTTCTCGCAATGACCCGTTTCCGCTCTAGGCACATGATATCGAGACTGAAGTTGAGGACCCGAAAAAAAATTGAGCATCCTGTGTACGGAATGGGATTGGTTGTGGTCGAATTGCGGTACGCAATACGCACACAATTTTACACGTATGCGTATGTGCTTTTCCTATATCCACTTACGACACGTCACGTAGTGAAGAAGTTCGTTTTTGTTCATTTAGAAATAATTTTTTTTTATTCTTGCGATGCGCCGCGAAGAACGTGACTGGCGTTTCTTTGACGTTTCCCACGCGCTCGATGCTCTCCTTTTCTCTTCGAATCACATAACACCTCAAAGGTGTCAATACCCTAAACTCTTTCTTAAAGTCTAAGAAAAGTCTAAGAAAAATCATTAATTACTTCCTGCAGCTAAACACAGGCCAAGCTTTTTTTATTTAGATCAAGAGGAAGGGTACTCTAAAAAGATTACCCTGGTTTACCTCTATATGCACAATTACTCTGCTTTCGCTGAAATTACTTTAGACTGAATAGGATTACTCTGGATTACATAAAATTATAGGAGATTACTTCATTTGAATTAAATAAACCGGATTTAGAGTGATGCACCTTTGACTAAATAGTTGAATTTTTAATTTAAATTATGCACCTCCAACCAAATAATGAATTACCATGTACTGGAACTTTTAACTCAAAGAGATGAATTTTCAACCGCAAGAATATGAATTTTTTAACTTCAAATGATATAATTTGAGTCAAATAGTTAAAGTTTTAACTAAAATTCTTATTTTAAAGATAATAGTTGTATTTTCAATTAAGAAACATAAGCTAACAGTTAAAAATGGATTATTTGAATTTTCAGTAAAAAAAATTTTTGCACAAAAAAAAATTCAACCAAAAAGTGCAATTTTTCACAAGAATAGTTGAAGTGTCTGCCAAAAAGACAAATTTGCCAAGTAAAATTAATGATTTGCTAACAAACAAGTCAAATTTTTCACAAAATGAATGAATGAATGAATGAATTTTCTTATACAATAATTGTACAATGCTAGTTAAGGCGAACGGTTTTCATGGGAAATATTGACAGACGTGTTAAAGAAGATTGAGAATTATTGAACAATTTAAGGTTATGTTAGCATTTTTCACCAAAAACAGTTTTTTTTTATTTTAGAGCTTTTCGTCAAAAATTGATCTTTTTAATCAAAAAAATAATAAGATTGCTATTATTCTTCAAATTAGTATTCAGTCATTCGTTCCGAGACTTTTATAACATTTTTAATTAATTCAGAATTTCATATCGGAAATTCGTACTTTTAGTAACAAATTACTAGGTCTCAAGGAAGATAATAAAATTTCTTAAAATGTATTGCTATTTTGGCGTTTTCAGCGGAAATGGTTTTAAATTACAAAGTACTATAGTTCTAGAAACTTGGAAGAGTCAAAGGCGATGTTAAAATTTTTGCCGGAGACTAATTATTTAAAAAAAAGAGAATTATAACTTTAAAAGTAGATTTATAAGAGATTTATAAGATTTATAGCGTAATTTAAAAGTAATTATATTTTAAAGAACACTTTGAAAGTTTGAAAAATTGTTATATTCTGTTCACATAAGAAAACTTTTTTACATATTAGGCATACTACAGACATGTATCTGGCATATTTGTTCGCGTCTTCGAGACTCTTCAAATGATCCATTGACGAAACTTCTATGACCTCTTATCATCTAGCAATACTTATATATAACTTATAAAATTTATTGTTTATCTTGTTGATCTGAGGGAAACTTTTTGAATATTGGGAATGCAGCAATGATACATATGATATATTTGTTTGCGTCTTTAAGACGCTACGATTATTTAATTTAGGAACTTTCTACTACCTCCCATAACCTACTAATATCGTTTTTAAAATTCTTAAGAAAATTATTTACTTTGTTTCCAACAGAATTCTTTTTGAATTAGGAGTATATGAGTATTGTACTTGATGCAATTGTTCGCGTCTTCGAGACGCATGAACTAACCTATTAGAGAACTTGCGAATAGAAAGTTTAAAAAAAGAAAGGTTACATTGTTTATATAAAGAAAACTTCTATTTTCATTTGGAATGCATCACAGTAAGCTAAAAAGTTGTTCATTGAAACAGACCCCAATTTTTCGATACGACTAGACAAAGCCTATCTGAGAAAAAGATTTTCGGTAAAAGAGAAATATAAACTTGGAAAATATTGGAAATATCGATTGTTTTCTTTCGTTCGGGAAAACCCTCCCTCTATGAGGAAGGAAATTTATGAAATCTATTAGGAAAAGGAAGATGCTCATAAAGTGAACACTAATAAATACACCCGTAATGAATACATCCATAGTACTTTGCAGCGTTCTTTACATTTTTAATTTAAAAAACTGCCTTAAACAAAGAGATAAGTGCGCATATAGCGCGTGTGTTTGGTTTTTAGTAAATATTTAAACTAAGGTCTTTGGATTATCTGGCACCTGATATTCAAATGAAAAAATACTTGTATCAATCATATTGAATTCACTGGAATTTTTCGCTTTAATTAGAAGAACTTCTCTAAATCATATGCAGCGCTCTCAAATCTCAAGGACCTAGTAAACTAAAAATTTTAATTTAAAAATTGCAAGAGACAATAAAAATAACATTTATAAAGTATAAACATTATTTTCCCGAAGGTCAAATGTCGTGATAAGTTTGTTGGATCAAGCTGAGAGCAAACATCCTTCGATACATTGTACTTGTGCAGGACTTTATGAGCAATCAGCAGCGCTCTTGCCCGCAAATTGTTTGTTCCTCAAACCCATTTAGTTCCATTCCATGAAATTCTACTCGAATAATCACATCTTCGGTGCCTATACCAATTACGTTTTTCTCTGAGCACAGAAACGATAGTTGCCATACGGACGCGTACCTTGTTTCAAGGAAAGTTTTGTTACATTGTATAGAATGTACTCTGTACACTACTTTTTGGCCCTTCTCCCTCCCTTTTTTAATAACTACTTCCAGTATATATTTTTATCTCTCTTTTCATCCTACACTATTTCTTTTTTGATACTTTTCACAGCTGAAGGAAAGCCAATTGGATGAGTGACTGTAAAATTGCAACGCAAAAGAGCAGAATCATTTATGGACGAAGAAAGTCTTTAACATTACTCTAATTTTTTAAACTGATAGGTAATTAATTATTTTGATTCTCACAAAATCAAGTAGCTTTCTATCTTTAGTGTAGCTAAGTAGGTTTAACAGATTTTATGATCTGTGACAAATAATTTAGTAATTGTTTATTTTGATAGCAAAAATACTAAAATAATCATACAATTTTTTTCTATAACCAGATGATTTCAACATTTTAGTTTTTCCACGGAATCGTAATTACTTTGTACACAATAGGGCGTATCCAAAAAACAAAAAGCTATTTTCGCCGAGTTCGAATACCAATGAAAACTTTCTTTTGGGAGTCAAAAACACTTCACAAAAAGTTGATAAAAAATACCTTCTATTTCCGTATCGTAGATGTAGATAAAATCTCAAAAAACGAAGCCTCGAAGCTTCGAACTATTTTTTCGAACTATTTTCTGATAATTCATCTATCGAAAATTAATGTCATTGTCATATAAAGAGCAATGTATCCGTTTTAAATATCTTCTTGTAATTCAAATTCAATAGCAATTATTTAAATGTCAACATTCCTTACATATTATTGTTGCATCATATTGACGATAAATTCCCATTATCACACATTATATGATGAAATAGTCAAGAACTTTACCGTGACTCTAAGAAAATTGAAAAAAGTTGACTTTTTTTGTTTTTTTCTAAACTTCAAAATCAATTAGGGAGGGTAAAAAATATTTTGACGGAATTATCGCGGTGCATGTATAAATCGGATTGCTTTGAAATATTCTTATTCATAGTGTAAATGTAAAAAAACAAAATTATGTTCTCTACAAATTGAAAGAAGTGCTTCATTTTTTGACATTTTTAGCTGTATGTACGATGCGGAGACAGTTTTTGTTATGAAACTTTAGAAGAGTGTTTTTGACATCCAAAAGAAAGTTCTCATTGCTATTAGAAATTCACGCAAACAACTTTTTTTATGCGACCTAATACACACATTTATCAATTTTTTACAAAAAATAAAAAAATTGTGATTTTTTTTAAATGGAATTTTAGAACATTGATGATTGAAGAAATCCTTAACCTTTCTCTAATGTTTTCAACTGATAGTTTTTGGATTATTTTGACTCGCTCAAAATTAATTAATTTTCTATCTTTAGTGTAGGCAAGTTGATCTTAAACATTATATAATCTTCGGAAAATAATTAAGTAATTGTTGTATTTTATGGTGAATAATACAAATATAATCAAACCTTTTCTTTAAATAATTGACCTATTTCAACATTTTGGTTTTTCCACGGAATTATAATCATTTTATATTAACTTGTATATATATTTTTTTAACACAAAATAATATTCACTTTATACACAATTTGATACATTTTTAACTAAAGTATTTGAATTTTTCTGAAAAAAACACAACAATATTTTTAAAAAATGGTGATATTTTTAAACTTGAATTTCCGAACATTGATGGTCCAATAAAATCTTTAACCTTATTCTAATTTTTTCAAACGATACATAATCGATTAGCTTCATTCGCTCATAATTAACTTAATTTCTATGTCTAGCGTAGACAATTATGTTTGAAAAATTATATAATCCATGGCAAATAAATTGGTCATTTTAGACTTTTATGACAAAAAACAAAAATATAAAAATTTTTTTCAATAATTGACGGATTCCAAAGATCTGATTTTTCCTCGAAATTATGATAATATTATAGAAACTCTTAGAATTTTGTTTACACTAATTTTTGAATATTTCTAGAAAGACACAGGAATAATAAAAAAAACTGTTTTAAATGTTAGTTTAATCAAATTTGAGAACATTCATGGTCTAAGTAAATCTTAAAAATTACTCTAATTATTTCAACCGGAAGGTAATAAATTATTTCGATTTTCTCAGAATGATGTAACTAACTTCCTGTCTATATTGTATCCAAGTAGGTTTTAAAATTCATATGATTTATGGCAAATAATTTGGTAATTATTTACCCTAATGACAAGAAATATAATCTAACCATTTTTCTATTAACTATTTCATTAACTATTTCAACGTTCTTATTTTCCCACAAAATTAAATTCACATTCTACACAATTTTATACTTTTTTTAGAAAAATATTTGAATTTTTCTGAAACAATGAAAACAAATTTTATCATATTTTTTAATGCAAATTTCAGGACATTGATGATTGAAGAAAATCCTTCACATTACTCTATTTTTGTCAATCAATGAGTAATCGATTATTTTATTTCTATCAAGATTAAATAACTTTTTATCTTTAGTGTGGGCAAGTAAATTTTAAAAATGATATGATTTATGGCCAATAATTGAGCAATTGTTTATTTTCAGGGTAAGAAAAATGCTAATGTACTTAAATAACTTGTTTTCAGTAACTGATTTATTAAGATGTTTTGATTTTTCCACGGAATTATAATCAATTTGAATACAAATATTTATAATTTTTTTCACAAAAATGATTATATTTTTTTGAAAATACATCAGAAAATTTTTCTAAATCGAATGTTAAAACATTAATCGTTCAAGAAAATCTTTGAAATTACTGTAATATTTTCAAGAGATGGATAATGTATGGATAATTTATCTCTCCGAATTCACTAACTTTTCAGCATTAGTATAGCCAAGTAAGTTTTAAAAATCATATGCTCTATGGCAAATAAGTAAAATATGAGTCTTTTTGGCGAAATTTTATTTTTGGAATATTTGGAATATTTTTGGTCGAATTTTTGTTTTGTTTTTTGTTAAAAGTTTATCTCTTCTATTTTTTATTGTATGTTTATCCTTTTTTCGTCTTCAAAAATTGAGTTATTTGGTTAAAAAATTACGTATTCTGTTAAAAGTTGGTCTTTTTGTTAGAAAATTAATACTCTTGGTTGAAAAATGAACTGGTTTGTTAAAAATCAATTTTTTCATTATAGATGTACAATTTTAGTGATTTAGTTATTCATCTCTTTGATTGAAAATTTAACTATTTGATCAAAGATTTCATTTATTCCGGTAGATGAAAAAAAATTATTTTTAAACTTAAAATGTAACTGTTCCATTTTTTTGCATAAAATTTTTTTAGTAAGAAAAACAATTTTTCGGCTACCAATTTATATTTTTTAAATTAAATTACTCAATTAAAAATTCATGTCTTTGGTCCTAAATGAATAATTTTAGTTCGAAATTTAACTATTTTGATAAAAATGTAATACATTTCGACATGGAATATTCAGCTTTTTATCATTAATTCAATATGGTACTTATATGCAATTAAAAATTCATCCCTTTCGTTGAAAATTTAACTATTTTTTTTTTAATTATTTTTTTTTAAATAATGTTTCTAATTTAAAATGTAATTATTCTATTTGTGGCTTAACATTTATCTTTTGAGAAGAAAATTCAACTCTTTGACTATAAATTTATCTTTTTAGTTGAAAATTAAATTACTTGGTTGAAAATTCAAGTATTGTATTGATAATTTGTTTTCTTCAATAGAAATCGAATCATCTTGGTTGTGAGAAAGTAATTTTTTGGGTTATAAATTGACTTTTTTTATTGTAAATTGAACTATTTTGTTAAAAATAAACTATTTAGTACTGCAAATTCAACTACATGGTTGTAAGTCTAACCTCTTTGTTTAAAATTTATTCTTTGCTTAAAGGTGCATTTTTGTAGGTAAAATTGCAAATATTTGTTTATAAGTTCATATATTATGTTGAAAAAATAAAAATTTTATTTTTGTATAATCATTAAAGGGAAGCATATTTTAACTAAGTGACAATAACAATTGAGAACCATATTTCTACACGAGGCAACGATCACGTATAGTTTATATCGGAGGAATAAGAATAAATGTATTCGAGCCTTCACGTTTTAGTCCTCAGAATTATCTTGGGATGGGCATTAACCATTTATAGCTTCGATCGTATCCGAGCCATGAAAATCCAATAAATTCAAACTGATCGATTATCACGGCCAGGATCAGGATAAATCATTTGTTGCGCCCTAGATCGGATCACAAATGCATCAACAAATAGAAATCTATTCTTCAAATAAAGTCACCTGCCGTCAAATTTTCAAATTCGTTAAACTTGCACTAAAAAAAACGTTTATTCTAATAAAGTTTACTTAAGTTGAACAATAGCGTGTTTGAATTAAATAAATTTAGTGCAAATAAGAAAAATTATTTGAATCAAGGAAATCTTTATTTAAACCTATATAAAAGGAAAACTGCGTTCGATCCAAAGAAATATTTTTCTGAGTTTGCGGAAAGTACACTCAAAAACAAGATTCCTTATTTCGAAGAAAATTTATTTGAATCAAACTAAAATATTCATTGACTCTCATTAAAACAAGGGTCTCATTGATCCAGTGAAATTTCTTTAAATTCGAAAAATTTTTGTATTTCAAAGAAATAGATTTTTCATCCATTGACATTTTTTTTAAATTTGAAATAATTTTTAAAATTTGGTACCAATCTCTTCTTCAAATTAGGATTTGGAGGTGAGGACAAGTTCTAATATTTTATTTTTTATTTCACAGTTTCTAAAGCATTAATACAAAACCAAAACTAAAGTTATTCCAGAGTGGTTGGTAAATTAGCTACTAAGTTCTATTAAATGTGTTGAGAATTCCGCTAGACATATTTTGCAAAGGTTTTTTTTTGCATAGTTTAATTTTGAATATTTATAATTAAATATTCTTCAATTTTAGCGATCTGCAATTTTATATTCTTCCACTTAAGATTGAGGATTTGCAATTAAAGATTCAATTTTAGAGAAGTATGAATCAAAATTGTTTAATTATATAGAAAATTGTATATCATTTTCATTATTTATTTTTTAATGTTATTTAATTTTGAGCATTCTTTTTGGAGTAGCTCAGTTTTGAAAATACAGAATTAAACATTCTTCAATTGTAGTGATTTGCAATTTTTAATTCTTCCATTTTTTAGATTTACACAATGATAGATTCTTCAATTTTTAAGATGTATAAATTATATTCTTAAATTTGGATGATTATGAAGATCAAAAGTCAAAACTTTTCAATTCTGAATTTTTCAAATTAGAGGGTTTTCAAATATTCAACATCGTTGAACAACGTCTTCTTCAATTTTTTAAATTTCCAATTGAAATATTTCCAATTTATAGCATGTAATAGAAAATTAAGCAATTTTTAAACCTTTGTTCAAACACTTTAATTTTTCAGATTGAAACTGGAATATTATTTAATTTTAACGATTCGAAATAATTAATTCTGAAATTTTCAAAATTTGCAATTAAAACATACTTTAATTTTAAATATTTATCAATCAAAATTTTTAAATTTGGATCATTTTGAGGATCGGAAGGCAAGAGTTTTCAATTCGAAATTTCAAAAAATTAGGAATTTTCCAATATTCTACATCAGAATTACATAATTTATGATTGTAAAACTTAAAACCAGGAACATTATTAATTAAAAAATTTAAAAATATAATCCTCTTCAATTTTGAAGATTTGTAATTCAAATTTCTACAATTTTGAAGAGTTATGATGGGAAATACATGAATTAAGAAAATTAGAATCGCAAATTATTACATCTTCATTTTTGTTTTAAAGATATGTCGTTTTGAACATTCTTTTTAGATTTAATTTTTTTTAATTTTGTATCTTAAATGTTTACAATTTAAAATTTCAACAATTAAAAAATTGAAATCCTTCAATTTTAAAATCTTGCAATTAAAGATAATTTAAATTTAAATAATCCTTATTGCAATTTTTTAAAATTTATAACTCTTCAATTTCGAAGATTAACAATTCAAAGTTCTACAGTTTTAAAGAGTTCAGATTAAAAACTGATGAATTTAGAAAAAACTGGAATTGAATACTTTACAATTTAATGTATGTAGTAGAACATAGAGCAGTTCTAAATCCCCTTTAAACAATAGTTGAATTTCAAAGAGATATATATATATATATATATATATATATACATTTTT
>NC_046664.1:53269593-53280116 GCF_010883055.1 Belonocnema kinseyi
GGCTAAAAAATTAGCTAAAAATGTGTTACGTAACTTCTGGATGGCCCTAAGTAAATTATAAATGGAAGAAAATTTGACACAAGTAGATATTGCCAATGTTGGTCAGACAAAGAATTAGAAGACAATCTTTCCCTTCTGCAATTTTTTCCCCTATTCCATCGTGTAACTATTTTAAATAAAATTTCTCTCTAAATTTGAATCACTTAAAATGTTTACTAATTTTAAGTAGTGGCTCAATTCTAGCTATGAATTAGAAGGTTTTACTGATAAATTAGTAAAAAACAACTGTTTCATAGCAAGAATTGAGCCACTGATTGAAATTAGTATACATTTTAACTAATTGAAATTTAGAGAGTTTATATCAACGTTTAGGGATGCTTATTAAAGGGAATATATTTAGATTTGAAAAATGTGGTGTTTAATTCGAGGGGCTTGGTGTAATAATTTGCAAATAGAAGATTAAATTGGAAAAAGGAGGATTTGAAGAGCGCCTGCTAGAAAGCTAGAACATGGGCATGGAAATGGGCATGTACGAACTGGGCGTAACTGAAACTACATGAAATGAACTGTAGCATCTGATGGGGGTCTCTCCCACTTGTGGGAACCCATCGTGCACCACGACACTCCGTGCTCTCTGGACCACGAAGTGAAAGGTCCGAGTCAAGTTGACTGACTGACTTTGAGTGTGTTTGAAGAACGATCGTGCGAGCTGGTGTGATGTATCTTATGTACTCGCAGACGGAAAAAATTTTTTACTTGAGGAATTACCAAGTTTGTTCCCAAGTGGCGGATATGAAAAAAATCAGGCAAATAATTCAGAAACGAAGCGGTTTAAAAAAATTAGAAAGAAAAGTAGTTTTTTCAGGATTTCAAAATAATGTGAAATAGGAAAGCGTAGATAAAAGAGCAATCGTATTAGCTCCCAAGAATAGTTATTTAAAAGAATATGTACATATGATCATAGTCGCTTTAAAAAAAACTAGTTTTTTAGGGACATCATCCTAAAGTTGTCCCAAAAATATTAATGTTCTTAAAAGCGACTATCATAATATTATGTTGTTTTAAATAATACCACCAGGATATCATACTTATCACCAGATCAATAAAAAAAATTGCGATTTGATGTCACGTAAAAATACATTTCACGTATATCAGGAAAGTTAAAACTTACCTAAATTAAATAAATTAAGAAAAATTCATTAAATACATTTTACGTTTTCGTATCCTATTTTTACTTCCCTCGCCTGTTCTTCTTCGCCAGTTCTTTTCGATTTTCAAATATATAGAGTTGCAAAATATTCAATTTAAAAGATATTATTTCAACGAAGTGGCAAGGTTCTACGCTCATCAACTTTCGGTAACGGGAAAATTACTATGGCAATTTAAACAAAAAATACCTAGATAACGAAACAACATTTTTTATTGACCTGGTATATTAATTTTTTTGGGTTAAATTTAAGATAATGTTTTAGAATGAAAGTTTAATATAATATTAGTTTAATAAATAAAATAATGAAATTGTTGTACAAGACCCCATTCATAGCCTGTACTTTCACTTGAAAAAAGTTAATAATATAATAATATACAATAGAATTATACAAACAAAATTATGCAAATATTTATGAAAATAAAATATTGACTGAAAATAATTCAGCAAGAATTCTTCAACGGAACTATAATTTTCCTCAAGGTTCGTCTATAACTTAAGTTAACAATTTCGGTTTTTCTCTCCGCCCCTCGGCTTCGCTGACGATCATAGTTTTCTGTTATCTCTTAAAACACGAAAAATAGTATGATTTTCAGCAAAAATGGGGAAATAATAAGGGAATGAAATCTTTTAAATACCAAATACCATATTCAATTGAATATAAAATACTTTAAATTTCTAAGATTTCAAGACTTTATACTGAACTTTTGAATTTTGAACTCAAAAATCAATTTCTTTACAAAAAAATTTTTTTTTTTTCAACGAAATAGTTTAACTTTTAATCAAAAAGTTAAATTTTCCTGTAAAAAATACAAATTAAATTTTCAACAAAAAAGTTGATTTCAAACCTAGAAGGATAACTTTTCTATTATAAAAGATGGACTTTACAATACGAAAGAATGAATTTTTAAGAAAAAATTTAAATTTTTGACAAAAAAACTACTTTATTAAAATGATTTAATTTTTAAACGAAAAAGATGCATTACCAACCAAGTGGTAAATCTTTTCTACAACAAAAATTAAAATTCAATCAAAAACTATGGAATTTTAAAACCAAAAAGACGAATGTTTAGCAGGCAATTCAAAAAATCACTTTACTACTATGGAATGTGAATTTTGTACCTCAAAATGAATTTTCTAATAAAAGATGAATGAAAGGAACAATTTTGAAGTAGAAGGTCGAATCCTACGATAAGAAATATTAAAGCCAAACCAAAACCTGTAAAATTTTCAAGCCAAAAAGAATATTTTTTTAAAAACTTACACGAATCTAATACCTTCTCTAATGAGAATGTAAAAAAGACGTTTTTGTCAACGCTATTCAGAATATTTAATATCAGATGAATCCAATTAAAACTTAACATTTTTCTTCACAATAAGTCGTAAAGTAAAACTGAAGTAGAACTTTTTAAATATCACTCTCATAAGTCTGTTTTATAGGGTCCCATAAAAAATCCAAAAGCGAAAAATTTGTTTTTTGTACATAAAATACTACTTTATACTGATGAATAGACGCATTTTTTAAAACAATTTAATATTGTTTTTAGCAAATTTTCTCTTCACAGAATAGAGTTAGAAAGTCTTGGTTTTCTACAATTATTAACTTATTTCAGTTCACCGATGTTATGATGATCAATATACGCTTTAGTTGAATGCGACTTTATATTTATCTCTTAAGTGTAGCAAGTATAACATAGGTAAAATATTAAAAATATAAAAGTAAAACAAAAGTAAAAAATAGGTGATAAAAATAAATAATAAAGAATGACACAAAACAAAAATTGAAAATTTATATATATATATAATCTAAATTAATAGATATTCTTCAGATGAACAATCTATGGCTTCTTAAAATTGTTCCGAATCTTGCAGTTTGACCGAAAAATATAAATTTATATTTTTAATAACACGTGGATACCTTTCATCTTCAAAAAGTTTTTGGGGGTACATGTACCTGACAAAAAAAAACATGATATTGTTTGTGACAGGATTGACATAATTCGCTTTTAAAAAGGTCAATATCCACCGAACAGATGATTTTTTGTTTTTACTTTTTGAGCCCGTTTTTTTTCATTTGAGCTGATAAATTATTTTTATTTTAAAGTTTGCAATTTATGTAAAAAAAACTATAGAAATAATATAGAAACGATATTGAATTCTGTTTATCACCAAATTAGTGTCGAACTGTGAGTAAGTGTCCAAGTCTGAGCCGAGTGCTCGAGCGGATATACTGACACCTCAAAGGATACAATCAGATAACAATTTAAGAAGAAACTAGAACTTTCTAGCATTATTCAACTTGAAAATTATTACCAATGACAATATATTATTTAAACAATTTATTTTGCAACTTCAATTAATTATTTACCTCACTGTAATTATACATTGGACGAAAAGTGGAAAGCTTTTGTGAAAACTGCAATATTCTAGCATTATTCTAAGAGAATATTATTACAAATAACAGCAAATTACTAAAAACGATAAGAAATTCTTTAAAAAATGTATCTTAACATATAATTATCAGCATATAGTACCTGTGTAGAAATTTCCCTGGTGGGCCCTAATACAACAAGGTTACTGGTCGGATCCCGGCCGGGCTACCCTGCCTGGGTTTCATGGACAGGAAACGGGCGGGAGCCGGTCGGGCTACAATTTTCTTGAATCAATTATCCCGAGGCCGGCCGGTTACTGGCCGGGCCAACCCTGGTTATATCCCATGGTCGGGAGCCGGCTGGGAACTGATTAGGTTAATGTTATTTGTAGAAATTACACATTTCTTAAGAGCCGTGATATTATCAAAGACGTGATTATGGATGCTGGATGAATTATTATTTGAAAATTATAATTTAAAGATTTATTAGATCAGTGAAACAAAAATTAGCTTTTTTAAATTATTAAAAAAAAAACATTAAATTTTAACAGTTTAATTTAACATTTTAAATTAAACTGTTATCGATTCTGCTATGTGCAACAACAGAAATCATACAATTTTTTTAAACTTCTCTATATTCAGAGAATATTTAGCCTGTACAATTTCAAATTTACCGCCATTATAGCACCTGCTGTATCTGTTGTCTACATAGACACTCAGTAATTTTCAGTTTCGCACCTGGAACGAGGATGCTGCTTGCACTCACATCGCGTCTTCTCTTCGAAGTTCGCAAATAAAATCGAGACTCGTGGTTAAAATCAACCTCATTTCAGTAATTAGTTTCAAACCCCCACTTACTGCGCGAATAATAATTATTTTCAATTAAAATATAGTCTTGTGTATACAGTTTTTGCTTTCTTGCTTCCTAACCTTAAATCACCACGTGGCTTCCAAATTGCTATGAGATTCTATCATCAGGGAATAACATTCGACTCCAAGTTTCTTGCCAGAATTGGTTCACTTGATTTGACTTTCAAAGTTCACCGTAATCTTTACGATGATTTGGTTGGATTACTCGATCGGATCCCGGCCGGTATTGAAGCCATGATCCGACCAGTTTACCGTGACGTTTTTAGCCGGATCCCGGACGGATTCCCCGACCAGCGCCCAGCTTAAAGCGGGGCTATCCGGCTGGGACCCGACCGGATCCCTGATTGGATACCTACACGGGTAGTATTAATAGAGCTTGTGGACCTGTAAATATCATTTTTTTGTAACGAAAAAATGCATTTAATTTTTTGGTTGATTCGTACAACTCTCTGGGCGATATGTATGAAGATTCGAAGGAAGATGATTGAGAGATGATTGACCACCCTATTATGCATATAACTTATTTTTTATCGTTTTTTACATTCTCATCATTTATGATTGAGAAAGTATTAGAACTGTCAAAAATCTGAAGCTACGGTTTTTCAACGGATCTTCAAGGTTCGGGACCCCCTGAATCCGAAAATCAAGTTTTCAAAATGGCATCAGTCTGCATGTCTGTTTGGCCGTACATCAGTCCTTAAACACGGTAACTCTCGTAAAAATGAACTGATCAAATCCATCTTTCGCACACTTTTCTTAGATCCTAAACGAAAGGTCTGGTTCGTTAACCAGTCATTTTGAATGAATATTCAAAAAGTTATAGCATTTTTAATTTTTTTGGACCATTCTTTTATATTTAAAAATTTTGTGTACGGGTATTCATAGTACTCAGAAATACAAACAATTTATTCTTATCACTTTTTTTCGGTGAAATTAAAATTATTAGAGTTATAGCATGTATAAAATTTTAAAAATCAATCAAAAATCTAAATCTGAAGCCAAAAAAACACGAATTGAAAAACAGTCAAGAGAAAGAAAACTTTACTTTTTGAAAGACATGCAAGTTGATAATTACAACTTTTTGGATTTTCTTGAAAAATCGAAAATCAATTTTTGATTGTAAAAAAAACTAATGAAAAATGAAAAAAAAACATTTTGTGGTCAAAGTGTGCAAGATAGGAAAAAATATCAATAAAAAAAATTGTGTTGCCAAAAAAGATTCGTGAAACATAACATTCAAAAAAACTTAAGTTTTTAGATAAACAGCACAGGTTACGAAAAAAAAAGATTGAAACAAAAATTGTGTGCGCGAAAGGGAGCTACAAATTTGCTAATAATCACATTTTGATAAGATGACTGGTTTTTGTTTTAATCATAAAAAATAAATAAAAAATAAAAAATTTGTGAAAAAACAAAAAAAGTTACGACAAAACATTGATAAATGAAAGTTGTTCACCCTAAAAAGAGATAAGAATTCGTTATAATTTATTACATTCTCATAGTTTATGATTGGGAAGGTATTAGAATTATTCGAAATTTTACACCACAACATTCAAATTTTAAACCAAATGATGTAAAATACGAAAAAAAAGTCTAAAGGATATTATAACATTTAAACAATCCTACAAAATTTTATTTAATGATTTTTCTCTAGGACTTTTTCACATATTTTTTATTTATCAAAAGTAGTATGCAGAAAATAAAAAAATCCAATATTACGCGAAAAGACTCATATAAATACTGCGTTCTAAAATAGATCTTTTTGATAAAGTTTTATTCAAGCATTCCAAATGCTAAGAAGAAATCTTCCATCAAAGCAGTAGGATTTACCGGGATATCCCATTTGATCCCATTTATCTTCCAGGTTGCCCCAAGGATATATCAGGGATAACCGTCGGATATCCCGCAAGACAGAAATTTTGATATCTCAGGGATAACCCCAGGATAACCAGGATATCCCTGGGTCGTTTCCGGGATATTCAAATGTCCCAAGCAAAATATGAATTGATTTTCTGTATCATACTTGGGATATTTGAATATCCCGGAAACGTCTCTGGGATATCATGGATATCCTGGGGTTATCCCTGGGATATCCTGGATATTCTGAGGTTTTACCTGGGATATCCAAATTTTCGCCTTGCAGGATATCTGACGGGTTATCCCTGGGATATCCTTGGGACAACCTGGGAGATTAATGGGAGCAAATGGGATATCCCATTAACGAGCGCGAAGAGCGAGATTCAACAGACGCGGGGGCCCTAGGCGTGCTCAAACTCGCGAGCGAGTGAGATTGATGATGATTTGGCGGAAATATTCACAAAAAGGATTAAGTTCATCGATAGTTTATAGCCGTTTTATTATACTTGTCAGTGATTCACTGCCGTAAATCTTGATATCGTTATTATAAAACTACTCTCTAAATGGTTGTCTAAAAGCCTACCATATACAGTGTAAATAAGCATACATAACTTCCTATATGATTCTAAGTTTCTACATAATACACATTCTTCCATTTTTATAAACTCTAAACAACAAAATACCTACGGAACATAAAATTGCAGTGCATACATGTACTCTAGAGTTACATCCACTTTTGTACAATAAAATTGAAAAAAATTATAGGCTCTAAAAGCATATACTTACAATGCCAGTAATCTTCAGTTCCATAATTTTGTTATGGCCTTCGGTGCAAGGTAAAATTTAAAAATCAAAATCTACATATTATTTTACGGAATGCTGCACAAAAATTCGTTTATTTTAAAACTATTCCTTCAGTCAAACACACGCAGCTAAAAGAAAATTTATTATCGATTTTTCTACTTGTGATGGATATTTCAGTCAATTATGTACTGATTTGCATCAAATGTTTTAGAATTAATGCTAAATTGGTAAAAATAAGTTTTATTTATGAAGCCGAGAAGTCGTTTATAAACTACGTTCCCAAAATAGTTGAACTTTCCAGCAAGAAATGTTGAGTTCTAATCCAGAAAGATGATTTTTCTACCATGGAAGATAAATGTTCAATTCAGAAATACACACGTTTATTAAACCAGTTGAATTTTCAGTTTAGAAAATTAATTTTAATATAAAACTAGTTTGCAGCCTGTAGAATTAATTCAAAAGAGATACATTTTGCGTCCAATATTTTGACTATCTACCAAACTGTTGAATTTTCAAACCTCACAGACGATTCTTTCACAAAACAGATCAATTTTCAACTAAAACGATGAATCAACTGTAGCAAAACTTTTAGTTAAACTTTGTTAAAACTTTGTTAAAACGTTTAGTTAAACTTTGAACCAAGTAGACGATTTGTCAACCAAAAGATACGAATTCACAACAAAATATTTGAATCGTCAAACAAAAAAGATTAATTGTCACTGAAAAAGTTTAATTTTTAATAAAAAAAGATAAATTTTCAACTAAGAATGATGACTTTTCTCCCATACAAGATGAATTTTCGACCCAAAAAGACGAAATTTTAACATATCGCCAAAATTTCCAGAAAGAAAAGAAAACTTTATCAAAATAGTTGAATTTTGAACCTATAAGGTAAAACTAAATGATCTAATGAATTTAATTAAAATTAGTTTCATACTGAAAAATAAAAGAGAGGGTCTAGTGAGAAACTGATGTGGGGGGAGGATCAGTGGAAGTAACGATACGAACTTAGATCATATTTAGTAAGTTTCCTGATGATTCCTTTTGAGGATTCTTTTTTGCTTGCAATGTTTCTAAGAAAATTACAATTATTCTCATTTCTTCGTTTAAGGTGGTTGTCGTGCCAAAATCCAGATATCTGAAAAAATAGTGTTTCAATCATTTCAAAAATCTAAATATTAAAGCTGATGTCATTTCAAATAAAAAACATGATTTTTATGAAAAATGTTAAAATTCCGAAAAAAAACGTTAATTTCAATCATGTTTTTTGCAATTGAATTTTTTCGGACCGTCGCTACTTACCAATTTTTGAAAAAAGTTTGTATTTTAACAAATAATGGCTTATTTTTTCCGGAAAAGCATTTTCTACAACACTACTGTTCACAATTTGGAAAGTAAATTTTTTTATGTCTTAAATGATCAGTACAATTTTATTTTAAGAAAAAATTTTTTAAACAAATAAATATATTTTAGGACTATTTAGTTACTTTAAAAATTGGAAACAGCTGAGCTGTAGAGAATGTTTTCCAGGAAAAAATAGGCCGTCATTTATTAAAATGAACTCATTTATCAGAAATTGGTAAGAAGCGGCGGTTAGAAAAAAATCAATTGCAAAAAAAAAGTTAAAATTAATGTTTTTTTGTGTGAATTTTAACATATTTGATGAAAAAATCAAGTTTTTTATTTAAAATGAGATGAGTTATAATATTTTAATTCTTAAAATCATAGAAAACGTATTTTTTTAGATATCTGATTTTTGGCACAACTACCTTAAACGCGAACTAAAATAATAGAACCTAACAAGAAAAATAAACTACTTTTTGTTGACAAGACTACTATTATATTTCTTGCTCCGTTATCTTTGATGGTTAGAAATTCATATTTTGGATTCAACTCTTGTGGAAAATTCATTTTCTTAGTCATAATTTGAAATAAAAATTCAAATTTGTTGGTTTTTTTTACTAAAAATTAATTTTTTAATAATGATGTAACTATTCCATTTTTGCCAACAAATATATATTTTTATTGTAAATTGATCTTTTGTAGTTTAAAATGTATGAATTTCGTTAAAAATTCGTCTTTCTTGGTCAAAAATCAATGTTCTTGGTTCAAAATTCATTCTCTTAGAGTAAAAATTCAATTATTTGGGTCTAAATTAATCTGATTTGGTTGGGCATTCGATTAATTAGTAGAAAATTAAACTCTTCGTTTAAAAATCAATTCTTCTTTTAAATTCATATTTTTATTTAAATTTAACTTTTTAGTAACAAAAAATTATTACTTTAAAAATGTAACTAATTGGTGCAAGATTAACTTTTTATTCAAAAATCTATTTCCGGGCTGTTTCGTGAAAAACTCAACGATTTGACCTCGAAATTCAACTATTTGGTGGGAAATGAATGTATTGGTTTAATAATTCGTATTTTTTTACAAAATAAGCTCTTTGCTTAAAAATTCATCCTTTTGGTTGCAAATGTAATTATTTTGTTTAAAAGTAGACTTTTTTAGTCGGAAATTCAGCTACTTTGTTGAAAGTGGAACTGATTTGTCAAAAATTTATTCTTTTTTGTTGAAAATTATTCTTTGGCTCTAAAATTCAACGGTTTTGTTACAAATTTATCTATTCTGTAGAAAACGCATAGTGTTTGGTAGAACAATAATCTTTATGCTTAACTTTTTGTTGAAAATTCTTTTTTATCTGGTTACATTTTCGTTGTGATCAGAAAATTGCACAAATCCATTTTTAGTTAGAAAACTAATATTGTTTGTTGAAAAAAGTGAATATTTTCACTTAAAATCTTATGAATTTGAAGTTTTTCATATTACATTCAATATGGTCTTTACATTGATGTTATATGAAATAATTTCCTCTGTAATTGTTGCCCTATTATCGTGAAAATCACACTTGAGAAAAATATTAGTCTAGTCCCGATATTCTGGACAATGAGATACATCGATTTTGAAAGTATTCAAAATTAACTTGAATGTTTATTTTAACTTTTATTCTGAAGTCTATGAATTATAAAGATTTTTATATATCGCAGGCTTCACACTCTTTCTCCTATTCGCCTCTTCTCCCCCATTTAAATTCTATGTTTTGATAGAATTTTGGACTAAGTTGATTTTCGTAGGGAGAGGAGGGGGGGGGGGGGGGGGGGGGGGGGGGGGGGGGGTGAAGGCTAAATTACGTATGTCAATGAGAGGGGCCGGGGGGCAACAATAGCCTACAATTTGTAACGTAATTAACAAAGCTTAAGGGAGGAGTAGGGTCTGGTGACTTTTGAAACATTGATCTTATTTTTTTTCTCTTTTTCTTCACTGAAAAAAATGGTTAGTTGCGACAAGAAGCTCCTCATTAGTAGAGTTGGTATAAGCTACAACAACTACTTCGATGGTAACAGTAACTAACCAGTT
>NC_046664.1:53280216-53288418 GCF_010883055.1 Belonocnema kinseyi
ACATGTGAACTCGATGTGTCATATAAATTCAACGAATACTTCAAAACAGGCCTCCGTGAAAAGGTACCCTAATTTGTATAAATACATCACCATGACGATTCAGCTTTCCAGTGGGATGAATATAATTATATGAATAGTAAGAAAATATAAGATTGAATAGCAATATTATATAAGATTATAGTAGTAAGGATGACTACTTTAAGTAGTAAGATCAACTAATTTATTTGTAAAATAACTAAGTTAATGGTAAGACTTACCAAGTGAAGTAGTAACGCTTACTATTTGAAGTAGTAAACACAGCTGCTTGAAAGTAGTACCTACTATCGAAAGTTGTAGCGAGAACAAATAAAGTAGTAAGGGCAACTACTACCAATCTTGCGAATAAAATTAGTAGCCTCAACCACTTTAATAGCAGCGGCATATATTACAAACTAAAATAGTTGGGCCTACTACTTTGTTAGTTGTCCCAACCAACTAGTTTTTTCAGTGTTATAGTACAATGTTTCAAAACTGTTGTGTCAAAATTTTAAGTCATTCGGAACAAAACTTCCTAAGCCGCTTCGACAGCATTTTTTGTAAATTTTAATTCAGAAAATGTGCTTTATGTAACTGCAATCAATGATTCAATGTCTATTAAAAATTTTTATTTTATCTTTACTTTTTCAAAATTTAAAACTTTAAATGTGTTTTGCTAAAAACTACCTTTTTTGAATACGGTACTAACTCTCACTCAATAAATACTGCATTTCTTTTACTTCATATCATATTAAATATTTTTTCTAAAGTTCAAAGTTCTGGTACGTTGTATAAAGGATGTGAAGTTTTTTGAGAAAAATAAAATATCCGGCACTCTACACGTATGGCGGGTGTAGTTAAAGCGCGCAGAATGCGAAGTACGTATGTACTTACGTATGTACGTATGCAGGACGTTACGAGCTCTAAGGTAATCGGCCATAAACCGCGAAACTATCCTTACATATATTGCACGAGTGCTTCCATCTTAACACTGCACCTGCACTCAATCTTCTTTGTCTATCGGAATAGTTGCGTTCTCAAGTCTTTCGGGAAAGTAAACGGTTCGGAATTGTTATTGTTGTTACGGCATTGTTACGCGCTGAAGCATTAAACGTCGCTGCACGCCTCGGTAAAGTGCAAACTCTGAAGACCTAAACTTGAGTCAGCAAATGAACTTCAAGGAACGAGTGGCCTTTTCATTAGGCGTGGATTAACGATCGATTAGGATCTCTCCACGATCATTTTGCACATCTGCCAAGAACAATACATGCATTTCGCAGATACTCAAATTTTTATGACAGACGAAACTGTATTCGCAGAAAAAACTAGGATCACGGAGAAAATGGAGTGTCAAACTTGGAGCATAAATTATTATATGGTCAGTTCGACTCTTCAGATAGTACCAAATAGCATTAAAAATTTTTCCTTCAGAGTCAGACAGAACAAAATTTTGTTCTCGCTTTGAACATGCACAAGTGACTTAGGCTCACTATCAGGAAAATTTAATCCACTCTTTAGAGTGTCAATCAGAAGTGGCTGCGACCCGACCTCTACCGAACGCCGAGCGAACTTCACATTCAATACTTCCGAGGTACTAAAGGATCATCTATAAACTACGTTACCAATTTTGGACAATTTTTGACCCTGCTCCCCCTCGTTGACAATCGTTGATTTGGTTATGAAAGTAACTTGTTCCTAAGAAAAACCTGATATTACGTTCATACTAATTTGTTTGTGCTAATAGCGAATCAATTTGCCCATTCGTCTATATTGTTTACCTGGCTGTGACAGTGAATTTAAAACTTCGGAATAAATTAGCAATTAAAATGAAAAAGAGATTTTTAGAGTAAATGTTGAAATGTACTTAATTAAATTTTATGGGGTAATTAGTCCGGATATTATTAAATTTTCGAATAAAGGAAGGTAATTTTTTAACAAAAAATTAAATATTTTAACTTATAATTAAAAAATTTTAATTATAAAAAAAGGAATTTTCTCCCAAATAGTTAATATTTTTTAATAAATTATTTAACTTTTAAGACAAAATAGGGAATTTTCAATACAAAACAGGTGAATTAACAAAACAAATTTATAAAATAAAAAATAAAGTTAATTTTATATTAAAAAAGGCGAATTTCCAACATAATTTCAGAATTCGAAATCCAAAAGTTGAATTTTTAACTAAAATAGATTATTTTGCAACAAAAAAGGAATTTTTAACAAAACAGTTCAATTTTAACAAAAGTTGAATTTGCACTTGAAAATGAACCATTTACTACAAAAAATGGAATAGGTAAATTTTCAGTTACCAATGTAATTTTTCAACAGAAAAGATTAATTTTTAACAACAAAAAATTAATTTCATACCAAAAAGATGAATTTTTAATCTAAGACCAAAATTTTCAACTACAAAGTTGAATTTTAAACTGAAAAATATGATTTCTAAATAGACAGATTAATTTACTAACCAAAGATAATTTTCAAGAAAATTTATTAATTCTGAACCAAAAAGCTAACTTTTCAACTAAAAAGAAGAAGTTTTAAATAAAAAGAATAATTTCTACCAAAAAGACTAATTTTTAATAAAGTTCCAGCGTTCTCGACCAAAAAGTGAAAGTTTCAACTATAAAAGATTAATTTTTAAACAGAAATTTAAATTAAAGACTTCTGAACCAAAATGTTCAATTTTCAACTAAAAAAGAAGATTTTCAAACAAAAAGATTAAATTACAATAAAAAACTTTTTTCTGTTAAAAAAAAAATATTTTTTAAACAATAAGATTAATTTACTACCAAAAACACAAATTTTCAATTTAATTAAAGAATTTTCAACGAAAAAGTTGAATTTTTAAACAAAAAGTATAACTTCTCCCCGAGAAGCGAATTTTCAATCAAATTCAAGATTACTCAACCAAACTTTGAATTTTCAACTAACAAAGATAAATTTAGAAAAGAGATAACCTTACTACCAAAAAATAAGAATTTTAAAAAAATTCAAGAATTCTGAACGAAAAAGTTGAAATTAAAAAAAAAGTTAAATTTATTATAAAAAAGACGAATTTTGAATAAAATTCAAGAATTCTCAACCAAGAAGTTGAATTTTTATCTATAAAAGATGAATTTGTAAACAGAAAGATTATTTTACTATCAAAAAGACAATTTTGCAGTAAAATCCAAGATTTTTCAACCAAAATGTTCAATTTCCTCTGAAAAAATAAATTTTTTGTACAATAAGATTAATTTTCAACCAAAAAGATTCATCATCTGGAAATGTACTAAAAGCGTTACTATATGTGCTTTTAGAGAAAAAATTTCTCTCAATTCTAAAAGGTATACGTGTAACGGTCCTTTCAATGAGACACCCTCCTCTTACTTGTTACCATCTATAGTTTTTTTGTGACTCCCGACCCCCTAAAGTGGTAACGTAGTTTATGGACGGTCCCCAAGGACAAAGGCGTCGCTTATCCATCAGTGGATATTCTCATCGTTTTTGACCGAAAACGTGGTTGAAATTTCGTAATTCGTTGATAAAGAAACAAGACTTGTGAGATTTTCAATATGCATTCATATAGTTTTTTGAATTACCCAGTGTTAAAAGTCTTTCAATTCAATGAATTCAATACTTTGAATTTCAGTTTCTCATCTCTCTTACAATCATGAATATATATGTAGGCAGAAGAAAGAAAACAGATAATAAAGTTGACCCTCTGATATCATTAAGTTAACGCTTCTAGATAATCAGGCTAAAATTCCTGGGATAATCAGCTTTACACTCCAGGATCGTCAAGCTAACCATTAAATTGTGACATCCCACGCATAGTACGCTACACCATCTAGGGGACTGTCCCATAGTAGCTCAAATACAGTCAACCTGATAATCTAGATATTCAGGCTGACTAGCAATTTTTCCCCGCGATGACCTCGTTAATTACGTTGGAAACTACGTAGAATACTCTGTCAGAAACGACGTCGTAAAGTACGTCATGTACAAACATCCACGCTTTTTTGTTTAACTTACGAAATCAGAAATACGTATCTATATACAGTTTCGAGAGGATTAGCTGTGTAGTAGTGTGTCAAAAAATATTTAGCACAAATATATATATATATATATATACACTAGGGTGGTCCAAAATCATACCTGTTGAATTTTTTTTTTGGATTAGAGAGCATGCCACCTCCCGATTTTTTGAGGTTGAGGGAAAAAAATTCCCTCCAAGTTTGAGCTAATTCGGTTAATATTAAGACGCGCCGCAAAGGCCCTGAAAATCCCATAAGAATAACATGGGAAAATTTTGATTTTCAGAAAATGGGATTCAGGTTTCTGGATTTAAACTTTACTTGCTGGAGATATTAAGAATTTGTTGGGTAGTCTCTAATCAATGATTTCCATTAAATTAATTTGAATTTTTATGCCCCACCCCTTGTGGAAAGTTTATTTTTTGTTTAAATAATTTTTTTTGCACTCACTTAGAGAAAGGTAGATTTTTATGGTTGATTGGACAATTGGACATTTTTAGGAACAATAATCTTTGTTTCAAGCATGTAGTATTTGTTTTAACAATTAATTATTATTTAATTGCACTTTTTTCTTGAAAAGAGGTATAAAACTCTAGTTTAAAATTAAATAAGTCAGCTTTTTTGCTTATTATTAAGTATCTACGTCATTTAGATACTAGTATCTTATTTTGTAATAAATTCTTATTTCTTTAAATAAATTTTGTTTGTTTAAACAATTTTTTCGGAAATAAATTTTTGATATTTCTGTTTTTTTGCGGTAATTTTTTGTGTGATAATTCTTCATTGTTGAAAGGAAAAATTTTTGTTTTAATTTCCAGTGACGTTCAGAAAATACAAAGATTTTTCATTCCTTTGAGAATATAACAGCTAATCTGCGGGATCAACAAAAACGAAAACTTTCTTTGAGTTTTCAGAGGACAAACGAGTGTATCTAAGAGGTTGATTTAAAAGGAAATATTATAAAAATAATCTCAGAATGATAAAATTGAATGTAATTTTTATAGAATGAATTCTTACTAAAAAAAAATTAAACTTTTCCTGACCAATTTAAAACATTTTATGAACACATATTAATTATTTAAGGCATTTGTTTCACGTTTAAATATTTTACAATAAGCGATATACTTGATTGAATTGAGAAAAAATCAGATTTTTGAACCACACTTTCCAATAAAATCTTACATTATTATTTTATACATTTATTAAACAATACGATAATGATTTAGACCAAAAATTTTGCTCTTCACAATAAAAAATTATCACAATAATTGCAGAAAACAATTGCAAGCATTTATTTTCGAAAAAAATTCTTTGAACAAACAAAAATGTATTTAAACAAAGTAGAATTTATTACAAAATAAGGTACTAGTATCTTAATGACGTAGATATTCAATTGTAAGCAACAAAGCTAACTAAATTTTTAAAAAACTAGAGTTTTATACCTCTTTTTAAGAAAAAGTTACAATTAAATAATGATAAATTGTTTAAACAATTAATAAATGCTTCAAACAAAGATCATTATTTCTGAAAATGAAGAATTGTCCAATCAAGCATAAAAAACCTATCTTTCAATTATTGAGTGCAAAAAAAATTATTTAAACGAAAATAAATTGTTTAAACAAATGCTAATCAGTTGAAAAATACTTAAAGCAATTCCACTTAGCGAAAAAAATGTACGGCAAAAAAGGGAAAAACAGAGAATTTATGTGTCAATTTTGGGCCAAAATGTTAATTTCAGTTTTTTGGGGCATTTTTGGGGCATTTTGGGGCACTTTTGGGGCTCCACAAGAGGGAGTGGGGGCATCAAAATTTAATGTAATTTAATGAATATGATTGATTAAACACTCCACAACAAATTCTTAATATCTCCCTCAAGCTAAGTTTAAATCCAGAAACCTGAATCCCATTTTCCCGAAAACCAAAATTTCCCCTTGTTAATCTTACGGGATTTTTAGGGTTTGGCTTAAACTTGGAGGAATTTTTTTGCGGACCCTCACAAAATGGGGGGTGGCATGCCCTCTATTCGAAAGTTGGTTTATTGGACCACCCAAATATACACATTCTCACACAGCAAGTGAAATGAAAACTTGTTATAATAATAACATTCCCTGAATACATAGAATATTTGGAATTTCTTAAATTTCATGAAATCCTTAAATATCCTGATTTCCTCAAATATTCTGAATTTCCTTGAATTCTTCTAAATTCTTTAAATATCCCGATTTATATAAATTCCTTGAATTCCCAAAATGCTCTAAGATTCTCTGAATTTCCTGTCATATTTGAATATGATGAATTCCTTGAATATTCTGAATTTACTTATAGCTCTTAAATCTCTAAAATTACATGAAATACGTAAATATCCATAATTCCTTCATTATTTTGAACTTCCTTGCATTTTTCTAAATTCCTGAAATATCTTGAGTTATCTAAATTCCTTGAATTCCCCACATGCTCACAGATTTCTGAATTTCCTGTTAAATTTTAATAAACTGAATTCATTAAATATTCGGGATTCTCTGAAATCCGTAAATATTCTGAATTCCCTCAATTTCTTAAATATTCTGAGTTCCGGCAATTTTTTGAATGTTATAAATTCCTGAATATTTCTGCATTCTCTAAAATCCTTGATTTTTCTGAATTTCCTTTAATCCTAAATTTCTGAAATTCTTGGAATGTTGTCAATCGTTTTGAATCTCTGAATTGCTGAAATTTCTGAATTTTTTAAATACCTCGATGCCTCTGAATTGTTTGTATTATTTTGAATTCCTGGGAATTAAGCGAGTTTTCAGAAATCAGGAAACTCCATGAAATTGTACAATTGATATAATTTAGAGGATTCAGTTGAATTCAGATGTGTTTGGAAATTCCATGGAATTCAGAAGATTTCAAAGAAGTTGAAATAATTCAGTAGAATCAGAAAAATTGTAAAAGCATTCCAATTAAAACAGATTTAACACGATAAAATATCATTAAACACTTTAAAAAATCAAAACGTTCAAACAATTTCTTTAATTTTGACACCACCATATTTTGAGGTTTGAGAATTCTATTTTTGGTTATTCGTAGTACTCAAAATGATGACTTTTTAAATAAAAAAAAAAGAAACGAAAATTAAAATGTTAAGCCAAACAACGCACGATACGAAAAAAGTCAAGAAAAGAAAAAACTTAATTTGTGAGCACCCTAAGAGAGTTTCATAGGAAACTTTCGAATTTTTTTGAAAGATCGAAAATTCTAATTTAGATGGTTTAAAAAAAAAAGAAAAATAAAAAATTCCATTTTTCGTTCAAACGATGCAAGATACCAGAAAAGATGAGAAACAAAAATTTTACACGCCAAAAATCTGTTATAAGTCCCTTTTTTGTTGTATGTGCAGTTTTTGTTTTAATGAAAAAATGACATTAAAAATAATAAATAAATTTTGTTTGTAAAATGACGCAAGGTTTGGAAAAAATAAATAGACTAAGGTTGTTCAAGTATAAAGGATCTATATATCTTTTACTAATCATTTTTAGATAGGACGAATAGATTTTCTTTAAATCGTAAAAAATAAGACTAAACAAATGAAATAAATTTTTTGGAAAAACGACACAAGACGATTAAAAAATAAATAGAGAAAAGTTCTTTTGTTAAAAAGATCTACAAATTTGTTATAAATATTTGTTATAAGAATGAAAAAAAAATTTGCTTCTTAGAAAAGGACACATGTTACGATAACTTTTTATTCAACCAAATTTTTCACCTCAATTGTACCTGAACATTTTCTTCGAACCACTTCACGCTAGGATGCGTATTTTTGGCATAAATCTTAAAAATATCATGAAAAATAAAAAAATAAAATTTATGGAATAATAGCGCAAGTTGTAGTAAAATATTTGATAACAAAAATTTTTTTAATGGAATGTACACCAGGGTGGCTCAAAAAGGCTTTTATTTTTTAAAGGGCAACGATCCCCCCAATTGAATTCCAAATCAAAAAGAAGAAATTCTCTAATTTTTTATTTGTTTATTTTTCGATTTTAACAGGTGCCGGTTTTGACTTGAAGTTTCCCATGTAAAATGCATGGGGAATAATCACTTTTTTGAGTTTTTGGAATAATTTTTTAGGAATTGAAAAAATGTGACTGGAAAGTATGCGAGCCTGTAGAGAATTATCCAACGAAGA
>NC_046664.1:53288518-53292039 GCF_010883055.1 Belonocnema kinseyi
AGAGCTCCAAGGAGATTATGTTGAAAAATAAAAAAAAATTTACCCAAAAAAAATTGTTTTTATACTTCATTCTAAGGACTTATTGAACTACCCTCGTAGATCTTCTGATCTGACGCCTCTCGACTTTTTTCTTTGGGGTTATTTAAAGAGCAAAGTATACTCAACGCAACCGCAAAGCTTATACGAATTGCAGAATCGGATTCTGCAACAGGCTACTTTGATTGATAAGGAGATGATTCGTAATGCTGTAAATCATTTTTACAATCGCATAGTTTTTTGTCAAGAAACTCAAGGTTTTCAGTTCGAACGCTATTCAAGCTAATCACGCTCCCCGAAACGTGAGAGACAAGGGGACTCACGCTAATCTAGCACCACAAAGGGAATAGAATTTACTACGTCCACGTCTTTGTTCCTGGGTAATGCTAAACGTAAACGTAAACTGCTTGGAAAAAACATTGAAAAAACCTTGAAGATCATCACCAAGATCAATACAGAGCTCACCAATGAATTTTTCGTTGAAATTCACTTCTGGAATTGCTCTGACCTCTTGGAAAACTTTGTTAATTTAAAATACCTCTAACTGACCTTGAACGTTACAATTAACCTATGACTTGGGTACGTACCTCAACTTTAAGGTCACAATGAAGGCCACCATTGAATTGCTCGTTCAAATTTACTTCAGGAATGACCTTCACTTTTTTGAAAAATATTTTACCTGAGGAAATATCCAACCGTCCTGGGACTTTTTAGACACCCTGTATAATACTTCACAATATATAGAAACCATATATAATTTTTCCACCTGTCAAAAGCACAATCGAAAACCGATATTATTTTTTTTCTTAATCAACAAAATCACGCAAATCATACGAAACTTGGATAGCCTTATCCAAAATACAGAAATAATAAAATGAAAATTTGTCAATAAATAATTTTTGGTTAAAGGTGACTGGTTGACTGTTCCTGCTGGTTCATTATACTGGCTGTTCCCCAATACTGTATACCTAGGAGTGAGTTTTTTATCTTACACTATAAAAAAGTGGTTGAAAATTGCAAGTCGGTTTGTAAAAGTTTTACTATGATTTCTGCACTTTTAGCAGGTTTCTTTAAAATCACGAATTGTACTATAATCTAATTCACATGGAAATTGTAAAAAAGCAGAACAATGGAAATTTTACTAGAATTTTGTAATTCCACTGCAGAGGAAAATAATCCGTTACGTCTATTTTAATTAGGATAAATTCAAATTGCCATAAGTGCTTCGAGTGTAGAATAAAAACAGAAAAAAATGTCCTTTGGACTAGCTGAAAGTATCATATTGATAAATAGACTTCTTCAATTAAACAGTAATAATATTATGTCAATGTAATAATATTATGCGTCGATATGGCCTCTACTATTTTACATTGACAATTGAATTTTACAAGAGGAACGTGAAATGACACTTTCTGAAAGTAACTTTACGAGAATTTTCCTGCCTCCATGTGATTTTAAAGTATCAGATTCATTTTCAACCATCGCCGTAAATTTCCCACGTTAATCACTGGTATTTTTATGTCCACTGATTCATGCGGTAATTTTCAATCAGTTTTTTTTACAGTATAGCGTGAGTTTGAAATTACCAGGGCCGGTGAAAAGCGTTGAACCCAGATGGGTAGTTTTTCTGGCCGGTCCATAATCGTACAGAGACGAGCGCGAATGCGCATGTATGAAGAACCATTAAGATCATCTGATGATCATAATTTTAAAATTAGTTTTTTCTGAAAAAGGATCTGCTCTCTTCGCTCCACTGAGAATCCAACCACAGAAGTTGTGATTGCTGGTCGGGTGCTTTACCATTAAGCTTTTACAGAGATCGAAAGAAGAATGTTTTTTTAGAAATACACGCTATTGATGGTAACTACCAGTGATGATAATGCAGATTCCTTTAAATTACTCGCATAATAATTGTACTCCGCACCGCGCCGTTCTGCTGTATAAACAGCGACTTTCATAATTGAAAAGACGCTTATAAAGCACGTAATCATGCCTGCGCTTCATAAAAAATAAAATAAAAAGCTCAGTCTGCTGCATGGGCATATTCACATCGCCCACTGTGTGCGCGGCTAGCTAATTTGAGCGCGATAAGGGCGCGGTGACTGTTGGTTCTCTCGCTTCGTGCTATGCGCTCAACCTTTGTACTGCCCCCACATTTGTGCACAGATTCTTTTTTAACTAAAGGTCAAAGCACCGACAACTGTAATTTGGTGATTATGAATTCTCTTTTGTTAAAACTCCTTCGGCTTTAGCGAATACATTCTCATAATGTATCTAGTGTTTCGCACTCGATATTTTCCACAATTCAAACTTTTCTACATAATGTTCAAGACTATTATATCCAATAAATATTAAATTTATTTCTGTACCGTGGCCTAGGATTTACATATTCTAAAATAAAGTAAAAGTTTTATTTATCATGATTACTTTAATATCTGGTCTTTATTCTGCGTCCAAATTTTATTCTCAGCTACCCTGAAATTGTATATAATTTCAATAAATGTATATTTTTGCAATTCATAATATGCATTGGTATTAAAATAGACGTATTTTCATTGTCTTGTTTTTACAAATAAAAAACGTGTACATTAGGGTGGTTCAAAAATGCATAGTCACATTTTTTTCATGCTAAAGGGCAACGATCTTCCCCATTTTATTCCAAATAAGAGAAAAGATATGTCGTAATTTTTTAATTTTCGATTTTAACAGGCGCCGGTTTTGACTTGAAGTTTGCCATGTAAAATGCATGGGGAAAAATCACTTTTTTGAGCTTTTGGAATAATTTTTTTGGGTTTAAAAAAATGTGACGAAGAAGTATGTGGGCCTGTAGAGAATCATCCGACGAAGAATTTCATCTATCAGACATATAGGTTTGACACCTCTAACACACCCCATGAGTACCTTAAAACTGCCCTTAAAACCAAAAATGTTATTTTTTCATGAAATCAAATTTTTTATTAGTCTAGAAGAATTTTTTATTATCATTTGTTAATTAATTCTTTATTATTTAAACAAATGAGTTTTTTTAAACAAATGGAATTTTTGTAAATAATTTTTGTATTAGAAAATATTAATATTTCTTTAGCGGAATATTTATCAACATTGTTTGATTAATTTTATTTTAAAAAAATGTTAATAAAAATTATGACTCGAATATTACTGATAAATTAATTATTATTAAATTAATTATTGATTAGTTATAAGTTATTGCTGATAAATATTCCACTAGACGAACAGTAATAATTTTTATTTAAAAAAAATTGAATTAAAATTATTTAAACAAATTCTTTCTGCTTAAATAATTGAAAATGAATAACCTAATATTAATATATATTCCACTAGACCAATGGTAATCATTTTTAGGGAGAAAAATAAATAAATTTTCGTAACAAAAAATGTAAACAAATTCTATTTGTTTAAATATTTAAAAATTGATTAACTAATGATGATAAATATTCCATTAATCCAATATTAATAATTATAAG
>NC_046664.1:53292139-53310763 GCF_010883055.1 Belonocnema kinseyi
ATATATCTAGTCGGGAGTGGTGCTGACTGAAAACAGATGATTTGGAGCGATTCGCGCGCCATCTGTTGGCCATTCTAAGGACTTATTGAACTACCCTCGTAGCAGGCCACTCGATGTCACCCCTTCTTCCAATCCACCTTTGAGGGAACTGAGTATCCAAATATGATCGAACCTGCCTACCGTAATGAGCCGCTGCTCCGTCCTGCTGGAACCAAATATTTTGAAAATTATCGCCTGTAATCTCCCTTATTCTTGACACAATTTGGTTTCTGAGAAGCGCTTCATTTGCACGGCCATTAAAATTACCATCGATGAAGAAAGGGCCTATCAATGTATCAATAAAGATACCGGTCCAAACATTAATCTTTTGTGGATATTGTTTGTGACTCTCTAACATCCAATCAGGATTTGTGTCGGACTAATATCTACAATTTTGCCTGTTAACTTCACCTTTTAAACTGAAAGCAGATTCATCTGAAAATACTGTATTGTGCAATAAAAGAGGATCTCAATCAATTCTGTCCATCATAGTTTCACAAAATTCAACCTGACGATCAGGATCGTCTTCATTGAGCTCTTGTACCAGATGAACTTTGTAAGGATGGAAATTAATGCTTTTTAAAATATTTCGCATTGTCTCAGGAGCAACGTCACGCTCATCAGTAGCTCGACGTAAACTAAGGTGTGGGTTATCAACAAATGCTTGGGCTATGTCCATCTGCATCTCCTCAGATCCTGCAGATTTTGGCCGACTAGTTCTCTAAATGTCCTTGATAGATCCATGATTCATAAAGCGCCTTACAGTTCTTTAAATTGTTGATTTTGAGACAGGATTTATCCCTTCTTCGAACTCGATCTCTCCAACCACGCATCATTAATACAGATACCCTCTCTCGTTCCGAAAGTTTAGCCTGCGCCATAATAATATTTTAGCAAAAAATAGTAAATATGTACTCGTAATACGTAAATTTAGTTTCGATTCATAATATTTGTATGGAAAAACGGTACAGGACTAATGGTATTGCCTTAGGTATTGACTCAGGTATCGAAAAATGTATAGGACTGTATAACTCTTCTGGGAGGAACAGAACTCTCGCAAGAAAACCTGGAACTTTTAATGAAAAATTTCCTTATGATTTTACAATATTCAAAACGCTGTAACCAAGATCAATACAGAGCTCACCAATGAATTTCTCGTTGAAATTTACTTTAGGAATTACACTGACCTCTTAGAAAACGCCATGAAGGTCAACTGAAAGGTCAAAATGAAGGTCACCATTATATTCATCGTTTAAATTAACTTTAGGAATGACCTTCACTTTTTTGAAAAATATTTTACCTGAGGAAATATCCGACCGTCCGGGGACTTCTTAGACACCCTGTATAATAAAATTCATATGTTTTATTCAAAAAATATATAAAACAAATATTATATAGGGTGTCTAAAAAGTTCCGGTACAGTTAAATATTCCCTCCGGTAAAATATTTTTCAAAAAAGTTAAGGTCATTCTTGAAGTAAATTTCAACAAGGAATTCAATGGTGATATTTATTTTGACCTTAAATTTGACCTTCATAATTTGTTCAAGGTCAAATTTTTTTTTTTTTAATATGGAAACCCCCATTTTCTACATCTGCAATGGATGGACCAGAAAATTCTACGTTCATGTACGTACCCAAATCATAGGTCAATTGTAACGTTCAAGGTCAGTTAGAGGTTCTTTAAAATTAACAAAGTTTTGTAAGAGGTTAATGTAATGTCTCAAGTAAATTTCAACGAGAAATTCAATTGTGACCTTAATTTTGACCTTGTAGTTGACCTTCATGGCTTTTTGAAGGTCAACATGGTTTTTAAAGTGGAAACCCCCTTTTTTACATCTCCAATTGATAGAGAAGAAAATTCTACGTTCAGGTACGTACCCAAGGCATAGGTCAATTGTAACGTTCAAGGTCAGTTAGAGGCTTTTTGAAATTAACAAAGTTTCGCAAAAGGTCAGTGTAAATCCTGAAGTAAATTTCAACGAGGAATTCAATAGGGACCTTTAGTTTGACCTTGAAGTAGACCTTCAATGATTTCTGAAGGTCAACTTCATTTTTTTAAATGGAAACCCCCCCTGTTTTACATCTGCAATCGATAGAGCGGAAAATTCTACGCTCAGATATGTACCCAAGTTATAGGTCAATTTTAAAGGTCAAGGTCAGTTAGAGGTTATTTGAAATTAACAAAGTTTTCCAAGAGGTCAGTGTAATTCCTGAAGTAAATTTTAATAAGGCATTCAATGGTGACCTTCATTTTGAGCTTGAAGTTGACCTTCATGGCTTTTTGATGGTCAACTTTGTTTTTTTTTAAATAGAAACCCCCTTTTTTTACTTCTGCAATCGATAGAGCAGAAAATTCTACATTCAGGCACGTACCCAAGTGATAGGCCAATTGTAACGTTCAAGGTCAGTTAGTCGTTATTTGAAATTAACAAAGTTTTCTAAGAGGTCAGTGGAATTCCTAAAGTAAATTTTAACGAGAAATTCATTGGTGAGCTTTGTATTGATCTTGGTTACAGCGTTTTGAATATTGTAAAATCATAAGGAAATTTTTCATTAAAAGTTCCAGGTTTTCTTGCGAGAGTTCTGTTCCTCCCCGAAGAGTTATACAGTCCTATACATTTTTCGATACCTGAGTCAATACCTAAGGCGATACCATTAATCCTGTACCGCTTTTCCATGCAAATATTACGAATCGAAACTAAATTTACGTATTACGAGGACATACTTACTATCTTTCGCTAAAAGATTATTATGGCGCAGGCTAAACTTTCGGAACGAGAGATGGTATCTGTATTAATGATGCGTGGTTGGAGAGATCGAGTTCGAAGAAGGGATAAATCCTGTCTCAAAATCAATAATTTAAAGAACTGTAAGGCGCTTTATGAATCATGGATCTATCAAGGACCTTCAGAGAACCAGTCGGCCAAAATCTGCAGGATCTAAGGAGATTCAGATGGACATAGCCCAAGCATTTGTTGATAACCCACACCTTAGTTTACGTCGAGCTACTGATGAGCGTGACGTTGCTCCTGAGACAATGCGAAATATTTTAAAAAGCATTAATTTCCATCCTTACAAAGTTCATCTGGTACAAGAGCTCAATGAAGACGATCCTGATCGTCAGGTTGAATTTTGTGAAAGTATGATGGAAAGAATTGATTGAGATCCTCTTTTCTTGCACAATACAGTATTTTCAGATGAATCTATTTTCAGTTTAAAAGGTGAAGTTAACAGGCAAAATTGTAGATATTAGTCCGACACAAATCCTGATTGGATGTTAGAGAGTCACAAACAATATCCACAAAGATTCATGTTTGGGCTGGTATCTTGAATGATACGTTGATAGGCCCTTTCTTCGTCGATGGTAATCTCAATGCCCGTGCATATGAAGAGCTTCTCAGAAACAAAAGCCGATAATTTTCAAAATATTTCGTTCCAGCAAGACGGAGCAGCGGCTTATTACGGTAGGCAGATTCGATCATATTTGGATAATCAGTTCCCTCAAAGATTGGAAGGATTCGTAATGCTGTAACTCATTTTTACAGTCGGATAGCTTTGTGCCAAGAAGCTCAAGGTTTTCAGTTCGAGCATCTTCAGTGAAGCGTGAGAGGCAAGGGGACTCACGCTAGTCAAGCACCCCGAAACGTGAGAGGCAAGGGGACTCACGCTAATCAAGCATTCCGAAACGTGAGAGGCAAGGGGACTCACACTAATCAAGCACGCCAAAGGGAACAGAATTTACTATGTCCTAGTCGTTGTTCCTGGGTAATGTTAAACGTAAACTGCTTGGAAAAAACCTTGAAGATTATCACCAAGATCAATACAGAGCTCACCAATGAATCGCTCGTTGAAATTGACTTCAGGAATTACATTGACCTCTTGGAAAACTTAGTTAATTTCAAATAACCTTTAACTGACCTTGAACGTTACAATTGACCTATGACTTGGGCCCGTACCTGAACGTAGAATTTTCTTCTCTACCGGTTGCAGATGTAAAAAAAAGAGGTTTTCTATTTGAAAAAACGAAGTTTACATTCAAAAAGCTATGAGGGTCAACTTTAGGGTCAAAATGAAAGTCAATATTGAATTATTCGTTGAAATTTACTTCAAGATTTACACTGACCTCTTGGAAAACTTTGTTAATTTCAAATAACCTTTAGCTGACCTTGAACTTTACAATTAACCTGTGGCCTGGGTACGTACCCGAACGTAGAATTTTCCGATCTATCGATTGCAGAAGTAAAAGAAAAGGGGTTTCTATTTTTAAAAAACAAAGTTGACCATCAAAAAGCCATGAAGGTCAACTTCAAGCTCAAAATGAAGGTCACCATTGAATGCCTTGTTAAAATTTACTTCAGGAATCACACTGACCTCTTGGAAAAATTTGTTAATTTCAAATAACCTCTAACTGACCTTGACCGTTAAAATTGACCTATGACTTGGGTACGTACCTGAACGTAGAATTTTCCGCTCTATCGATTGCAAATGTAAAAAGGGGGCTTCTGTTTGAAAAAAAAAGTTGACCTTCAAAAATCCATGAAGGTCAACTTCAAGGTCATAATGCAGGTTACATTGAATTCCTCGTTGAAATTAACTGCAAGAATGACCTTCACTTTTTTGAAAAATATTATACCTGAGGAAATATCTAACCTTCCCTGGACTTTTTAGACACCCTGTATATAATACTAGACACTATGTATAAATAATATATAATACTTTTGGTTGAGTTATAAACTTACTGTAAAATATATTAAAATTGTGGTATAGTGCAATATTGAAATAAGAATAACCAGTAATAAATATACAAAATACAGTTTAAAAAGTGCGCTGCCAGTACAGTGAGCAAATGTATTATCGGGTACAGTCAGCCAACCGGGCGGTCACACAGCACAGTGACAGAAGTGCCAGCAGCTAATCATTCTATGTTGTTACTAGTTGTAGCAAATTGAAAACTTTATTGTAAATGTTTTTAATTTGGATAAATTGTGCGGATTACGGGTTACAGAACCTCGAAGAATGCATAATATCGTCGGGAATTAGTGTCAATCACTTAGCTGTCTTGCTCAAATTTGAAAAATACAATTTTTTATGTCTTAACTGCCCCTTTTGGCTCACCGTAGACAAATTTATAGAATTGTTTTCAAAATTTTGGAAAATGTCTGAATGTAATTTTTTAGAAACAAGAAAAGTTTTTCATGACCGCAAATAATGAAAACTTCAAACTAACTTTTATTTGATTCTAATAAAACATTGGTGTACGAATAAAAAGTCAAAATGCCAAAATTGGTCCACTTTACAGGCCGTTCCCCTACTATTATCATTAATTGGCAATACAAGGTTTCCAGCGCGGTTTAACACGCACATGATGCTGCACTGTAAAAAGAAAGCATTATTTCAGGGCTAAT
Source organism: Belonocnema kinseyi (assembly GCF_010883055.1). Lineage (NCBI taxonomy): Eukaryota > Metazoa > Arthropoda > Insecta > Hymenoptera > Cynipidae > Belonocnema > Belonocnema kinseyi. The sequence continues at coordinate 53,297,585 of NC_046664.1, forward strand.
TTCAGGCATTGAAATATGACTAAGAAAAACAGTCTTGAGTGGTACTAACATGAGACTACTGGTGGGAACCTAGATTCATTTGTTTCACATTGAAAATAACAAAATGATGTTATGTTATTTATGACAAGATAGTTAAATTTCCAAGCAAACTGATGGATATTTGATAACATAATTAATTCTGGTCAAAAAGTGTAATAGTTGATATTTCCATAAAAAATAGTTTAATTTCCAAGAAAAAAACTATTAAATTAAACCAAAAAATAAGAGTTTTTAACAAAATAGTAAAATTTTCAACCAAGAAAGATTTTTCAATCAATAAAGAAAAAATATATGGTGCGAAATTTTGAGTTTTCAAATCATAAAAGCATATTTAAACAAAAATCCAATTTTGAACACAAAAGTATCCATTTCCTACCAAAAAATTAGTTATGAACTGAAAAAGACTTATTTTCTAGCAAAAATGAGATGGTTATATTTTTAGTAAAAAAATGAATTTTCAACAAAATTTTTTAATTTTTTAACTAAAAAAATGAGGTGTAAATTAAGTGATGCATCTTCAATAAAAAAAATCTTTCAACAAAATGGTTGAATTTCCAACCCGGCAGATTAATTTTGTACCACAAAAGGCAAATTTTTAGCAAAACCCCAGATGAAAAAATTACTCAAAAAAATAACTTTTCTACAAAGAACAGAATAGTTTAATTTTATGTTAGAGAAAAAGTTTTTAACTGAGTAATTTAAGTTTTCAACAAAATGGTTAAAAATTTATTAAAAAAGTGTTTCATAAAAAATAGAATAGTTACATTTTTAGAGTTAAAATATTAATTTTCAATTTAAAAAAATGTTCTCAACCATACGTTTCAATTTTAACTTAAATATTCAAAAAAGAAGGTTGGTTTTCAACAAAATAGATAAATTTAGAACAAAAATAGTATAGTTTAATTTTAAGTTAAAAAAAAAAAGTTTTTAATAAAATAGATTCTTTTTAAATAATTTTTTTCCAAGGAAATGAAAAATTGAACCAAAAGATTAACTTTATACCAAAAAAGAATAATTTCTTCAAAAACACATGCATTTCGAACCCAAAAAGACATAATTTTTATAAAAAAAGGATAAATTTGTAACAAAATACATCACTTTTTCAAAAAATATTTAAACTTTTAACTAGATAAGATGAATATTCTAAAAAAACTGAGTGTTTTAATTTTCACTTGAGAAATATATTTTAAAGAAAAATAATTTTTTAACGAAATTGTTCAATTGTCAATCATACAAATGAATTTTCTTTTAGAAACATTAAATAGCTAATTCTTCAGAAAATTAATTTTTGATTAAAAAATCTAATGTTCAACCAAAGAAATGAGTTTTTCACAATAACAATTATTTCTACTACAAAAGAATATTTTTTGACAAAAAAAAACATGAATTGTCAATCAAATATTTTAATTTTTAATGAAATTTTTAACCAATTGCTGAATTTTCAACAAAAGATTAAATTAGTTACCAACAAGATTAATATTCTATCAATATAAGTCAATGTTATTGAAAACATGTTTCAAACTACAATAATTAATAATCAACCAAGTAAATGAATTTTTAAGAAATAATTTCCGTTTTCAAGTAAGTAGTTGAATTTTGAACCAGAAAAGGTTTCGCAGTTGCTATTTGCGATTAGCGATATTCTTGAAAATTTAATGAATTAGTTATTTCAGAAGAAAAATCCTGAAACTAAAGTCAAATTTTCATAATGATTGAAGAAAGATCTGTTTAAATACCCTTTACATTTTTTAATGCTAAAAAATATTAAAAATATGGTTTCAGACTATAGCACACGCGCGCGGAGAATCACATTTTGTGTAATAAGAAAAATATTCTGCAAATTTTAAAGAATTGCGAATAGATGTGGAAAATGGGTTCATTCATATTGAATTTACTGAAAAAAGAAACTACTTCATCATAAATAGAGTTCGAAAATCATACAAGATTTTCTGTGAAATCCATATACAGAATAATGATGGCGAGGTATCACAGAAATAAAATTAGAAAAAAATAATCACTCAGGAAACGATTTGGTTGAATCAGAAATATTTTTCTTGGTACAACCATAGTATATGGTTATTATAGAGATAACAAAATATTTGATTGAACAGATCAAATTTTTTAGCCGTTATTGCCAAATCCCTTGGTATATAGAGTATTTAGACAATTGAACCAAAAACTTCGATTGCTCTAATGAAATGTTTTAAAAAGTGCTGTAGTTTTAGTGCATACTGCTGAAATTTTGTCAAGTAGTCAGCAAAACTATCAAACTTTTTATGAATAGTAGTCTAGTTCATAAAAATTAACACCTATTACGAAAATTAATATTTCGCTGAATTATCTCAAATTTTTTTCCTATGATCAAATTTTCATTGAGATCCAAGAAAACAAGTTTTTTAGTTTCAGAATTTTTTTCTGATTGAAATTATCCATTACCTTAGAACACTAGAAAATAATTTAAAAAAATTTTTTTACGTAAATTATGTTTTTTTATTTACATTCCATGAAATTTATTAAAATATGAATTAAGATTGTTGATGTTAAGAGTTTTTAGAACCTTATGTGTTCAGAGATAATTTTTCTAGAATGTAAGACTCTTTGAGATGGACAAGACAATACGTTCTTATCAGTGCACTGATGGTCCCAAGAAACTTGTACGCCACTGTTTCTTATAAAGTGACGCGTAAACTCGAAAACTTTTACCATAAACCGACCGATATGCATAACAATGAATGCATTTTGCACCAGATCGTAGGATCGTGCGGTCTATCACAAGAAAGATGAAGCATGTACTTTATTGCTGAAGTTCTTGAGATTTATATTATTCTTACTAAATCTCTTTCTCAGACTTTCGAGTTTTTGAAATTTCATTTCGATTTTATAGTTCTGTAGATAAATGTCAAAATATTATCCATTCTCCTGGGAAGCACCCACCGATGGCACACTGTTAAAAATTTCTGTTGGAAACTTCCACTACATGCATTGGAGGTTCATTTCCAAAACGTAAGGTAACGCTACATTACATAATGTTGTAGTTTCCAAATGCTGTATGATACCTCACATGTAATAGAATTTTATGATAAAAGTCTAATAGCTAGTCAAATTTCGATATCATACTTGCTGCAAGATATCTCGACACCTGTTGAAACGAAAAATTGAAAAACAAAAATTTTAATCATTTCCCAGAACACTTGTTCCTTGCAATAAAACAAATTCTGATGAAACCAATTTTTTAAAATAAACAGTATAAAACTCCGGTGTCATTGGAATTCAAGGAATTCGAAAATTTTAAGGAATTCCTGGAATTCACAGAAATCACGGAATTTTAAGAACTTACGAAATTCATATAATGGATTCACAGATTTCATGAAAATAGCGGAATTCACGGATTTCAAGGAATTTATGAAATTTACGCATTTCAAGGAATGGACGGAATTCAGGGTACGCATTGAATTCACGGTACATACGAAATACAAGGAATTTACGGAATTTGCATTATTATCGGAATTAACAGGATTCAATAAATTCAAGGAATTCACGCCCTGCGCGGAATACAAAGAACTCAAAAGATTCAAAAAGTTAATGATTGGCCATCTCATTTAAACATACTTGTATTGAAAAGTACTCAAAAATAAAACTACTAGCAAATAGTGCACAATGAAGAGAAAAAATTTTCGTAGTGTGTTTGACAATAACTGTCAGTTCAGTGCAGTGTTTAAATGCTAGAGTAAGTCAAACTGGGGATGCGGAATAAGTAAGGAACTTTTGGATTTTAATTGAATTTAGTGATTGAAAATACACGATAGTAGTATTTAGTAGTATTATATTATTTAAAATGATATTTAGAGGTGGTGCAAACCCTACCACTTTATACTGATGATTATATGTTTAAATAAATTGTTTCAACAATTTATTATTTTTGTTAGCAATTTTCTCGCAGAATAAAGATAGAGAGTCGTGGTTTTTTAAACTGTTCCACTCTTTCTCCAATTTTCAATTAAAGTAAGGCATCCGTTAATTTATGTTAAGCGAACTATTTTTTCAAACAATTTTTTGTCGTTGCTAATAATATTCTTTTTGAATAATGCTAGAAATTACGGTTCTTTTATGAAATTTTCAACTTTTTGTGCACTGTTTACTTAAAGTGAGTTAATATTGAATTAAATTTAGCAAAAACAATTATTTTTATGTTGTCCCCTTTAAAGTAATCCCCCTCAGATATAATACACTTGTGCCAACGCTTTTTCTAATCATCGCAGCACTTCTGATAATCATTTTGTGGTATAGCCTTGAGTTATTTCAGCGATGCAGTTTTTATCTCCTCAATCGTTGAAAATCGATGTCCTTTCATGGGTCTCTTCAGTTCTGGGAAAACAAAAAAGTCACTGGGGGCCAAATCCGGTGAATATGGAGGCTGAGGCATGACTGTGGTGCTGTTTTTGGTCAGAAAATTTTTCACAAGCAACGATGAATGAGCAGGTGCATTATTGTGATGCAAAAGCCACGAATTATTTTTCCAAAGTTCCGGACGTTTTTTGCGAAAGATAGTATGCCATGAGCCAACCGATGTGTCAACATCTTTAGCAACTTCTCTGATGCTAATTCGGCGATTTTTCAACACCATTTCTTCCACTGCTTGAACGTTTTCATCTGTTGTTGACGTGCTGGGACGTCCAGGGCGAAGTTCGTCTTCGACATCCTCTCGGTCTTCTTGGAACAGCTTGTACCACTTATACACATTTTTCTTACTCAGAGTAGACTCACCGTTTGCAACTGTCAACATTTCAAGAGTTTTAGAGCACTGGATTCCATTTTTCACACAAAATTTAATGGAAACTCTTTGCTCCATTTTTTTCGAAAGAAGAAAATTGCCGAGCACACCAAACCCTTCTAACTTTTTACGCCTCTGCCAGAAAAACAACACGAGCTATATAGTCAAAACTGTAAACATATGATCGTGACGAGTGTACCAACACAACAAAACAAAAAATTTTAAACTTGAATGTACGTAGCCCGCGAAAATTGAAAAGTCACCTTACTTTCTGAAAACACCTCGTACATATGTTCGGTTCTGTTTTGATTCCTCTAGAATCAAACCGAAGTGCCTATGACAAAGCCACCGAACGCGACCTCGGGTTGCGGATAGGGGGTCCCTGTACCAAGAGTTTCTGCTAAATATGGTTACAAAAATAAATAGGCAGTCTCGGACAATTGTCCAGGGGTGATCCCGCAGGAATTAACCCCCAAGCGGAGGTGTGAAAACCGTGCCTAAAGCTAAATGGCACCTGGGTGAGGTGTCTAGAACGGTGACTCAGGGATACCGGGTGACCTCTCAGAGTACGCTGCCTTTTCCTTGTATGCAGGGCTCTACAAGGATGGACGAACCTCTTTCCCTAGCTTCTCGTGGGAACGACAATGACAACGCCAAACATAGTTGTAGTAAGTGCGGTTCAAAACAACAGAACGCGCAGGGCTCCCGACAATGGGTCGGCCAACAATGCCGACCAATCTAGAGCTGGGGGAGCCAATGAAAATGGATTCAATGCAATCGATCGGCGGGATCTCGCAACCTTTGGATGGATGGAGTGACTGAATCACGACTTGCTAGACTGCCACGATGCGAGTGTGGCCCCTGAACGGGGTGGTGCGAGAAACACCCGGAGCTATCGCACTTTTCGCAGCAACGTCTGCGAAACCATGCTAAACTACTCCAAAAAAGGGGCTATGTAAACGGTATGCCTACTCTACCACAGCTAGAACAAGCCGTCAACAAAGATAGAGAGGCGACACTAAGACCAACCGTGGGCAGGCATCCAATATAGGAAGAGCGATGCTTTATGACCCGGAGAAACATCAACACCAAGGTTTTCTCTTAAGCCTAAAGAACTGGCTGAAATGGACGACGAGCTTCGTGAACAATTTTCTGGAGAATCCGACCTCTGGGCTATCAATTATTGTGTGTATAATGCAGCGAGAGCTTTGGCCGATGCGAACCGTAAAACAAAACTAACGGTTGATCATAAGACCAAAACACGAATGCATCAACTTACCATAAAGATAGGCTGGGCAAGACAGTACGCGTCCTGCATTCAGTTGTGATTGACTGCATCATATCTGGCAGGAATTTTATCGCCAAGGTTCGAAAGTTCGCGCGTGAAGTCCGGTCCCGTTATCACACACTTAACAAGTCAAAGCTGCTGACCATCAGGCAGGATATTGTTGAGAGAATACGGATACTATATGACGCTAAAAGAAGTCTAGAGCAGAGGGAGAGGTGGGTCAGAGAAAATCAACAGTTTCTCTCTTACCCATCTCGTCGACTCTTCCAAGACCCTCCAGTTACTGTCGAACACCCACCCAAACCAAAGGAGGTCGAAATATTTTGGAGAGAAGTCTACGAAGTGCAGCATAGACTGGACGAAGACTCAGAAAATATAAATAACTTCAAGGAGATATTTGAAGCCTTCATAACACCTGATAAAGAATGCCCACCCATCACTACCGAGGTGGTGAAAAAAGGATTGAGAGGGATGAAGAACTATTCCGCACCGGGACCAGATTGTATCAAAACCTTCTGGTAGAAAAAGTTTTCTTCAACCCATCAGCATTTGGCCTGTATTTTCATCTCATATTTAAAGTGGGAAGAGCCGATTCCGGAGTGGTTGGTGGAAGGGCGCACAATACTCCTGCCGAAAATAGGCAACTTAGCTGACCCAAAGAATTACAGGCCAATCACTTGTCTGAACACACTTTAGAAGATATCCACAGCTATCCTAAATGATAGGATTGTTCGGGCAATTGAACCTGTGTGGCAAGAAATGTATGAACAACGAGGCTCAAAGAAAGGCGTAGCGGGATGTCGGGAGAACCTGCTCATCGATAGATGTATCCGCAAAGATGCAGCATTCTACCAGCGTGACCTATCGATGGCCTGGATTGATTATCAGAAAGCTTTTGATTCGACCTCCTATAGACTTATCATCTGTCTTTTGGAAATCTTAATGGTTTATCCGCAAATAGTTAGGTGCATAGAGAGATTGATGCCGCTTTGAAAAACCAGATTTACTATCTCATCTGGAAAAAATCGTGTGACAACTAACAAGGTCACCTTTGAGAGAGGTGTCTTTCAGGGCGACACCATGAGCCCACTTCTCTTTTGCCTTACATTATTGCCACTACCTCTAGCACTACGCCATTCCGACGGGTACTTGTGCGGCAAACCTGCAGATCGAAAGTACAAGGTCACTCATGTATTTTACATAGACGATCTTAAGATCTATGCTAAAACAAAGAGCAAATAAATCTAGGTCTAGGGATTGTCGAACGATATACTAAGGAAATTGGAATGGAATTTGGGTTAGACAAATGCGTCAAGGTTTATTTAAAGCAAGGGAAACTTAATGACACCCCTGAAGATCCTGAACTTGTTAATAGAAGCGCTAAACAACACCTTTGCGCTGAAGAAACTTATACATACCTAGGCGTGCCACAGAACCGCATTCAGGATGTGACATCTATAAAGGATACTCTCCGAAGCAGATACAAACATCTCATCCAACAGATCTTGCCGTCCCGGTAGTACTCTATTCATTTGGAGTAGTTCCATGGACTAAGAACGAGCTCAGATCCCTTGATATCGGGACAAGAAAGGTTATGCACATGAACAAAAGCATGCATCTTAAGTCTTCCGTTCCGCGACTGTACACCTCAAGCTGTCAAGGTGGTCGCGGAAGGAGGAGGCTGCTGAAACTCTCGGACTTAACTTCAGTATTAGGAGTGAGCAAAATGCATCAAATCTTATCTATCACGAATACTCACTCCTGAAAGCCCGGATTAAGAAAGCACAAGAGAAAAACTTTCGTGAACAGCTCCTCGATGAGAGGATGCACGGTATCTTCCACAGAAATGTAAAGGATCAGTTAATGTCTTGTGAGCTAACGTTTGATTTCCTTAAATCGCCCGGATTGAAGTCTGGTACGGAGGGTTTCATTTTTGCTTTCCAAGACGGTGTCATTTCCACCTTAACATACCTTTGCCATATTTTGAGCCAAGACATTCCTCATGATAGCTGCAGGGCGTGCCATGCACACCCCGAGCATTTAGCTCACATACTATCTAGTTGTCCAACTCACGCGGGAACGACCTACATTCCAAGGCACAATGCAGCACTAAGAGTGCTTTATTACCATCTCTGTCACTCTTACGGCATTAACCTTAATATCGCTCCTCTAAATGCTGCTAGGGAAATCTAGTCATTTGTCAAGAATTGTAAGTGCCGCATATACTGAAACTTTATATTCTCGACAATTGTTTCTGTTGCTCACTCGAGGCCTGACATGGTTCTTCTTGACTTCGAGAAGCGAACCATGTTCGTTATCGAATCTTCGGCACCAGGTGACAAAAACATCATAACCAAGGAGAATGAAAAGAAAGAGAGGTATCGAGACCTTATAAGGGAGTTGCAACGATTATACCCGGAATATTCTGTTAAACTAATCGTCCTTATCATCGGCGCTCTTGGAGGTGCTGAGCCTTCACTTGCTAATGGCCTAAAAAGCATCTCTGTGTGTCAACAATATGCTAAAACACTTGCGGGAAAAATGCAGAAGGCGGTAGTCCTTGGGTCGCTCTGTGTTCTTAGGGTGCATAAGGCAATTTTCCACATTAGCACCCACTCCCGGCGAAATCTGGTGGTTGTCCTTATGACAAATTTTTAATTATATATATATATATATAATTATCTACTACTTTTAACGTTTAAAACACTATAGCTATTTGAATATTTTTTTAAATGAATTAATGTGTAGAATTCCTGAAAATAAAACAAAGAATCCAATGATCAAATTTGGAAAACCATTATAAAATGTTCCTATTGCAATTTGATAAAAACATAAAAAATTTTCTAAAATAAAAAAAAAATTTTTTTTTTTTTTGAGAAAAATGAAAACGAGAAGGGAGCCAACCAAATCCCCTTCATTCTCTTTTTATTTCTTTCGTCTTTTCAATTGTTATTATTATAAAATCACAATAACAAAAGATTTGTAAAAGATGATCACCAAGGTTTCGGTACTCATACGACACCCTTCTTAAGGCAAAAAAAGAATAAATAGAGAAAAAAAATCAAATCGATCAGGCAGAAACAGCAACAAACCACGATGCTCGCTCCCTGACACCCGAAAATCAAGTCCAAATCGGATATCAGGGAAGATCAGGGAGAAAGAATTGTGGTTTTGTTGCTGTTCCTGACTGCTCGAATTTTTTAATTAAAAAGTTTTTTGTTGTTGCTAATTTTGCCTTGATAATAGTGTCTTATGAATGTCTAAACGTTGGTGACTATTTTTCACAAATGTTTTTTGTGAAGATTTGTTAATAATAAAAATAAAAAGGACGAAACCAATAAAAAGAGAAGAAAGGTTAATTGGTTAGTTGCCTTCTCATTTTTTTTCCTTCTTTTTATTTCTATCCAAAAATGAAATTTTTGTCTTTCTTTTTTAGTACATTTTTCATCTTTTTTTAAATTGCAATAGAAATATTTGATAATGGCTTTCCACATTTGTGTTGGATTCTTGGTTTTTTTTTTCATGAACTTTACCAATTAACTTGTTTCTTGGACGCTAAATATAATTTTAAATTAAATTTTAATCTTATTTTAATTTAAAAAATGTTTAAACTTATTATCAATTTATATGTAAATTAGAATATTGTAGGACCCCCGTAGTATTTTTCACACATTTCTAAACTGGAAAAATTCCTTAAGTGGCCAATCATCGCACCGATTACCTTAAAACACGACGCTATTTTCAGTGATTTTTTACTGGCTCTTACGTTTTGTTAGGATTTTTGAAATATTGCTCCCCCTTCCCCCACCCTCCTCGCTCTCAAAATGTCAGTTAACATTAAAGATAATCCCCTTACTATGATAAACTCTCTAGTATGAGAATATCATGAATTTAATTCTATATATATTTTTCTGGATTGGAAATATAGATAAAATTAATTTTATTAATATAACCCAATAAATGTTCAGAATTACTGAAAATAAAACCAAGAATGCATCGAACAAATTTGGACATCCACCATAAAATGTTCCTATTGAAGGTTGAAAAAAAAGAATGAAGAAAAACTTTTTTTCTCCTGAAAAAGATAATAATTTTTCTCCTTGGAGAAGAATAGGAAATAAAAAATTTGATTATTGGACGTTAAATAGGATTTGAAATTTTATTTTAAAATCATTTAAAATTCTTTAATTTTTATAATCCAATAATAGGATGCAACTACTCTTGGCTAAACGATATTTTGTTGCATAAAATTTCTAGATTTATATTTTTTCTTTTAAATTCATCTCGCTGGGTTGAAGATTAAACTATTTAATTGTTAATTTAATTATTTTCTTGAAAATCTATTTTATTTTTAAAAAAAATTAATCATCTTAGTTACAAATTTATCTCTTTCGTTAAAAATGTTGCTAAAAATTATTATTTTTCTTAAGAATTAATTTTCTTCACTGACAGTAGAACTATTCCCTTTTTTGTTAAAAATTGATATCTTTAATCAAAAATTGTTCTGTTGTAATAAAAAATGCATGTACAATTGAGAAAATTTAGCACTTCTTGGTAGAAAATTAATTTGGTTGTTTGAATTTACATACTTTTTAGTTAAGAATGCATTTGCTTAGTTTGAAAATTGATCAGTTTTTATTCAACTATACGGATGAAAATTTGTCGTTTTTAGGCAATCCAACTGTTTTCTATTTAAAATAAGAATATTTTGAATTTAAAATATCAATTATTACATTTTTCTTTGAAAACCCAAAAGTTTTGTGAAAAATTCGTTTCTTCTGGCATGGAAATTCATGTATTTGGCTTGGAAATTCAACAACTGGGTAGAAAATTAAACTATTTGGTTGAAAATTTATCTTTTTTGCTGAAAACTGATATTTTTAATTGGATATTGAAATATCATAGTGGAAATTTAAGCTATTTGATCGATAAACGCTTTGGTTTTGTGCTTTCAAGAAAATGTTTGAAAAAATTATTATTTTTGTAATTTCAGTATTTTTATGAATTCAATTCCTTTATCATTTCTGCATGCCTTAAAGGACTCACACAATTTTTACAAATTTTTATCTGAATCCTTATCAGAGATGGGGAGCTTTTGATTTTTTTAATTATACTAGCTTAAAATATTATTTTTAACTCATCACTTTTTTCTGGAGCATTTTTATCACTGAATCACCCTCAGATGTTAAAAATACAATTTAGAGTCATTTGCAATAGAACCATTTTAAAAATCATAAACTCAGTTTAAAAAAAAATCACTATTTATACTTATGATTTCTTGGAAAAATAAATTAATTTTCTAGCGTATGTTTAACAGTAGAAGGGTTATGAATGGGAAAAATCTTTACATATTTCTTTATATTTACTTTTTTTTTGAAAACAGGGTTTTACTACAAATTAATCATCTCTGATGGAGCTAAAAATAAAAATGTATGAAAATTTGGAGAGTCGTTTGAGGCCTCCAGAAATATAACAAAAAATTGACACCCACGAAATTATCAAAATTTCAAAAACAAAATTTTTCCTAAAACTATCTTGTTTACGCGCAAAACTAAGGCATTTATCTATCTAATTTCAATTAATTGTATTTTCAGGTTCCTAACATACTACTTTTCCACATAGTTCCATTTCCATTAAAATTTTTTTCTTTTTTCGACCCGTCCTAATGGTAATACTGTAATGTTTTACAAAAAATTCTCGCTCTTGAGTGTACTTCATAACAATCGCCATAAAATTAAGTCTTACAATTTCACACTCTCAAACATATTCTGGAATTATGACCATACTTTGTGGTATATCTTTGCAGTAATATTTTCTCCGTTAACCGTAACTCAATGGTATAAGTACCATAATTAAAATCTATAATAACCCAAAGGGAATAATATTCTGTAACAAAATTATTATTTTTTAAGTATAAAAAATGATCGATAAAGGAAAATTATTACTGTGCTATCAAATAATTATCACTAGCAATAGTTTTACTACGTTCTTAAAACGGTGTTTATAGAAGTACTTTGGGCAGATGATTCTCAGTCTATTTGTTTTGAGTTTTTAAAATAAAGGAGTTGTTACATAGACGTTCCTGGAATAATAAAATTTGGTATTAAATATTAAGCTTATCAATATGCAAAGAAAATTTTCAAACATATCTTATATCTAGTTCCTTAATTATATCTTAGTTTATTTATGCAAAATTCAATCAAAATTCTTTCTTTAATATAGGCTCAAACAAATGTTTTACGAAATTAATCAAAAATTTATTGATCAAATACACTATTGTTTAGCTCAGATAAATTTTATTTGAATCAAACAAATTCTATCTTTTATAGAAGATAAACAAATATTTGTATCATTTGAAAAATATTTTTCTGCTTGTAGTGCTTACATTTTTCTAGAAGAATATTTTATTTAATTCATTTTTAAGTTTTAATTTATCATTCAATAATTTTTTTCAATTATTAAATCAAGCACCTTAAACGAAGTTGTTTTTTGAATTTTTTAAAATACAATGAAACAATATGGTATCTTAAATAAATTAAATTTTTGTACAGTGATTTATATATATTTCACGAATAATAAAATTAAAATACAGTAACTTTTGTTGGTACGTATGGATCTGAAATTTAAAAAATCCCTAAAGTCTAGCTAAATGATGCAGATATGTGTTCTACAAAAAATGTTTACTATCTCTTAAATATGAATAAATATAATAGCTGTTATCATTTCTTTAAATATTTTCTGTTGAAATAAATTTTTTTATAAAAATGAATGTTTAAAAAATATATAAATAGCCCTAGACTGGTTTCAAATGTTGGAAAAATTTTTTCAGATCTCTGCAACTGAAAATGTTTAAAAAAATATGTTTTTCTTCAAGTAGAAGTTCAAAAAAAATTTAAATAATCCTTTTCTGAATTAACGGGTATTTCCGATTTTTGGAGGGGACTCATAAGAAACACTATGAATGATTTGTCACAGTACACTGTCAAGTTAAAGCGTGGGTGGCTTTACTCGCAGTCGGTAAGGTATATCGACATGATTTTGGTGTCAAAATATTAAGAAGAGCTCCCTCTTTCATGCTTTT
>NC_046664.1:53310863-53316088 GCF_010883055.1 Belonocnema kinseyi
AGCATGAAAGAGGGAGCTCTTCTTAATATTTTGACACCAAAATCATGTGGATACACCTTACCGACTGCGAGTAAAGCCACCCACGCTTTAACTTGACAGACTATACTTAAAAATGCTAAAAGGTAAAAATAGTCTTTAAGATTGATGATAATCAATACAGAAGAAGCTGATTTCTTTTCAAATTTTTTTCATTTGCCGACTTTTTCTTGATTTTACCCTAAAAATTATTTATATTCTCTAAAACTTTGTGTCTGAGGCCAAAATTCAAATTTTGTACCATTTTTAATTCAAGACTTTTTTATTAGTAAACTAAAACAATTTTAATTAAAACTTGTAAACTTAAAAAATTTTAAGTTATTATTTTTAGAGGTGACAAAATAGTGTAAAATAGTGACCCGTTAAAACCGTAAAAAGGATTAAAAGTGAATTAAGAAAAAATTCAAAAATATGATAACATTAATTGGATTCAGTAAACTCGATATGAGTGTAGACCAATTCAAACGAATTCAACAGAATATTATGATATGGTCTCAAATGCTGAAAAAAGTATTGCAATTGCGGAAAAGCTTTTGAAATCCCCTAAAAATCATTGAATTATCTTAACTTGCTTAACACGAATAAAAAATTTCATCAGATCTTTCAAAATACCCTATAATATTGCAAATAATTTAAAGTCTTTTGAAATCGCGCGAAACTTTTTCAAGCTTTGGAAATTCTCTTAGAATTTTTAAAAATACTCTAAAATATTATCAATGTTTTTAAATTATTTGAAATACATTGAAACTTGTTGAAGATGTTCAAACTTTATTGGAATTTTTTTCAAATACCGCAAAAATGTAAAATTCTTTGAAATACCTTCAGTTTATTCAAATGAGAAAAACATTCTTTGAAATCTTCTAGAATATCTTATAATATTTCACATTCTTGAAAATCTTTGTTAATACCTTCAAATATTTGAAAATCCGTGAAATGCTACGAAATCTGTCAATTGTTGTGAAAGAATTCTTTGAAACCCATTAAAATATTATAAACCCCTATGAAATTACAAGACATTTGATGTTACCTGAAATCCTAGGAAATTTATTAAAATAATTTGAGACCTTTTACAACCCTTTAAAATCATAAAAATCCTAGGATATCTGATAAAATTCCTTGGAATCTATTAAAATATCCTTATACGTTCTAGATTCCACAAAGTCGCTTACTATGTTCCGAAATTCTTTAAAATCCCATTAAAATTATATTTGAATCCCTTAATATCCTCTGAATCCTTGAAAATTACTTGGAATTTTTTTAATGTTTTGAAAATGATATAGAATATTCTTAAATGCCCTAAAATATTAAAAATATTTTTAAATTGTTTGAAATTAGTTGGAATCCCTTCACATATTTGAAATGATGGAGAAGTTTTAGAAGTCTTTAATAATACTCTAAAATGTTTCAAATTTTTAAAACCTCAAATTTTGGAATTATCCCTGAATTTTAAAAATCCTTTAGAAAAGTTTGAAATTATTGATAGCTCTAAAAAATTCCTTGAAATCTTTAAAAATACCTGAAAATATTTCAAATCTTTTGAAATCTTTCGAAATCCTTTGAAACTTTTGAAAGATCTTGAAAATTCCTCGGAATTTTTACCAATACCCACAAATCTTGAAAATCCTTTGCAATCCTTTCAAATTATTGAAATCTTTTAAAAATTCTTTGAATCTTTCAAAATACAGAAAAATATTTTAAATTCTTTAAACTTATCTTTAAATCCTTTGCAAATTTTTTGGATTTTCTAAAACCCCTAAAATCCGTAAAACCCTTTAAGGTCGTTTGAAATTATGAAACCACACGAAAAATTGATGGAAATCTTTTAAATGTCTCAAAATATTTAGAATCTTTGATTTTTTAAAACCCTTTGCATCTTTCTAAATCTCTTGGAATTTTCTTGAAATCTTTTAAAATAACGCGAAATATTTAAAATTCTCTGACATCCTTTTAAATTATTCGAAGCTTATGTAATTATCAAATATGTTAAGTTAAAAATATTGTTATTGAAATTCATCAGCTGTATCAGTTATCCCAAAAAATAATAACTTTTCACGATTTAAAAGCGAAAGACACATTGTTCTTCGATGGAAAAATGTTTCTTTTTTTGTCAATCTTTTTAATTGGGAACCTAATGATAATTTCATTAACACTCATACTTAGTTGATAAATACTATGACCTCTTAACAAAATTTAATAAGCATGTGCATTATGTGGGTATGTATCGACAAAAAAGTTTTCTTTTAATCTCAGTTTTACAAAAGGATAATATTTATCAATTACTCATGAATTTTGCTGAAATGATCACAATGTTCCCATCTGAAAGGATTTGCATTAAAAAATACAATTTTTCTGTCGACAAATGCCCGAATATTGCATTTGCTTATTAAATTTGTTTAGAAAATCATAAGATTAATCAACAAATTGTGAATTTTGCTAAAACTGTCCTAAATTTTCTACCTAAAAAAATTCACATTAAAAAAAAACAACATTTTCTGTTGAATTATGCCTCATTAGTGCATTGGTTTATCAAATTTGTTCAACGTCAAATCGAAAAAATTGCTGTTTTTTCATCATATTTGTTTATTTATAAAAAATTAAAACCCTAATTTGAAAATTCTGCACGGCAACTCTCTTAGAAATTTTATCGACTCTTTATTCACGATTTTTTGTCTAATTCGGTCAATATTTGTGGGCAGTACCCTATTATGAACCAAAAAAGTCATTTTTTCTCCACTGTGGCATGTGTGGCATTATGATAGGTTACTTCAAGAGGTTTGCCATTCTAGGGTTAAACTCGATTCCAATTTCTTTTTTCGACCCTGCCAAGATAATACAATATTAAAATTAGTCTCCTCAGGTCTAGAAATAACCAAACATTAAATTCCTGTAGGGCGAGCCTCGTGCTTTGATAATTTCTCATAAAAGACGAGAACGCTTCGAGTATCTCCTTAACTTGTAGAACCTTTCGCACGAGTTCCTCGAATGAAAAGCTGCCAAAAATTCGTGAGTTGTAACGGTCGGCAATTCATCAAGAGGATCGAGAAGGACACTAGAAAAGACAACGCCCTTACTTATATACGTCGGTGGTAAAGATGAGAGGTAAGGAATAAGGAAAGGAAGGAGGGTGGCTCGAAGGTGGTCCACGGGGATGGAGATGAGGACGAGGACGAGGACGAGGGTACCAGGGATGGTATGGCGTTGGCTAGGTATGTATAAGCAGAAGAAAGCGCGGGTCGATTAAAAGTAGCGAGGGTGTTTCTCCTCTCGTTACCGAGAGGAGGAGAGAGCACAACTCGAGAAAAGGAAAGAAAGACTTATACATATAGGACATATAGTATACACTATACACGCACAGCCAAAAGAAGGACCGCCGCGCCGGACGAAGACGGAAAATGTATAGACGAACGAGACGCGCACGGCTTTCTGAGAGAGAGAGAGGGTGAAAAAGACGATGTCGTCCATGAGAGAGAAGGACAAGGAAAGTAAGAAAAGAGAGATGAAAATTCTGAGGAATGAGCAGAAGAGAGAGAGAGAGAAGGAGTTGGCAAGAGAGAGGGCTCTTGAGGAAAAGATGAAGGTGGAAAGAGAGAAAAGAGAAAAAGAGGAAAGGAGAGGAAAGGAGAAAGAGAGGAAACAGGAGAGAAGGAGAGAAAAAGAGATGAAAAGAGGGGAGAAACAAACGTGGAGAAACGAGAGGCGAACTCTGGTTCCAATTCGAGGGCTGAGATGCCGCCTTGAGACTGTGTGGGTATGTGTGTATGCGAATGATGAAGGGGTAGTCGCTTCGGAGCTTTGGGGGTTCGAAGGGGAGACTCAAGAATCTCAACCTTTATTTGGATTTAAGTAAGGAAAAGGGTTGCGAGATGCGAGCTATGGGAGAACCTTCGCTACGACGTTTCCATCGTCATCTTCGTTTCCACCCTTCCCTGGAGGGTGCATTTTTTAAGGAGGCTTCCTACGAACGTGAACGAACCTACCCCGTTTAGGACATAGCTGGTCTACTTACTCTCGAGTACCTTCGCGCTCGTGAGCAAAAGGGTTGAGAAATTATTGTTAGACGATGCCACTTTTCTTCAAAGACTCATCTTTTCTCAAAGATTCAAAGACTTATTTTTTCTTTGTGTAATTTTCTTCTTCGGGACTGAGTGTAAAGAGAAATATTGGGCGTTATTTAATATTCTTATCTTTAGTGCTGTACCTTAATTAAACATTATAATTTTATTAATAAACATGGGGATACAAAAATTCGTGAATTTGAATAATTACTATATTCAATCGATTGAAAAAAATAATTAATTTAAATTAACGTTATTCGAAAACTACTAAAGCAGTAGCTGAAATGTTTTAAATTTCGTCCTACACGCCATTTGTACATTGAGTGATTAAATTCTTTTAAATAAAATTAATTTGGATACTTTATTAAATTAAATATGCTTGAAACTCTTAACATTTTCAATTTAAATACTGTGTTCTTAACAAAATAGATTATTTATTTACTAAACAGCTTAATTTCCAACTGAAAAGATGCATTTTCAACTGAAAAAGAGAATTCTTTAACAAATAATCGAGTAGTTCAATTTTTAGTTTGAGAAATTATTTTTCAACAAAAAGAGATCAATGTTTAAACCAAAAAGACGCATTTTCAACTAAAGAAGATTAATTTCCCATCAAAACAGTAAAAGTTAAATTTTAAGTTAAGAAAGTTTAATTTTTATTAAAGAAGTTAATTTTCAGTTAACAAAGTAATTTTAGTTGAAAAATAAATTTTTAACCGAAAAAAATGAATTTTCCAAAAATAGTTCAATTTTCAACCAAAAAGATGAATCTTCAACCAAAATCTTTGAACAAAAAAAAAAGAACAAATTGTCAACAAAATAGTCAAATTTTTAACCAAAAATATTAATTTTCAATCAATAAAAGAAGAAATTTTAAGAAAAATCGTTAAATTTTCAACTAAAGAGATGAATCTTTAACTAAAAATAAAATAATAATAAGAAAGCATCCAGAGGTGACAATTATCACCTCCAACACTCGCGGCCGCTCGTAATTGTATACCTACAACATCATCATCGCAGGAGGTTTCAAACATCGTATTGGATTGACTTATAACATCCTAATCTCATCAGTCACTGAACTTAGTCCGTGGCTATAATGTATAACCGGGTTCACTCAAGTAAAAGTTTTGAATA
>NC_046664.1:53316188-53319698 GCF_010883055.1 Belonocnema kinseyi
AAACGTCAGGAAGTTTTGAAAGGAGTTTTTTCTATTAAATAAATATCTGAGTTTCGAAGAACATGTTTTTTTGACTCATATTTATTTTTTCGATTTACGATGTTTTTAGTTGAAAATGCAACTGTATGCAAAAAGATCATGTATTTTGTTAAAAGTTCAAAACTTTATATAAAATCTTCTGTTGGTCCTTGGAAGTTTTATATCTCCCAGAAACGGATTTCGGAACTAGGTAAATGTGACGAAAAACTTTTTTAAATGAAGAAATTAATTTCCAGGACCACAGAAGTGTATTGTGCAATAAAACAGAATTTGAATTTTTCCTACACTCTAAAAAAAAATTTCAACAAAATTGTTAAATTTTCAAGCGAAACATTTGAATTTTCTACAAAAAGATGAATTTTTAACCAAAAGTAATTTTTGCATTCTTTTATTACGTTAATGTCTTAAACTAGAATAATACTTAAACAATTACGAAATTAAAAGCATTTGAAGTTGAAAATTTGTGATAAAAGGCTTTTACAGTTATTAAACTGTAAATATAAATTATTGAATGATTTTTTAAAAATAAACCGAAGTTTCAGTTCTGAAAATCCAACAATAATTGGCTCTGAATCCACTTGAAATAAAACAGCTTACAATTTAAGCTTACAATTTTTAGTGTTGATTGGAATAAAAAAGTTTATTGTGTTTATTCAGGAATCTTATAATTCGGAAAATTTTCTATAGTATCATTTCTATAGTATCATAGAAATTTGATTTCTCGCGAGTTTTTCACTGTTCGCAATAAATGTAGACTTGAAACGTTACAATTTTCTTTGTTTCGACTAAAAAAATTTAAGTTGTAAGTTCCAATTCAAAAAATTAAAACTGATCGTCTGAATTTCTATTTTTTAACCAGGAAACTTTAAACTGATCAACTTCTAAAACTTTTAAATTAAAATTTTAGTAGCTTAACGGCATTTAAATTAACATTGTTAGAATAAAAAGTGCAAAGACTTCTATTTTACACGCGAAAATTATTAAGCATTTAAATAAAATATTTCCAAATCCAAAAAATTTGTCATCTTACATTATAAAAGTTTAAATATCAATAGTTATATTTTGAGTGACTGAATTTGCAGCTCAATTTCTATTACTTGAAATGAAAAGAAATTTCAGCTCTAAAAGTCCAGATTTCCTTGCTTCAAAGTCTGTGAAAATTGTTTGTGAATTAGGAAATAACAGGGATTTTTTTCTTCGATGAAAACAATCACCCTTAAGCACCCGGAGCTTTTTCTGTGAATATGTTGATTGAATTAATTAGATTCATTAAAGTGCTAAATTTGAATCTTTGATATCTTGAAGTTTAAAGACAATTAAAAAGACTGAATTTGATATTCTGATTTTATGATAAAAAATCTTCATATCAATGCAGTCAAAGAAGAAGAGTGATACTTGGGCGGTTTATGGAGATTCATGTTAAATGTATGCATATGAGTTTTGTTCGATGCGATATTCAAGTGTAGGGGAACTGAAGAGTTAAAGACTAATTTGAATGTCGAGGGGGTAATTAGCGAATGCATCTTACAAGCACTTACAAGGCTCATACGTCAGATGCTAATTGGTCTTACCATTCCTATTCATTGTTATTTAAAAATTCGTTAATTTAATCATTTCGGGAATATGGAAATTCGGGTTATAGTATTTCGGAAGTTTAACATTTCAGGAATAAATAATACCAATTATTTCCGAGTAAGTTCGTCCATAACTTTGAATTTATTTTTTTGTTGCTAAAACAGAAATTTTCTGGAAAATAAATATTCCCGAAATAACATAAATCTACTCGAAATTTTAATTTTAGAAATTATAAATTTAAATGTTTATATTCCCGAAAATATTTAATTGCCTTAATTTCCAATTTCGAAACATAGCAAGTTTCAGAAACTTTCAAATTTTTGCAAAGAAAAAATGTAATTTTTTTCTGATAGAACAATATTTTATTTTAAATGTGGTATTTATCCTCACGTGTGCTAATATATTCCTTTTATCAGGAATTTGAAAATTCGCAAAATTTCTAATTTTCGGGAATTTAAAAATACGGGTTGCAGAATTTTTAGAGCTTCAAATTTCATAAATAAATATTCACCATTGTTTCACAGTCAGGTCCTCCCGAGCTTTCAATTTATTCATTTTGCCGAAATTGAAATTCTCCGGAAAATAAAAATTCCAGAAATTTCAAATTTCCAAAATAAATTAAATCTATGTACAGAAAACGGTAATTTCAGAAATTATGAATTCAAATACCGAAATGTAAATTCCAGAAATTTTCAAATTACCGAAAGTAGTAAATTGTCGAATTTTGAAAATACCAAAAATTGTAAATTGCCGAAATTTCAAATTCTCGAGAATAGTAAATTACCGATATATTAAATTACGGAAACAGAAAATTTCCGCATTTACAAATTGCTATAAAAAAATTGCATTGCTACAATTAAATCATTTTTATCGGGGATTTAAAAATTGAAGCATTTCATATTTTCGGAAATTCTAAAATTTTGGGACTTAAGAATTTCAGGAATAAATCATTTCAATTATTTGTTAGTCAGGTCGCTACTAATTTTCAATTGATTATTTTTGCCGGCACAGTAATTTTCCAAAATGTGAAAATACCAGAATTTACGCGCGGATCAGTGTTTACAATCAGTGAAAGTTCGATTTTCAGAATACATATTGTGAAATTAATTATCACACCTTTGGTTCCAAAAAATTGTGAGCACATCGTTCTCTCGCAGAATAAACTGAAAAATGGGTTAGTATTTACGAATTATTGATAAACCTTCGATTCAATTTGCCATACTTGAGGTTATCTCACGTGACAAGGGAATTATCACAAGACATAAATATTATATGATTTCGAAATTCTTTCATAAGCCTCATTAACAAAGCATATAATGACTTTTTGCACTTTAAAATTGCCTTAAAAGACCTGAACCATTGACGGCAACGTAAATAGCGAGCGGAACCATTCTCGGATGCCGAGACGTCATGGTCATGGTGGGGGAAGAGCTCGACCGAGAGTTAAGGGAAGCGGCAAGGTAAATAGCGTCGACTGTACTATTGAAAATGTTAATTCTTGAAATTTCGAAAATGAAATAAATAAGCTAAAAATGATAATTTCAAAACTTATAAATGAAAATGTTGAAATTCTCGAAAATGGTATATTGCCGAAATTTAAATTTCCGGAATATAGCAAGTTTTAAGATTTTCACATTTTTTTTTAGAAAAAAACAATATAATAGTTTTTTCTCTACTATAATAATCTGTTATATTAGATGAGGTATTTATTTTCACGCATACTATTATATGATTTTTATCGAAAATTTGAAAATTGAGTATTTTCCGGAATTCTAAAAATCAGGTTATAAAATTTTTGGAGTTTTAAATTTCGGACATAGATACGTGCAATTCCTTACTGGTGTTTGCCTATGTGTTACTACCTATGTGTTTGCACAATAATAACAATTATTATGT
>NC_046664.1:53319798-53348848 GCF_010883055.1 Belonocnema kinseyi
ATTTCAGTCAATAGTTTTAAGAAAATTAATTAAAATTTAGTCATTTTTTGAAGTCTCAAAAAATTTTTTCGAGACTTCAATCGATTACACTACATTTTTTAAGATTGTACGAGAAAAACAAAATTGGCGTAGGTTAGGACGGACGAACAGAAATTGACAGTTTTAGAAATACATGAAGAATACGTGATGAACGATGATGTAATAGGCAAGTTTCCATTGAAAACCACTGATGTGGAAGCGCGTAATTGAATTTAAATTTGAAATAAGAAATTTAAAAAATTTTTAAAAAATTTTTTAAAAATGTGTATATGTACACATCCACACATATGCATATATATACACACATATAGCATACATACATATACACATATATGCATATATAGATGATTAATATTTAAAACATTATTTTATAATACTCTGATAAATGTTATTGATATTTAGAATTTCAGTCTGTAAATTAACAGAAATTTTACGATATTTGTTTATAAAAATAGACTCAATAATACGTACCTGTGTTAAAATTCCCAAAATCACAATCTCTTTTGTGTTCAGCAAGCATTTTGTGTTTGTCGCAACATTCTTGGAATTTCAATCATATTTATTTTTTCGATTTACGATTGGACCGTAAGACATAAATAATTTGAAATCTACGATTTGAAATCAATAAATATCAACGGTCGAAGAAAGGATTGATTTGTTTCATCAAATCATTTTACAATTAAACTAAGTAGATAATTTTTTGAATCAAAAAGATTAATTTTTAAGCAAGAAAGATTCTTCAGTCAAGAGTGGAATTAACATTAACAAATTTGTTTCATTCTCAAGCTAAAAAGTGAATTTTCTACAAGAAAGTTAATTTTTTAACCCACAAATATAATTTGTCAACAAGAAAATTAATTTTACACCAAAAAGAAAAGAATTAAAAAAAAATAGTTAAATTTTCAATCAAAGAGAATAATATTTAACTAAAATGATGAATCTTTAATTAGCAAAAAAAGAATCTTTCAAACAAAGAGTTGAATTTTCAACCAAATATAGTTGAAGTTTTAAAACAAGAGTGGAAAGTTTTATAGAGAAAGAGACATGTTAAACAAAATACACGGATTTTTAAACAAATAGTCAAATTTTGGACACCAAAATGGACTGTGAACAAAATTGTTACATTTTTAACAACAACAAAAATTTTAAGAAAGTAGTTTGGCTTTAAACCAAGCAGTGAAATGTATATGCCAAAAATTTTAATTTTGAACACAATATGTATTAGTTAATATTTCAACCAAAAAAGTTTTTAATTTTAAATAAGAATGAATTGAGTTCAACAAAACAGACCATTTTTTTAAAGTTGAATTTTCTATCATCAAAGATTCTTCAGGCAAGAGAAAAAATAATTTTTAACAACAGTATTGAATTTTTAAGCCATAAAGGTAAATTTTCTAGAAAACAGTTGAATTTTCAATCAAATCAATAGACTTTCCAAGAAAATTGTTAACTTTCTACCGAAAGAATCAAATTTCCAATTGAATAATAAAATTCAAAACCGAAAAAATCAATTATCAACCAAACAAATAATAGAAAACTTTTCAACCGTAAATAATTTTGAACCAAGATAAACCTTTAATTGAAGTAATTAAATTGTCCTTAAAAAAATGAACTTTCTATAAAAAATGAGAATTTTTAACAAGATAGTTAAATTTTGAACGGAAGAGATAAATATTCAACTAAAACGATCAATCTCCAAAAGACATAAAGGAATCTTCAACAAAAGAGTTTAACTTTCAAACAAAAAGTTGGATTTTCAAATAAAAAGACTAATTTTCTACGAAAAAAGTTGAATGTTTATCAAAGGAGTTGAATTTTCAAGCATGATGATTTTTCAGACAGATAATGGAATTGCAATCACATGGTTTAATTTTCACGGTTAAATACGAAATACACAACACTCAATATAAATTGTCAACACACAATTTAATTTTTTATCCACTGGTTGAATTTTAAACTCAAAAAAATGAATTTTTAACAAATCACTTGAATTGTTAACCAAAAGGAATGTCTTTCTGACAAAGTTTTCCGAGCTTACTTAAATCAGGAAGTATGTTGAAGTAAGTGAGTATACCAAAATTCAGCTTAATATTGAATAATGCGAGAAAAGTTATACAAAATGTAGGATCAATGTTTAACCAGAGAATTGCATTTGTAATAAAAAATGATAATCATTTTTAAACAAAAAAGACGAGTGTTAAAAAAATAGTTAGACTCTTAATCAAACGAAAATTTGTATTCAACTAAGAAAATAAAATGTCAATTAAATTGTTAAATTTTCAAGCCAAAAAGACGAATTTTCAAGAAAACACTTGAATTTCCTACCAAAATAGAACATTTTTTAACAAAATTGTTGGATTTTTAACAAAAGGTCTCTTGTAAGAAATGTTTGAGCCCCCCTCCCCTCCCAACACCCTATGTTAGATATAAGGTTGAAAGATTTGTAGGTTATTGTGTTTTTTTATACATCTTAGATATTTATAGCCTAATTATAATTGTTTTAATCATTTTTCTAACGTTACTTGTGCACATGGAAAAGACATGTTTTCTTTTTATTAAAATTTTTCAAAGTTATTCTATTAAATAAAAAATGAT
This sequence comes from Belonocnema kinseyi, assembly GCF_010883055.1. Classification (NCBI taxonomy): domain Eukaryota; kingdom Metazoa; phylum Arthropoda; class Insecta; order Hymenoptera; family Cynipidae; genus Belonocnema; species Belonocnema kinseyi. Next base: position 53,322,433 of record NC_046664.1, read on the forward strand.
CTATTTCCAAATTGTAATGCAGCTTTATTTAATAACGTAAGACCTAAGTAATTTAGGAGTTGCATCTAAATTGAAAAATAAACATAATATAACTTTTTATAAGCAGAAAAATGTATATTTTGTTTATTTAAAAGTGGAATCCACAAAATGTTCTTAAAACAAGAATATTTTAAATTTTGTGTTTGCTTGTATTACACTATTAGCTAATATTACTTTCTAATGAATCCCCCCAGACTTACTTTCTTCTTATCAAACCCCTAAAACCAAATATAAAAATGCCTTTAAATTCATGCTAGGACTATTCTTATGAGAAACGATGTGGAGAACTATAAAAGAATCAAAATAGCGTTCTGAACTTTGGAACGCTATTTTCCCATAGCGCATTCTAAAATTGCCACCCCTTAGAAAAGATGGCTTTTAAATTTTAGGGGTAGTATTTTCACAACAGCTAAACAATTAAAAATGTATAGCATTTAAAGGCCTTTGACAATGGGTGAAGCTTTTTTACCATTTTTAAAAAATTGCACAATCATTTTTACACCAAATGAAAGAAAATAGAGGCAGGGGGTGTGAGACAGAAAAAAATTCTTATGGTCACCCCACTGTACAATATGTGGAAAAAAGTTTGAAAAATGTGTTTCAAAATGTAATTTCAACTTTTTCCTTCTGTAGAAAATGAAGCTTTTCGTGGAAACGCACATAAGGATGAAAATTCGAGAAAACAAATTCCAATGCATTTTTGGACAATCCTCATGTAGAGTGAATCTTAGAAACTAAAGTCATGCGTATAATCTTGAACTGAACGTCGGCCCCTTCGTTTCAGCAACAGCTTCGGGGTTAAAGTGTAATTTAACGCATCAGAAGCTGCCCCCCATGAGGGGCACCATCTCCGCCAGTCTGAAAACTGACGATACTAATCATCAGCAAGCCAGAAGCTTACGTGCCTCGACATACTCACACCTGTCGATTTTACTTTCGTCGATGCAGGGGAACTGATTTTAAACACCTGCCCAATCAGGTGATTTTTATTCGGAAACCAAGTGAAATAAATTGCTCTTCTTTGTCTCGGAAAAAAGATACCTAAGAAATCTGTTAAAGGGGCGGGGAGCTGCTCCTTAAAATGCGGTTCCAGTGGAGGTGGATTACACCGGATTAGGTCGATATACGGAATTGATTCTAATTTCTGAAAAATACTCCGGATTGCATAGGATTAGGCTGAATTATATAAAATTATGGTGGAATAATCAACCTAATCTATAGGCTCGCGAGAATTTCCATAAAAAAAGGATTAAATATTTACAAAATTGAGGAATAAAAAAAATTGAACTTTTAGACAAATAGTTGAATTTTTAAACAAAAAATGTATTATCAACCTCAAAGATTAATTTTTTAGAGGAAAAAACGAATTTTCAAACAAGTTTGCAAATTTAAAACTCAGTAGGTGAATACTTAACTCAGAAGGATAAATTTCGACGAAACTAGTTAAATTCTTAGTTAAAAATTTAATTATTATACAGAAAAAAAGAACACTTTCAACAAATAGTCCGATTTTTAACTGAGAAGGAACGAATTTTCAACAATTAGTTCAAATTTCAACCCAAAAGGAACGAATTATCAACAAATACGTATTTTCAATAACACAGTTCGATTTTTAACCAAAAAATATGATTAATTGTCAACTAGGTAGTTAAATTTATAGCTAAAAAGATAAATTTTCAAGCTTAATTGAAATATTCATATTTTCATTTAAATAAAATTAAGTTTGAAAAAAATTTCTAACAAAATAGTTACATTTTTAACCAAAGATAGGAATTTTGAACAAAGTAGTTTAATATTTACTTTTTCAGTTAAGTAAAATGATGTTAAACCAAAGAAAGAAACTAATCTTTCATAATAAAGAAATGAACATTCAAGTTAAGAGAATAAATTTTTAACAAAAAACTTTTTCACAAATTACTAAATTAATTAATAAAAGAACATCAAATTTTAACGGAATAGCTAAATTATCAAACAAAAACGTGAAATATCAACCAAAAAAGTTTAATTTTTACCGGAAAAGACCAATGTGTAACAAGATGTTCGAATTTTCAACTGAGTAGTTGAATTTTTAAGAAAAAAAGGCAAATTTCCAAACTAATAGTTGATTATTTAAATCAAAAAAACATAATTTTCACAAAAAATGGAATAGTTAAACTTCCAGTTAAAAAATTAATTCACAACCAAAAAAGAACAATTTTTCAACATATAGTAAAATGTTTAACTAAAAAGAAAAAAAAATTCAAAAAATAGTTATATTTTTAAAACAAAATGGTGAAATTTCAACTTAAATTATGATTCTTAAACTAGAATATTTAAAACTTCAATTAAAAGATTAAATTTCAAGAAAAAAAAAACGAATTTTCAATTTCATATGAAAATTGTAAAATTTTCTACAAAAAAATTAATTTTTAACCAAAAGAAATTAAATCGAAAAAAATTGTTTGTCTTTTTAATGATTTAAATCAATTTTCATAGATGTATTCATCCTTTTTCCGAAATTCGGATCATTTTTAACAAAATAGTGGAATTAGCAACCAAGCAGTTAAGTTATGACCTAACAGTGGTATTTTCAAATAAAAAATAAATTTCAAGCAACAAAAAAATAATTTTTCACAAAGCAGTTCAAATTTGAAATAAGTAGTTGAGGTTTTGACAAATAAATTTTCAACGAAAAAAAAAATTTTTCCAAAAATAAAATCTTTAACGAAAAAGATTTTATTTTGAAATAAAAAAAAGCATCATTTCACAGAAAAGACGAATTTTCAGCAAAATAGTTCAAACTTGAAACAAAAGTCATAAGTTTCCAAACAAGCAGTTGCATTTTAAAACAAAAATGAACAAAATACATGAATTTACAACCAATTTAAAAAATTTTTAATATAAAAAAGATGAATTTTCAACTAAAAAAGTTCAACTTTTTCCAAACTTGAATTAGCTAAATTTGTAGTTAAGAAACATAATTTCAAGGAGAAAGAATAATTCAAAGAAAAGAAACTTAATTTTTAACCAAAAAGGAGATGAATTCGAAAAAAATAGTTGCATTTTTTAATTTTGTTCAAAATCATCAATATTAGGTGAATCAAGTTGAAATTCAATATTTCGCTTCTCAATGAGCTATAGAATACAAGCGAATAAGCAGTTTTAAATATCACCCCCATGAGTCTGTTGTATAAGGTTCCAAAAACTCCATAAATGAAAAATTGGATTTGAAAAGTTTTTGGCAGTAATTAAGATATTTTGCGGTTTTTGAAATACGAATTTGTTCATACACATAAAATATTTTCTTCAAATAATGCTGGAAAGTTGATAAAAAACAGTTTCTCTCCATTGTTCGTTATGTGTTTTATAAAATTTCCGTATTTTAAATATAATATGCTTTTTTTTTACTTAAAATATGAACAAAAAACTATTTTGTAATTATGTTCGAAAATTAGAACTGTATAATCTACAAAGGTTTTTTATATTAAAAAAAAATCTTATCGCAGCAAAAGTTGTTGAAACATGGTCCCAGTCACTGGTTATTCGCACGTTGTAATTAAATAATGTTTTTTAAAAATAATAAAGCGTAACATTAAAAAAATGTTTGAAAATTTCTTTTGAAGAAATATGGTATTGAGATTTTTGTTTAATTTGAAAAATACTTTGGTGGCAACATAAAACAATATCGAATAAATTTCATCTAACTATAAAGAACTTTCGGTTCAAGTTGGTTGAGGCTCACCGTGCTCATTAACTAAGTGAAACGTTCACAAAAAGTAGAAATTTTTGGAAAAACCGCGACTATCTAGCATTACTATATTATATATAGAGTTATAAGCAATAATAATTTGTTGAAAGAATTATGTTTGTTAAATTTTATTAATTTTTACCTCGCTTCAAGTGAAAAGGAACAAAAAGTTGAATATTTCAGGAAAAACGGCAACTTTCTAGAATTAATCAGACAGAAACTTATTAAAAATAATGATGATTTGTCAAGAAATGTATGTGTGTTAACTTGTATTCATTATTAACTTACTCTTACTTATAACGTCGACCAAAAGTGGGAAATTTTAGAAAAAACTGCAACTTTCTAGAATTATTCTATGAGAATGTTATGATAAACAGTAATGAAATTTCAAACATTTATTTTTGTTCCATTTAGTTGATTATTCATTCTCTTCAATTAATCAGTTAAAAAATTATTTAAAAGATTCGGAATAACCGAAACTTTCTAATTCTATTCTAAGAGTAAATTTTTTAATTTGAAATAATTTATTATATTTATTTCTTAAATTAAAATTCGAAGAATTTCTGATATCTTTTAACGTGAATTAGGTAAATTAGTAAATTACATTTTTACAAAGAAGCAATCGTATAATAGAAAACGTAAACTAGATATAAATTGGGAAATATTTTTTTTAAGTTTATTAAATAAAAAATACTTGAATTAACTTTTTTAAATTAAAATGAAAAAATTTTTGATTCTAGTTCAAAGACTAAACTTCATTTTTTTATTAGTTTAGAGAAAAATTATTTTTCACTATAAGTTTATTTCAAAAGTTATTTTTTATTTTTCAAAAGCTATTCTATTGAACTAAAAAAATGTATTTCATTTTGTCGATCGTTTTTTTAATTTGATGTATCAGCTTTTTTAAAAATTACAAAATAATATCTAAATACACTTATGATTAAAAACCGTTTTTATGCACATTAGAAAATAAATTATGTTTCTTCCCAAGGAATTTGTATTATTAGTTGGCCCTCGGCGTGCAGACATCTTGCCAGCTGACCACACCATATTAAATACATAATTGGTGGTGCAATTAAATTTGGTTGTTTTTTCATTTCTCACAACAAAAATTTATTATTTGTTTATTTATACTTTTTTATAAAAAATCTGCCCGCGTCGTAAGCACATTCTCATCGCGCTTGGAAATGATTACACCTCGCCCTTCGCGTTTGCATATTTATTCTTTGCGTTTGGAATGCTTGAATAAAACTTTATCAAAAAGATCTCTTTTAGACAGCAGTATTTATATGCGTCTTTATATTTTAAATTATCTACTTAATTAAGTATAGTCAAAGATTAAGTTTCTCAAAATCTCTGTACAATTTGAGGTACACATTCTCATCGTTACACTCGCGTTGCGCGCTTTATGTTCGACAGACATTTGTAAATACGTTTTGTCTTTTTTCGAATCACAAGTTTGGTTACTTCATCTTTTTTGTAGCTTTCATAGTTTGACCACAAAATGGAATGTTTGATTTTTCAAACAATGTTTTTCTTCTCTTGAATGTTTTCCATATCGTACGTTGTTTAGCTTAAAATTTTCATTATAGATTGATTTTTTAAATTTTGAACATGCTATAACTCTGAGAATTTTCTTTTTGTCGAAAGAAGTCATTCAAGTGAATTGGTTTTCTTTTTTAATACTATGAATATCTGTACATAGAATTTTAAAATTCGGAAAAAGTGGTCTCAAAAATATTCGAAATGAGTTCACTTTTTTAATTTTGATCGTGTTTAAGGACGGACGGACAGGCAGATAGACGCCATCGTAAAAACTTAATTTTCGGATTGAGGGGGTCTCGAAACGTGGAGTTCCGTTGAAAAACTGTTGTGTTAATTTTCGGACAATTCTAATACTTTCTCAATCATAAATGATGAGAATGTAAAAAAATGATTTATTATAAATTAATTTTCTGCGCATTTTTCCTGAAGAATTAAATTTCTTATCACCTAGCCCGTCACATCGTTGGAAGAGAATACAGAAAGGGTTCTCAAAGTTTTGAAGTAAAATTAATTGAAAAATCCTTCTTCAAATCATTTTCTGTCAATCTGATACAAATTTTTATATTTCATTCCGTAACTTCTGCTAAGAAATATGAAAGTTCTTGTGAGTTACGTCGATGGCTGCTAATAAAAATACGCAAGGTTTTCTTGGATTTGTTTTTTATTTGCGAAGAAACTTTTTGATGTTTACACTCAAGACTTAATGGATAAGTAGTGATATATTTTTTCTTCAATCTGACGTTCAAGCAGCACTTAAAAAGGTTTTCCTAGTTATCAAACGACGGCTATTTGCGTATTGACGTAACCGCAAAAGTACTATTAAGGATACTCAAATTTGCGTGAGTATATAGTTTATATTGCATGAAAATATAAAGATCAATGATAAAAGTCTTTTAAGTCTATCTTTAAGTTTCTTAAGTATAATTTTTAAAGAGGTTAATTATTTATTTAAAGCGATTTTTTCAGCACGTAATATTTTAAAATAATATTTGTTTACACTGGCAATAATACGACCAGTATTTTTAATAATATAATCCATGGAGACCAAAGTGCCCTGCCTATGGAGAATTACTCATATATATGAATTGCGAGGTAAAGTAAGGACCTGACACAGAAAACAAACCAAAAGAAAGTACAAAAGGAACTGAATACATGTTCAAAGTCCGAGTAGCAGCATGTATATCTCGGCCACAGTTTTTATTTTACTGTTCTGTCATCCATTGTCCCACGGACAAAAGCGTGGAGTCACACGTGGCAAGGCAACGAATTAAATGCCACGCAGAAAAGTCATCGAATCGTCTGTCTGGCGTTTCGAGGATCGATAAAATGCGAGTTTCAGTGCCAGTCCACTTAATATAAGAAAGACGCTTTCAGATCTACAGCAGTTAGCATACATTCTATAAGTCAGAACTCGATAGACAATGCTACATAGGATGACTTGATACATGCATCATGGCAGCTCAAATACATCAGAATTCCAAGTGACATTTATATTAAATGAATCGGAGCCAGAAAAATATATTAGAAAATAATTTCTGTTAAGTTAAAGTCACCAGTTAGTGACACTGTTAATTTTCAAGATTACAAGATTTAGTTTTTCACTGTTGTATACGCTTTAGTTATGAATTTTTTTAGTAAGTTGAAGTGAAGTAGTTGTTTTTTAATACTAAAATCATAATTACAGCAATTTCCACATTGCTTCTTAATAATTATCGATTTATTGTGTGCTTCATACGAGTGGATGGTTCAGTGACACCTGTGCACCTTTCAATCACAGTGCTTTTCCCCTGTCACTGATTGCCCAGATGCCAGTGCAGAAATTTCGATCTGGCCCCGAACGGGGCCAGACTAGTCAAGATCAGGTCCCGATCGGGAATCCTGGTCGGGGCCAGATCGCGGATGAAACACAACGCCAGATCGGGTCCGGGTCGGGACACCCAATTGGGAAACCCGATCGGTGCCCAATAATTGCCTGATCGGTACACGATCAGTCTCAATTTAGTCCATTCGTGAATTTCATGAATGGAGATTTAATATAAGTAAACTCGAAACTATCGAATGGTCCTCTCCTTTCGAAGGCGACCAGAAATATTTTAATTAACAATTTTAATTTTTTGAAAAAAATGTTGTCTATAAAACTTTTTTCGCAAAAAGATTCCCTACAGCTTGATATTTTCGAATGCTTCCAAAAATTCAGCGGGGAATAACCTATGATTTACGATTGATTAACATTTTATTGTAAAGAAGTTCAATTTTCTGTCAATTGCATTACTTCTTGAGAATTTTGAGAAGGTGTTTGTAGATAATATTTTCGCTGAAAAAATGGGGTATTATTTATTCTATCGTTTTATTTTTACAAGTATGTTAAGAAGCAATACAGACCAAACAAGTTTTAAACAAAAATGAAAAGTTTTGAATAAAATATTTCTGGTTATTTTAAGTATTATTTACAGAATATGCATTTACTTAATTTTTATTGTTAATTATCAATTTCTACCTAATAGGCATTTTTATAAGTTGAAATGTCATTGTTTATAATAAAAAAGAAAAATAACTTTGTTTAGCATTTTAAACTTCGGGCGAAACCAATTAGATGCCGATTGCGACGCATGCGCAGTTGAGTAACTAGCTCTTGTTGGGATCCCTACACAATTGGCATTTTGCATTTTGACTGTACTACTTGATTCTGAAATTCATGTTATGAAAATTTGTCCTTAATGTATATCTGTAATGAATTTATTATTAATACAGAATCAAAATTTCAAAAACAGAATCGACTGTATCACATATTTTATTCTCATAATCTAAAAACATTACAATTTTGTGCATACTGCAATCCATTTCTTGTCAATAGATTTGATAATTCTAACTCTACATTAAATCGAAAAACCTTGAGTTCTTAAATAATAATTGAAAGCAAAAGATATTGATAAATTTCATCATAAAATAATATTTGACTCATCTAATGGTAAATATACTAATTTTACCTGAAACAATTTAATTAACTATGAATGTATGAACACGTGGCTTACTCGCATTATGAATTTTTAATCATTGATAGAATATTATAAATAAATAGTATGTATACAAATTTCATTGCACTATCAGAAAACATTGAGCGGCCCAGGTATGAGCCACAGAGTCCTACTGATCAGGGCCAGATCAGGAAATCCGATCGGGGCCAGATCAGTATTAAGTTTGAAATCGGGCGATTTCTGCACGGATGTATACGAATAAATATCTCAAAGTTAACATGAACTAGAAAGCAAATGATAAATGGTACATATTGTAATTAAAGCAAAGTTTGGTAATTATGACTTAAGGAAAAAAGGATGATTTAAAGAATCAGGTTGCTCGACGAAAATGGTAATCCATCTGTTCGAATTCTAACAGGCGATTTGTTACTAAAACATCATTAAAAATGCATTTTCTAACGAATTAGCGAGTCCATACCTTATCAAATAGATACTGTTATTAGTTGATATACGCACATGGCGATCCTCTCGGAAACCCTAACCTCAAAGAAATTCTCTGAGGCGCGACTCGAATGATACACTTTTCATCGATTTTTGCGAGAAGAATGACCACCAAAGTTAGTGAAAAGATTTTTAAAAAATTATAATTAAGAGCAATATAATTTTTTCTCTCCAAACATGACTGAGTCTCTTTAAAATTCATTTTCGTTGATCCTGTCACTGATGTGTTTCTTTATGAATTCTCTGACTGGTTAAAATTATTGCTCATAATGATTTATTACAAAAATATGTGCCCTCCAGAGACCACTCACTAAAACACAAATTATCTGACTTTTTGCGAAACCTTCATTCACACTTTAATTGCAATTAAATTTGTCAATAAATAAAGAAATTAATCTAGTAGTGTGTCACTCACCGCTTGCATGTCACTACCTGAATTCTTTACCTCAATAAAAAGAAAGAAAGCCTAAAAAGAAAGAACGAATTCGTAAACCAGCTATTTTGGATGAAAATTAAAAAAGTGAGCGCATTTTCAGAATTTATTTAACTATACTTTTTCAAGCCGTAAAAATTATGTGTACGGTTATTCATAGTACTCAGAAACTGAAACAATTTATCCTTATGACTTTTTTCTATAAAAAGAAAATTATCAAAGAGCATTTTAAAAAAATAAATCAAATGAACATCTTAAACCAAACAATATAGAGTTCCTTTCAATCGTACAAGTTCGTTATAAACTCTGGTTATAAAAATATATAAAAATAAAAATATATATACTTTTTGGAGAACAAAACACAAGATACAATAACACTTTATTTAACAACATTTTTCGCCTTAATTATGTCCACATGGAGTATAAACAAATTAAATTTATGAAAAAATAATACAAGTTGCAATAAAATGTTTAATAATCATTTTTATTTTACTAGAAGGCGCATATTTTTAATGACAAAAATAAGTGGCTAAGAATAATATATAATGCAAAATGAAAAACAAATACTAAAGTAATCATAAAAAGTAAGATTTTTACTTTATTTTGCAATATCTCAATAAATAGCTCTAGGCCGAGGCACAGAAATAAATATAATATACATTTCATATAATAGAGTTGAACTATAATGTAGAAAAGTTCGCATTTTGGACGATATCGAGTGCGAAGCAAGATATACGTGATGAGAATGTATTCGTTGAAGCCGAAGAAGCTTTAACAAAAGAGAATTTACAATCACCAAATGACAGTTATCAATAGTTTGGCCTCTACTTTTAAAAGATTAGCGCACAAATTTAGGGTCAATTCAAGGACCGAGCGCGTAGCGCGAGGTAAATAAATCATGGAGCGCGAAGCGCCAGATAAATACATTATCGATCGGGAAGTGCGAGACAAATATATTATCGAGCGCAAAAACTAACCATCGCGTGCCCTAGCTTAAAATAATAGATTTATCAAGTTACCCAGCAATGCATTTCAAGACTATCAAATTTGGAAATTAGGCCCTCTGCAGATTGATTTATAAATTCCAAGCTTATCAAGTCGCCCAACAATAATCATGCGGATATTTCAAAAATTTCCACATTGATAATTATTCCAATATTAAAAAGCTGGCGAATATTTACTTGTCTTTACAAATTTTAAATTTATCAAGTTACCCAGAATTAAATTTCAAAATGATCCAATTTCGAAAATAGGCCCTCTGCGGATGTCCAAGAAGTTGGCACCGCCATTTTTTATTTTAAAAAACAATGTTTTGCTGAATTGTGCTCGGTTTGTGCTGAATTGCGTCGCACAATTTATTTAGAAAAATCGAAATTGGAGCCAAAATTTAAAAGGAACTTTTTTAGAGATAGCACCACCATTTTGTTTTTTTTTCAAAAAAATAGTTGTGCTGAATTGTGCCGCAATCTTTTTGTTGAAAAAATCAAAATTGAAGCTAGAATTCCAAAAAAGGTTTTGAGGGCCAGCACCGCCATTTTGTTTATCAAAAAAAAGTTGTGCTAGGTTTGCGCTGCATTGTGCCGTAAAATTTGTTTCGAAAAAATCAAAATTTTAACAAAAATTTATCAAAGCAACTTTTTTTGAGACACTGCAAACAAAAATATAAAACATGCGATAATTAATTTGTGCTGTCTTCTGTTTGACGTGCAAAATAATTATCGTTCTTTACACTTTTTACCTAGGACCATATTTTTTGGTGAAAATATAGTGTTTTTTTCTCAAAATAATTTTTTGAATCCAAAGTTTTTTTAATGCGAATTTCGAAAATCTAAAGTTTGTGCTGGATTGTACTAGGCTTCTGAAACCATTACTGTCCTTTATACACTTTTTACTCAGGTCCATATTTTTTTAGTGAAATATAAGTTTTTTTTGTTTTGTCACAACCATTTTTTTATGCATAAGTTTTCAAAATGTAAATTTTCTTAAACCTAAACGTTGTACTGGGTTGTAGTTGGTGCCTCAAATAATTATTGCCCTATACAATTTTTCCCTAGGTCAGTATTTTTTGTGAAATACTGGTTTCTTTTCCATCAAATAATTTTTTAAACCAAATCTTCTCAAGATTCGAATTGGATGTCTGGCACAACCCAGCAAAACTATTAGATTTTTAAATTTCGCGTTTTAAAATGTTTCGAGTTTAAAAGTTATTTTTAGGAAAAAAACTAGTATTTCACCAAAAAATATAGGCCTGAGTGAAAAAATGTATAGGAAAATATTTGTAAGTGAAACGTTCACAAAAAGTAGAAATTTTTGGAAAAACCGCGACTATCTAGCATTACTATATTATACATAGAGTTATAAGCAATAATAATTTGTTGAAAGAATTATGTTTGTTAAATTTTATTAATTTTTACCTCGCTTCAAGTGAAGCGAGGTATCCAAATCTTCTCATCCAAATCTCTTGTGACGACTAGAATGAATTTTATAAGGGTATTGCTTCAGATTTCTTCATATTTCAGAAAATATTTGTTTCAAACGCTTAGCACAATCCAGTACAAATTCTAGATCTTCGATATTCACATTTTGAGAAATTTTGGATTTAAAAAATTATTTTAAGGAAAAAACTAGTATTTCACCAAAAAATACATACTTGAGAAAGAAGTGTATAGGACAATAATTGTTTAAGGCGCCAACTACAAGCCTTAGATTTTCGAATTTACATTTTGAAAAATTTAGAATAACAAAAAATGGTTGTGAGGTAAGAAAAAACTAATGCTTCACCAAAAAATATAGACCGGATCAAAAACTCTTTAAGACAATAATTGTTTCAGGCGCCTAGCAGAACCCAGGACAAAGGTCAGATTTTCGAAATTTGCATTTTTTATATTTTTGTAAGCGGTGTCTCAAAAAATATTTTTTTTGTGAATTTTTGTTGAAATTTTGAATTTTTCGAAAAAAATGTGGGACGAAATTCAGTAAAAATCTAGCACAATGTAGTTTAACTTTTTTTTGAAAAACCAAAATTGCGGTGCTGGCCCTCAAAAGTTTTTTGGGAATTCTGGCTCTAATTTGGACTTTTTCGAAAAAAATTGCAGCGAAATTCAGCAAAAACCTGGCACAATTCAGCCTAATATTTTTGTTTTGAAGCAACAAAATGGCATTCCTAGCGCTAAAAAAGTTCCTTTGAAATTTTGTCTCCAATTTTGATTTTTCGAACAAAAATTTACGGGACAATTCAGCACAAACCTAGCACAATTTAGTACAACTTTTTTAAAATGAAAATGGCGGTGCCAACTTCTTGGACATATCCAGTCGCCCAACATTTATGCTGCAAATATTGCAGAATTTTCCACGTTGAGAATTATTCCAATATTAAAAAACTGGCGAATACTTACTTGTCTTTGTAAATTAGAAATATATCAAGTTACCCAGCAATACATTTTAAAATGATCAAATTTCGAAAGTAGGCCATCTGTAAATTTATTTAAAAATATAAATAAAAAATGTACCCATTCGTAAAAAATTTGTTTTCTAAATTGCCAAATTTACTCTATGTACAATAATGTAGAACGTTGTGTTTACCTTTTTTTATAAATCACTACGGTGTTCTGGCACGTGCCCATTTCTAATCTGAGGATTTCGCTTACTTTCGCCAACGTTTGATCTTATTGATTTTATTGATTATTACATTCTCATCCTAATGAGATAGTATTGGTTTTATGTGGAAGTTCACTTCGTCGGTTTTCATCAAATCTGCACGTTTTGAGACCACCTGAGTCAGAAAAAGAGAGTTTTACGAAGGTGGCTGTCTGTCTTTCTGTAGTCTAAAAATAGAACAAGTTCGTGAGAGCATTTTTTAAATATTTGCGAAAACTTGTTTAAAATTTAAAAAATTCTATGCACTGCTATTTATAGTGCTTGGAAACTCGAACATTTTTAAAATACAAAAAAAAAACAAGCTAAATTGAACATTTTAGGCGAAAAAACGCGTGATATGAAAAAAGGCAAGAGGAGAAAAGCTTTGATTTTTGAAGGCCCTACATGATTATCATAACAACTTTTTGAATGTTGTCGAAAGTTGAAAATTCAAATTATGATCATACAAAAAATAATGAAAAATCAAAAATTCCATTTTGCGATTAAGCGATGCAAGATACGAAAAAAAAATTAACTAAAATTGCGTGCCCTGTAATGGTCGAAAAATAAGTGATTAATAATTTATTGATAGGATGCGCAGTTTTTGTTTTTAGTCTTTAAAAAAATGAAAAAAATAAAGTTTTGGACAAGGGACACAAGCTTTAAAAAAATAAATAAACAAAAGTTGCTCCTCCAAAAAATAGCGGAAATTCATTAAAATTTGTCATGAATAATTTCTGATAAGACACGTACTTTTTATTTCAGTCTTAGAAAATAACATTCAAAATAAAAAAAAATTAAATTGTTTGAAAAACGACACAAGGTGCGAAATAAAAGGAACAAACAAAAGTTTTTTACCCCAAAAAACTTATAAACTTGTTATTAATCATTTTTAGATAGTACGAGTATATTTTTTTTAATCATAAAAAATAAGATTAAAAAATAAAAATAAAATTTTTTGAAAAAACGAACAAGAGGCGAACAGACTTAAAAGACAAGATTTGTTTAAACAAAAAATATCTAGAAGTTTGTTATGAACTCTGGTTATAAAAATATATTAAAAGTAAAAAAATAAACATTTGAAAAAAGGACGCAAGATACAATAAAATTTTTCGCCTAAATTACATCTAAGTTTAATATAAACGAATTGAATTTATGGAAAACGACACAAGTTGCAATAAGATGTTTAATAACAATTGTTATTTAATATAATGCGCATTTTTTCATGGTAAAAAGAAGACAATGAAAATACTTTTTTTCCAATACTAATGCATATTATGAATGGTAACGATATAAATTTATTGAAATGATACACATTTTTTAGGGTGGCTAAGAATAAAATTTAATGCGAAATAAGAAACAAATATTAAAATGATGGTTAAAAAAAAATTCTGTTCTTTATTTTGCAATATTTGAATAGAAAGCCGCAGTTCGAGGTACGGAAATAAATATTTAATACATTTGATATAATAGAGTTGAACATAATGCAGAAAAGTTCGCATTTGCGACGAAATCAAGTGCGAAGCATGAGATACCTGATGAGAATGTGTTCGTTTAAGCCAAAGGAGCTTTAACAAAAGAGAATTCACAATCACCAAATGGCAGTTGTCGATGCTTTGACCTTTAATTTTAAAAGGCTTGCGCACAAATGTGGGGTAAAGACAAAGATCGATCGCGTAGTGTAAGCTACTTAAATAAACAACACATGAATTGTAGAATTATCTGAACATTTAAATTATGACTGGGCTAGAGCTGCGAGTGACGCTCACTCCTAATGGATTTGTCTTATTGATATAATAATAATAAAAAAATTATGAACACGATGTGTCCAAATGAAAAGATTCTATTTCGGGAAAACCAAAGGAAAAAGTGTTAACTCGTGGAGACTAAATGAAAAGGTTTTTGTTATTCAGAGTTAAGGCGGCTGATGTTACCAATTTAATTTATATGGGATTTTAAAGCTACGAAATTGAATCTTTTCATTTGGGCATGTCGAGCTATAGATCTAGAGACTTAATCGAAGTTTTTTTGTTGTAAATGTTGTCATTAACTTTTGTTATTTGTGCAGGGTGACGGCAAGTCAAGGAAAATTCGGAAATCATGCATACGTCAGAGAATTTTTATAGAAATATATGAAACATTAAAAATAAAAATATTTTCTTCAAAACAATTTTAAAATGTTCAGTAAATTAAGTAATGTAATATAAGTTTAAAAGCGAAAAATACAATATGTATAAAAATTTAAGACATTCATTTTCCAGATACTGAGAAAATAGAAAAGGCAATAAATCATTTTAAAAACTCCAAAAGGGGAACTCAAATTCATATCCGAAGTTGATTTTTTTTAATTAGCTGACTAAACCGGTAGAGCTGATGCTAGTGTACAAAATTTAATTTAGAAAAAACATATTTTTTAATTACCTTATCAACCTGTCCCCTATCTAGTGTGTATTGCACTTCTGTAGGCCAGCATCACACACATCAGATACAGCCCAAAAATACACTTTGCGGACAAATTTTCACTCATGTTGAAGGGGATTGAATTGGGGAAGGTAGCGCGATAGAGAGAGGGATTGAGTAAGGGAGATTGTGAAAAGGGTTGAGTAGTGATGATGGTAAGGAGAAGAGGAGGGGCAAGAGCGAACTGATTAAAGAATACAGAGGCAGAAAATATAGGTAACGATCGGATTGGGTAAATTGTCATTTTTTAAGAGCTTGCTTTCACGAGGAGCAAAATGGGCAGAAGAGTAGGATAGAATAAGATACAATAAGTAAATCTCGAAGGAGAGAAGGGACATACGTAAGGAAGAGCGTCGAAGGGAAAGAAAGAATAAAGTATAGAGGAAGAGGATAGGTATGGGAATGATATATAGGGAGTTTTCTAATGGTAGAAAGCCAAATAGATGGGCAGGATTTTAGGAAATTGTAGAGGGGTGTATGAAGAGGGTGTAAATTTGAAGGAGTGGAAGGTTTATAAGGTTTATAAGGTTTATAAGGGTTGAGGAGAAAGAATGAAGAAGAGTAAATGGAAGGGAAGGATGCAGAGGAGGGAGGGCATAAGAGATGAATATAGTGGTGCTGGCGTAAGAGAGAAGGGTAACACATCTCATACGGGAAATAATAGTGGATGAAATGAGGGAGTGAATAATAAGTATATTGAAGAAATTGGAGGGGCATTTGGAGTGGACTAATTGTGTAGTAGAAGGCATTATTCAAGTAGAAAGTTAAGGAGATGGCAGAAGCATTGGGAAGATCGGATTTGAGTCAAGAAATTACTGAGTTAATCATTAAATTAAATGAATGAAATAAATAAAAGATGATATAGTATAGCGCATATACAATTAAAGGTATCTTCATCTATATGACGCGCTGAAGCATGCAACCAAAAATCAAAGAATAAATCCCGAGCGATGACTTTTCGCGTGATTGGTCGACTCATATCCTGATCAAGATATGTGGTTGAAATGAATGAGATAAATTTCGAAAGGCTCTTGATACCAATGTGACCGGCGATCGTTAGCGAGTTTCTTGCTGGTCATCGTTGATGCGGTATCCTCTGTTCTTTGACGTTACTCATTTAATACGAAGAAGAGGTGCGTATGTGTCACGTGTGGTTTTAGCTTTATTGCATGACAATGACATGGACTTTCCTAACTAAGTGGTGATAGTATCCCAAGGAGGCAATGAGCACCGCACATAACGTGGCATGTTACAACCTCGTAAACATCATTGTACGACAAATCGAATTAGATCTGACAGAACAGAAGAGATAAAGAAAGACAAAAGTAGAGAAACGCCTCCGTTCTCCTTCATGATTGTGTTCCTGTAGTCTTCCTCTTTAGAACATGTAATCTCATTTATAAGTATGTGTAATAGGCCACACTCTTCCCCTTTATTACAGAAATTTAAATGCTAATAGAAAGTTATTTGTAAATAGAAAGCTATTCAATATATGCCGGTTTAAAAACGCCTTTGAATTTTTGGTATCAACAAAACATATGGGGCAGGTCACTGGGAATATCAGGTTTTTCAACTGACATTTGAAAGTCATTCTGTTCAAATGCCATGGAGAAATAAAGATAAAAATAATAGAATAAATAGGAATTGAACGCTGATGAGGTCCAAATACCGAGGCCAGATTAAAAAACAAAAATTCCAAAGCATTCTATAATATACAAAAATGTTTAAAAAATGCCATAAAAATAAGGCTTCTCAGATATTTTAGATGTGAAGATTACAGATTAAAATTTAACATCGTTTTAGAAAAATTTGTTATTATTTTTGAATTTTTTTAGAAGATTAGCAGTACATAATGTTCAATAAAATTCTAAACCACTCTAGAAAGCTTCCAGATTTTGTGTATTAGATCTTAACTCAATAGCTACAAGTGGACATGATTCTGGAGCTTAATTGAGTTTTCAAGATAAGCTCGGTTTTTCATAACTCGAAAGCTCAGGTGCGTTTGGCTTGGCTTGAGCTTGATAAAATTCAACTTATTGCATTTAGCACATATCAAAGTATAGAATATACAATTAATTTTAATACGATATTTGATAAATAATGAAAATTTATATCTTTTTTCAGAAATAGTATATAATATTTTTTACATGCAATCAAACAATTTTATTCTTGTTTAAAAATACCGGCTTCCGATAAAAAAACATGAATATGACATAAAATTATTGAAATTCATAAGTTTTTTGAAATCGAATGATTATGTAAAAAACGTTTAAATGCCGTATCACTGTTAAAACATTGAAAATATTCTTGCAAATTATTGATTTTTCATTAACCACAGCAGTTTTACACACACAAAACTTGAATATCAAAAAATTGTTCTAGATTGTGAATTTTCTTTTAAAAACGCGAATATAACTTAAATTTGTTCAAAATCTTTTAATGTTCCGTGAAATCAAATCACTTTTTGCTAAAAATACCATTTTCTGGTATACAATGTAAAAATAACATAAAATTTTACAAAACTTATGAATCTTCCTTGAAATGTTTGGATTGCTATTTTTTCAACTTCGAAGTAACAATTTTCAACAAAAAACACTAAGTTTCTAAATATTATTTAAATATACTGATTTTAGTTCAAAAATTCCAATTTTCAATGTAAAATAACAATGTAAGGTAACGCTAGTAACAAACTTATGAATCTTCTCCGAAAGTCAATGATTTTTTAATCAAAATTCTATTATCAACAAAAATACAAATAACATTCAAAATAGTTCAAGCTTATACATTGTATTATTTAAAAAGGAAATCGAATTTAAATCTGAATATTTTTATTTGAAAACATTTTCAGTTATAAAAAGATAACGCGACCTAAAGTTGTTAAACAATTATGAACCTTTAAAATATATTTATTATTGTTTAAAAATCTAAATTTCTAGTAGAAAATCTAACAAATCGAAAAATGTTAAATTGATCAAATTAATTAATTTTTAAAATCTAATATTCTTTTATTAAAAATAACCATTTCACGTGTAAAATTCTAAAAATAATGAAAATTGTTGAACATTGCTAATCTAACGATGATATTTGTGTAGAAATGTTAATTTCATTTTCCCCTGTTTATCTCTTCTCATATATTAATTTTTTCCACTTAAATTCGAACTGTAATAATAGATACCAACCAAAAAAATTAACAATATTTTTTCTGAGCTTTTAAGTTTTGTATGAGAATTAATTATTTTTGGTTTGACAGTTTAATCATTTAATTGAAAATTTAATTTTTAAACAAGATTCGTCTTTTTGGGTTGAAAATTCAAAAATTTTAAAAAGAATTGAACTACTTCGTCGAAAATTAACTTTTTCTTTGAAAATTAAAAAATTTGGTTAATACTTTTTTTTCTTGACTGAAATAGCAGCAAATTTAATTTCTTTGGTGAAAATTTAGAGAAATTTCTTCACAAAGTAATCCTTTTTGTTTGAAAATTCGAAAGTTTTGTGGAAAATTCAATAATATGATTGAAATTTTTAATCCTTAACTATTTATTTCGGGTTTAAAATCCATCCTTTTCAGTTGAAAATGCAACCACTTACTTGAAACTTTAGCTGCTTTATTAAAAATCGAATTTTTTTAAGATTCATAAGTTTAATTGAAGATTCATCTCTTTAGTTGAAAATTGCACTAAAAAGTTAAAAATCCTTCTTTTTTAATTCAAGATTAATCTTTGCAGTATAAAATATAACTGTCTTATTCTCGGTTCGAAATTAATATTTTTTATGATAATTAAACTATTTGGTATAAAGTTGAACTGCTAGGTAAACCATTAATTTTTCTTGATTAAGTGTCATAATCTTATTTAAAAATTTATCTTTCTGGCTTAAAGTGTAATTATTTGTCTGAAAATGGGTTATTTTTTGGATAATTTCAATTCTTATTATTCTAAAATTAAAATATCTTTTGCTTGAAACATCAAGATATTACATTTATTACTAGATTTAATGTCTTACAGTTAAAAATTCAACTACTTGATCATAAGTTTTTTATATTTGGTTGGAAACACAACAAAACTTTTTCGTTGAAAATTTAAAAATTTGGTTAATACTTTTTTTTCTTGACTGAAATAGCAGCAAATTTAATTTCTTTGATGAAAATTTAGAGAAATTTCTTCACAAAGTAATCCTTTTTGTTTGAAAATTCGAAAGTTTTGTGGAAAATTCAATAATTTGATTGAAATTTTGAATCCTTAACTATTTTATTTCGGGTTTAAAATCCATCCTTTCCAGTTGAAAATGCAACCACTTACTTGAAACTTTAGCTGCTTTATTAAAAATCGAATATTTTTTAAGATTCATAAGTTTAATTGAAGATTCATCTCTTTAATTGAAAATTGCACTAAAAAGTTAAAAATCCTCCTTTTTAATTAAAAATTAATCTTTGCAGTCTAAAATATAACTGTCTCATTCTCGGTTCAAAATTAATATTTTTTATGATAATTAAACTATTTGGTATAAAGTTGAACTGCTAGGTAAACCATTAATTTTTCTTGAGGAAGTGTCATAATCTTATTTAAAAATTTATCTTTCTGGTTTAAAGTGTAATTATTTGTCTGAAAATGGGTTATTTTTTGGATAAGTTCAATTCTTATTATTCTAAAATTAAAATATCTTTTGCTTGAAACATCAAGATATTACATTTATTACTTGATTTAACGTCTTACAGTTAAAAATTCAACTACTTCATTATAAGTTTTATATTTTTGGTTGCAAATTACGTATTTTTAAATTTAAAATTTCTATTTTTGGTTGGAAACACAACCATTTGATTATAATTAATCCATTTTGGTTAAGTATTTGACTTTGTTGTTGAAAAATTGTTCTTTTTTCGGCTTAAATAATTTTTTCATGACAATTTAAGTGCTGAATTTTTTGTTAAAAAACAATCATTTTACTTGAAACTTAATTTATTTATTTGGAAATTCATGTATTTTGTAGAAAATTAATCTTTTCGGTTAAAAGTTGATCTTTCAAGTTGAAAATTGAACTATTTAGTTAAAACATAATCTATTTCGCTTAGAAGTGTAATATTTTTACTAGAAATATTTAAAATTTAAAGCGATTCAAATTTCACTTGAGTGTATTTTATTTAAAAGAATGTATTCTTTCATCATCGTGAAAAAATACCTTATTTTTCCTTTTTAGAGCATTTTGTCCTGTCAAGCTTGTTATCGATACTTATGCAGTTAAAGAATCCCTATAGATAAAGAAATGTTTTTTTTTTAATTCTTCTTTACATTGGGGGTCGACACGCAAATGGTGTGCAGTCCAAAAATTAAAACGTTTTAGGTCATGCTTTAAAACTGTGTGAAATTAATTAAAATAAAAAAAAACAAGATGAAAACGATGTCAAGTTGAACTGAATGACCTTTACTACCACTTAATCGGTCGAAAGGAAACTCTATAAAGAACCTTGCAAGGAATAGGATGAGATTTTATAAATTAGATTTGAATGAAACTTATGACTGTTTCCTAAAGAGAATAAAAAAAATCGTATATACAAATTCCTCTATTTAACTAAACAGTTGTGCCCTTAACTATTTGCTTATTATCTATGCTGGAATAGAGGATACCAGCGATCTTAAACAAGACTCGCTTCCATTTTCATTCAGCATTTTAAACCTCCTCCACGGCTAAAGAAATAACAACTCCAAGTTAGTAGATACAAAAACCTACTCGCTAATTCAAACTCAGCCTCGCTTCTGCCACAATCTTGAAAATTCTCCTTCTCATCTAAGGCAAGAAGAGTGGCTCCAAAACTCGGAACTTCGTACAATCCTTTCGGGCCGGTGAGTTGACAAGAACACGGAGAAGCGTGGGAGTGGTTGGTGGTTGCAGAAGGGAAAGAGACGTCAAGGGATGGGCATGGAGTGAAGTGAAACAAAATAAAAAAGCAGAAAAAGGGAAAAATAAGAGAGCGAAGAAGGGAAAAAGGAGAAGGAAAGCAAAAAAGAAAAACGAGGGAAAGGACGAGCTGCGGCTACGGTTCCGCGAAGAATATTAAAGTTCAGTGAATGAAGCGGCGAAACAACGGCAACACTCAACAGCCAACGACCATCAATGCAATGGCACGGTTCTTCGCTACCATAGCTGTTGTAAGTTGTATCATCCGTCGAAGCCGCTTCAACTTCAAGCTCTCGGATCGGCTCTAATTATGTCATAACAATTTAACTCTGCTCACAGTCCGACCATGCCTCCTTGCCCATCTACCATCCGTTTCTTTTTTCCATCACACCACATAAAACTCTTGTCTGTCGCAATTTTTCTGATTTTTCTTGAAGGATTTCAAGTGAAGTCCTCGTAAGACGATCAGGTGATAGCCGAAGTTCCAATGGGGGGCAGGAAGCAGCCGCGTGCCTTTGTGTCAGATACCATGATTAGATCACCATAGCTCTGAGAAGCCCTTCTTTCACCTCATCTCCTCATCTGCTCCTTCCTTCTTGCTTCCACCCCCGCCAGAGCATCCTTTCGTCCTCGTCTGTCATCCTCTCACGCTCATGGATCACGGCCACCAGCATCCCATTGTTCTGTGAACCTGCCCGAGGAATAATCTTTGTATGGAACAAAAAGGAGAGAAAAAAAGCACGTCGCGCTTCGTATACGCTCGTCGCGGCTCAAAAGTTGGTGTACCAGCTGATTCGTCGTGCGTGTGCTTCGATTGTTTAGTTTAGAGTTTATGTTGGCTAGACTGTTATGAGAGAATTTTTCGAGGGGGATCGATTCGGACCATTGTCGATGTAGGGGAAATGTTTAGTTATTTATGATTTAATTAGGAAATTAAGTACCTCTAGCAGAACAGGGGGAAAATATGTATAGGTATAATTTTGGGCCATCCCCAATTATCGGCTATCATGTATAATGTTTGGCCATATTATCTAGAAATCAAATTAATAATATCTTTGAAAAATCATTTCAGGTGGTCTTATTTATTTATAGGTTGTGAATAATTTTTTGTTACTTTCTCTTACAAATAAAAAATAATAATGTTTAGCTTTGGTCAATCACTACTCTTTCATAATTAGAAGTAGTAATAACATTTATTACAAGGTTTAAGGAAATTCTTGAAAGGTGAAAAGAATCCGAGAATTATTTCATAATTCTCGAAATATATTTTCACTATTTCGAGAGTCATGGAAAATTGGCGGATAATTATAATTATTTCGACGATTTTCTTAAAAGTTGTGATGAACGTTACAAGCAATTTTTAGAAATTTGTTGACTATCTGAAAGTCTTAGCCAAGTTTCTATAGCTTATTTTTTCTGTGTATATATATTCCAGAGAGATCTAAAGAAACGGGTTTCTGAAAAGTGAGAATGCTTTTCGTTTTTTTCTCTAAATATGAGTCAAATAATGAAGTGTGGCAAAAAATAATCAATCCGACGATTTTAAAGCGCTACCATTTTCTTAGAATTTTGATATTCTATTAACATACAATAAATTTGAACATTTTCAATCACAAAGAAAGCTAGTCCCAAAAATCGTTGTTTTTTTATATTCTTACTAAAAAATTGACATTATTTACCTTTGACTGGCCAAGAAAAATGTATACAATTTCTGTGACTATATATTGGTAATCATGGAGTTCTTCTGGAAGCTAAACTTTATTATTTTAAACAAATTAAAAATAAATCTAGAAGCATTTATACTCTTCAAAAAAGGTAAGTTTGATACGTGTAAAAACACTATAAAAGCCAAATTTTGAAGACTGTACATACACAGAGAAAACATTCATACAAATTTTTTAAATCTTGTTTTTTCATTACAAACGTGAATTTATTTATTTTACGAAAAAGTTAATGAAAACAAACATTTATTGAATATTATCTCGATATATTTGATTATTTTATTGAATAAAGACATTTATAGGCTAAGGAACCCTATTGCTGACGTAACTAAATATTTATTGATGCTAACAAGATTAACTAACAAATCAGTTATTCTTTTGTTGTTTAAATTTGAGAAACAAAGGTCTTAGCATTTTTAACTTTTTTCTTCTCAAATTTAAAATTTTTATTGTAGTTTTGATACTATAATACTGTCATTTAGAACAGTCTCAAATTAATCTTTAAGTGGTTGAGAAGAAAAAAATTACGGTGATTGCTGGAGTCCTGGTTTTTTGAATTACTCGAATTTGAAGGGGCATATTTAATCCTTAGAATTTTATGTGAATAATGAATATCAGGTTATACTTTTTATTTTATTGGAAATAATAACTTCTATTGTCAATTTTGCAAAAACTTGTAAAATTGATACAAGAAAGCAAATGCTATCTAATCTTCTGCATCTTTTATTTAGAAAGCACATTTAAGTTAATGAATAGTATGTGGGAAACTTTTGCAATCAATTGAGCAGATGGGAATTAAAATTAACATTTCTAAACATTAGATCTTGTTACTTCTACGTGTTTGAAAAAATTATTGTAGATTTGTCAACTATCAGTAATCGAAAAAGATTCTCGTAAGCTATTTAAAGTGTATTACGACAAAGAGTAAAAGCATGATTTAAAAAAAGGGTTATTAGCTAAAAACCTATGAAAACTGCATTTTTCCACAATCCGATTTCGAGAAAAACTGTTTTTGTTTTACTGTAAGTTTTATTATTTTAGGATCTTGAGCAGAACGAATTTGTCACAAAATTAAAGGACTCCAAAGACCTTGCTGAAAATGTTTACAATTAGAAAAAACCTTAAGATCAAATTTTGACACAATTGGCTAGAGGTTTCTTTTTTTTAATTAGGATACATATTCATTTGTCGATTAAAACAACTTCCCACAATGCGACACATTATTACAAATTAAAAAAACGATAAAAAGTATTTTTTAATCAATTAAAAATTAATTCTTACAATCACAGATATGATAGGTGAATTTGAAGGCCGTTACAAAACCAAAAAAGGCCTCACGATTTCCTGTGATTAGAAAAACACGTGGAGTCAGAATAGAATATAACCGTTCCACAGTAGCAATATGCCGAAAACGTTGAACATATCTATCTAAAAAAATTAATCAATTTTTCACTTCTCTAATTTTAGCTTTGATTATAGTATGGGACATATTATTAATGGAAATCGCACAGTCATGTCAGTGATTCCGTTGGTGTCTCTGGTTGCTTAGCACGATATAAGGATAGTATATTTATATATAGGACTGAAGAAGGATATGAAGGGAATTCCACTTCATTTGAGCGCACTGCCGTAAACAAATGTTTTTCAATTCCCTTTAAACTGCAGTGAATTGTAGTACTATAGGACCTTATTGTGTGAGCAAAACTATAACCCACCCCACTGTATGATTGCCGTCGTATGGGTTTTAGAAGTTTGTAAACTTTGGTTAACCGACGATTTTTCTATCAAATTTTACTTCTCCAAAAACAAACTAAATAAAGTCTTAAAAAACGTATTCAAAAAGAAATATGGCCAGCTTTATTGTGGTGGTAAGCATTTTTAAAGAATATAGTTCCTTTATATAATTTTTCCAAGTTGAAAATTTTAATTCCGAATATCTCAAGACACCTACATCCAAATTTTGATAAAATGTATATTAAAATAATTGTTAAAATTTCTAGTTTAAAACAATGACTGTGTATAGCGGAAACTAGAGGAGATTCTGAGATGGTAATTAAATTAATAATTTAATTTTGATACTCAAAGAATCTGAATTCAGAACCTAACGTCCGCTTGAAAACTTCAGAGTTCTTAATTTGTTTTTCATTTTATTATATTTGGCCCTGAATTCAGACACGTCGAGTTTTTATATTATAGAATTATTTTGAATAATATCTCGTTTCATCAAAATCTAATCAAACGTCTATTAAGATATTCAGAATTTGTATTTAAATTTTAAAAGATATAGTAGGGACATATGTATTTTCATAAATAGATACCATCGTCATTAAGCTTGTCATATTTTCTTTTAAATCCACAAGTTGCAAAATTCACTTAGTTTGATTTTGATGTCGTAACATGTAATAGAGTAATAGTCGGCATACCAAAGTGTAATAAATAATTATTTTTAGTTTGTATGTCTTCTTTGAATGTCCATAGCATGTGGACTTCCTAAAGCACGTGAAATAAGAAATCCTTCAAGAATAATTGTGAATATTTAAGACTAACAAAAGAAATTCCAGAGTTCAACGATATAGATTGAAGGAATTTTATAAATTATCTAAAGAAATTTGAAATGTCAAAAAATCACATTCTTATGTTCTTAGATGTCGCTAAATCATTTCCTACTCTTCCCGTCAATTTTACCTTTCCAATTTATCAAAAAGAAATTTGATTTAATTGCTTCAAATAATTTTATACCTACAAATGAATTTTTAAATTCAGTCGAGTTTTGTCTCATTCACAAAATTTAAGTTTATTGATACAAATTTCGAACAAATATATTCGCATCTCAAATTGACATATTAAAAAGAAGCAAACTTCACATAAGCCAACATTTTAAATAGTAATTATTATCCACTGAATTTAATTAATTGACTGATTTAAATCAGAATTCACAACATTTTCAAAAGAGGTAACAAAAATTATCTAGGAATTTTAAAGCTTTCACAGTACTCCCTTGTATATCTGGTATTACAAACAAGTTAGCTACAATAATAATGCAAAAAAAAGCATTAAGGTCGTTTTTAGACGAAGATTGTTAAATTTTATGAGTTCCCGATCATTACTATATGTGTGGTTAGGTATAATAGTTTTTATGGGTGGTTTATAAATTCCTCAGTAGCCGTAAAGTAGTTGCATTATAACATAACAAAATAAAGAGGTAAATTGATGGTAGCATTGGTCGTTGGATATACGCATTTCGTTAACATAGTTGAAATATTATTACCTTTAAATGTAAGAGTTGATTTCTTTATTGCCGAGACCAATAAAATCATTGAATAATCTGCACGCATCATTAAACTATTCACAATTTTCCAAGATGAACCTAATTAGTATCATATAATCAAAGGGGGAGGGTCGGTAAGGCCGGTTTTTGGCCTAATTTATTTTTGTACCAAAAAATCTGAAAAAATCATGGTAGTATCTTATAAGTATCCCGAGTCGA